>NC_083612.1:23854583-24167083 GCF_963584025.1 Labrus mixtus | reverse complement strand
TATAAACTTATATTGATTGAAGCATAATCTTGTGCAACCTTTTCTGTGAAGCGATTAAAAGCCTTATCTCCTTGACATTTGATCTACTTATGATATTGCATCTCGTTCAAATTCAATTGGAATTATCCAGAGCCCCACTTAAATCATTTTACATGAATGAATACAAAAGATGACATTTATGAAGCATTAGAAATTAATGATTTTACCGCCTTACACATTAATATCACCCCACATGTAAAGATGGACTTTGTATTAGCTGGACAATATTCTTAAATATGATCATCTATTAGAAATCGGCCTCTTAATCTGTGCTGGGTTTTGTCCCTCATCAATTATTAGTGACCATGCTTAATAGGGATATTTTCAGGGATACTAAAAAAAAAACCTCCCTCATATTTTCTTCCAATGTGTGGGGAGAAAAAAAAAGGGCCAGAACCATAAACAACAGGTAATGACACTTTACACAGCCCAGTGCAGAGTCTTATTTTAAAATGACATGTTTGGGTGAAATTCACAAAGACATTATCATCATCTCCCCTAACTGTGCAATCTCGGAGCTCCTGTGTGTACGGCTCTGTGCCACTGGCTGTTGTTAGGCAAGCGGTTAAATGAACGCTGTTTTACCCTGATTGAACTGTCTGCGTTGCACGGAGTTGCTCAGGCCGCACAGCCACCCTATTTAGAGGGGAGGCTGAGCCTGTCTCGCTGTCGCTGCACGCCAAAGTATTACCTTTCCTAACTGGAGACTCCTGTTTCACCAGAGAGCTATCACATTTCATAACATGGAAAAATAACACTTTAGCAGGGGGGTCAGGTGGGGAAATGGCACCTCTAAATGAGGGTTAAGGCCATATCATTGTCTTCTCTAGCAGAGCCACCCCCGCCTCCAATAATTCTGCTGACCTTCGGTGCCATGCGGCTGGTTCGACATGGAAGGGTGAGCTGCCGGGGAGACGATCCTTTTCACGCAGCCCGTTCCCCTCAAAATGGCTTTTTCTTCTCCCAGACAATCATCTGATACGGAGGCTGAATGAAATCACAGATTACATAAGAAAGGTCCTCTCTCTGCTGCCGATAAGGGCTGCACCTGAAGTGGCTGCTCTCACCGCTCTCCTCTCATCTTCCTCTCCCTCATCATCCTTCCTCTTTACGCTTATCTGCTCTTTTCTCCTCTCCTCATTCCGCTGCCCTCTCCCTTTTTTCTTCAAGGCCTGAGCTCTTGATTTAAAATATGTCGATTGCAGTAGGCAGAGCAGATTAATATGTAAATGTCTGTAAGCTTTTTAATTATATAAGATTAACTGTATTGTGGTATAATACTTGAGTGAGATGGTGACTTTTACAAAGTCTATAGTCATTTGTCAGGTATGTAATACTCAATTTTTCTCATACCTTCCAACTTAATGTTTCCACTTTCATATCTTCTCTCTGTAATATAGGGACATCATCAGAGGAAATATTTCCCCACTGCTGCACATGCCGAATTGAACAAAGTATTAAATAAAGAATGATATCCATTATACATTTGAGGATGAAAAATAATGCTTTATTTCCCTTGTGTACATGCACTATATATGAGAAGAGAGAGCACTTCTATTGATCTTGGGTTTCATTAGGTGAAAATGCCTCCCCCGATGTACAACAGCAACTTTTTCAAGCCCATTGGAGTCCGGCTAAACCTATGAGAGGGACACTCGGAAAATATATTCCCCCACCTGAGATATTCCTCAAACACAGCCTGAGGAATGTAAATGAAGCGGTGTCTGTGATGGATAGATTCAGAGGCATCTGCAGCAATGAGGGGAGCTAGACAGAGCTTAATCAAACACATGCACAGGCAGTTTATAGTGTGAAAAGTGTGTGTGTGTGTGTGTGTGTGTGTGTGTGTGTGTGTGTGTGTGTGTGGGGGGGGGGGGGGGGGGGGGGGCTCATCTCAGTCAAACAAGGCTCATCTCAGTCTGCTCGACTAAGTCAAGCAGTAAGAGAGGAGAGCGCCACACTGTGGAGTGGAGGGATATTGCAGGAAGCTGAGGCAATCAAAGGCATTGATGTATTTGGCAAACATACAAATCACAGAATCATATCTCTTTTTTTTTTCATAGATGATCAAATACTTTTCACAAAGCTGTACTGTTTGCTTCAAAGGTAGTACTTAATTTGTAACTTAATAAAATCCCTGACACACATAAATGCACTTTACTGTTTCCTCTCCCTTCTCCCTCTGTCTCTATTTCTCTTACAGCTGTGGCAGTGACGGGGCTGGAGGGTTGAGACTTGGTTTAAATCAGTAATCAGTAATTAAACTTGAACATGAACCTGATGGTTTTCCTTCGTGTCCTGGGGATCTACTCTGTAAAATTAAATATTTTAGTGCTGGGGGGTAAGGGGGGAGTGTGTTACTAAATCCATCAGGAATGGAAATGGGCTCAGAGCTTTTGCATAGATTATCCAAATGCAGTTTTGTCTCTCCTCCCCCCCCCCCCCCCCCCATATTGTCCTGTGTTGCATTAATGTTAATAATAATCTTAGAAATTGAAAAAAAAAACCCAACAGATTAGCATAGATTAAAATCTGCCAATGCAATGTGCATGTGACGGTGGACTGTTCAATCACAGGCTGCGGAAATATGGACAAGAAAAAAAAAGTATTTTTGCAAGTACAGGAACATTTTTACAATGATGTTTTGGGGGGTGGGAGCACGAGTTGTTGCAGTTTTCCTTGTTATGATTAATCGGATATATTTACATCACAATCTTGAAAGACTTATTTATGCACCGAGTTTCTGGTATCAAGTGTTTGCGAGATAAGAGGAGGAAGCCAGGTCTTGTCAATGGCTGTACTTATCTGGGGAAGAAGTGAGAGGCAGATTGCATTTCAATCCACATGTATTATCTTAGACGCTTTGAGGTATTTTGTATAAGAGCAACTTAGCTACTTAAGAATGCTTTCAGTGTTCATCTGGGGATGCACTTCAGAAAGTTTTCCGAAAACAAACATCTGCATGGATTAAAAAATTAAAGGATTTCTTGAGAGAAGTGACCTGAATATATAATCTACAAACAATACTCACCAACAATTTCATTTATTTACTCACACAACAAAAGAATCTGATTGGCTCCTATAAATACAAATTGTAAAATAAACTACTTTACACAGCAACGGCATCTGCTCAAAATGAACCCTGTCCCATATAGCTTAAAGGTTCACTTTTCCTCACTCTTTGTGTAAGAAAATGTCTAAATCAGGCGTTGTTATCTTAAGCAGCTCTTCCTGATTACAGAATGAGTTTGTGAAACTCTTTCCAACTTATTTAGTCTGATTTGTTTATCTCTGAGTAAAGGGGGGGGGGGGGGGGGGTAATTTTTTACGATAAGTATTCCTTGTTGAAATCCTCTTTAATTCATTGGTTAAAAAGCACAAAAGGAATGCAGAGGGCTCTAATGCCGGGACAAACCCAGGCGACGGCAGAGTGCACATCCAAGACAATCCCAGTGCTACCTGTGCCATGAAGATTAGACCATTGTGTAGGGGGAATGTTATCGTCTGCGTGCCAAGCGCCGACTGTGCACTGTAAAAGTCGCCAGTAAGGTGCTTAAGATATGCAGTTTTGTCCCAGGATTTATTGATACGGTTACAGGGAAAAAGGTGACCTGGTATCTTGGATATAGTCTTCAGTAGAGCCCCTTTGTGGTTTTTATGCTCATATATATATTTTTACTCCTCCTCAGCAATGTTTGGGGACAGTATCATATTCAGGGACGGCCTGACACTGTTCACTGGTTAAAGTTTATCTGTATTCTACAGAGATCAGGAGCCTCAGCTCAGTGATTTGCAAGTTGAGTGCCGCTGCCAGAGGAAGTGCAGGGCTCAGGGAACCATGAACATCCCTCAGACCCCCAACCATTTCTCCCCTGAAACTGCTAAAACCTCGTCTGACTGCCACAACCGAAACACTACTGCCTTCGTCTTAGTCATACTGCTGTAAATCCATCTGAAGTCACAGAAAAATCAAGTTAAAAGACTTTGAACTTAGTGTGTAAAAACACAACACACCGAAAGCAATGGCTTGGGAGACCATGAAAAAGCATTATGATCATATAACAATAGTCATATATCTCGAGCAGACCTTATTAAAAAGACAAACAACCATGTGAAACGCGCCTGGAGCCTCCGAGCCATCTGTAGACCATTGAGTGGACTCTGGACGCCACGGCCCCAGAGGCTGCTGGGTATGCTGAGAGCAATAAACAAATGAGGGAAATGGGAGTGGAGTGGCAGAATGTTGTGTATCAGAGCTCTGCTGTGTCGGCACTCTGATTTCGTTTGTGCTATTACATAATTAAATTTGGACTTGGATCATGCTTTTTAAGAGATTATGTGAGCATATGTTGCTTGAACATGTGCCAGCCTGTGAAATGGGCCTCTTTTCATGAGCACTGTATTAGGTTTAGAGAGTTTATTGAAAATCAGAATTAGTTGGCTGCCAACAGTTAATGAATTGGTGTTATGATCTTAGTCCAAAGGATGCTGGTGTGCTATAAGGTAGACTTGACGTCAGTATAAAAGAGAAAGAAGTCTGCTCAACAAAGACTGTCAATAAAGATTTTTACTTTCCAGTAAATACATTTTTACTTTTTTAAAATGTACTGTACTGTGAGATACATGATTATAATTTTTTGTCTGTTAATTATTGACTGTATAGTCTACTAGATGGTTGTTAAATCAAGAAATTGGTATGAATCAGAAAAAAAACTGCTATCAAATGCAGATCTTTTACATGCAAATGTATTAATATTTATGTCCATTGCAAGTGTAATCCTCCATTGACAGTTCACATGTTACTACATGCACAATCTGAAGCTGGATCAGGCTTGGTTTAAACAATTTAATCATCTTTATCTATACAACATGTCAATTAAGTGCTTATGACCAGGACTGCATTACAAAAGTGTGTTTATTTATATTTTTTCAACAATGACTAGGACCTGATATTTGTGGATTTTTTTCTATACACAGATGAAAAAAATGTTTCCCTTCCCTTCCTTTTCTGTTTTTCGTTTGTTCTCCTCTCATGTCTCCAGCTTCATGCGTCACGTCCGTCTTCTCCCTTGTCCTCTTCTTTCTCCAGCTCTTCCTGTTGTGCATTCATCAGGATGGGAATGGACAAGCCAGTTGGCTCCACTTAAAGAGACACACATATCAGGGTGCTCTCCCTCTACATCTGTCATTTCCCCTTCGCTTGAAACATGGCCCCTGTCAGTGCACTGGCTGAATATATCACTCTCCCTCTCCCTCTCTCTCTCCCTCTCTCTCTGTATCCCTGCCTGGCTCCGCTGCTGCTGCCATGCGGCTGTGCAGGTCCGTAAAGGTTTAAGCGGTTATTCCAGTCATTATTGGCTGTTAAATCCGGTGATGGTCGTAAAGGCCCTGCCTGTTCCCCCGTGCCTCAGAGGTCAGCTGATGGCCTGCTTTATGAGCTTGCAGCGCCGTGCATCACTGCTGGGCCATCGTTTTATTCACACACAACCCCCCCCCCCCCTCCCTCCACTGTCCATCCAGGAGGCAGGACGGATGGATGGGCAGGCCACAGACCGCCGTCTATTTGTCCCTGTCTGCTGGGCTAACCTGAGCAGCCCAAAAAAGCCTCCAAAGTCTCATATTCCTCCTCAGAGGCTGGGAGGCCCTTTGTGATTTGTGACTGCGGATTATATTAAGTGACTAGTCTTGCACAGCCCACGGAGTGAAAGCAACCATCATCCCAGGGATGGCAGGAGCAATACAGCAAATTTATGGCACATTTCAAGGAATTGTCATTTTTTACAGTCCCATAACCGCGAGAGTGAGCTACTAGCACTCGTAAGTTGTGTCGTTTCCCCCTGCTGGAGTGAAAATCCCAAGATTATCGTTGAGTTTCAAAAAGTGAATGACATCAATTTTATTTGACTTGTTTAAAGGCCTTCGCCTCTTAATAAGCATTGTTATATGAGACTGCTGCTCTGAACCACTGTGCCCTATCAGTTATGACTCAAGGAGACGAGAGGACAACTTCTATCATTATCAGTGGGTTTATTGAACACTCAGTCATCACATTGACACATTATTCTCTATAAAAGTTTTCAAATAGAATGGAAGGTGGTCAGAGTCATTTTTCTTTTCTTTTTTTGAAGAAACCCATTTACTTGTGTGAACCTCTGTTCTTTTAAAGGAAAGTCACATTTAATAGAGCCTCCACCAATAAGGGACATTGTTCTTCCTGTTGCTACTGTGTATGCTAATAATTCATTGGCCTGCCAATTATTATTTCTCCCACAATGGGAGACAGGAAAGAGAAGAGAAGGCATGAGTGAGAGGAAGTACGCTCCGCTCGCCTCATGTTGAAGGACTGCTGAGTTAAAGACACTTGGATGTTTTCCTCCTTTTTACCTTCTTCTTTCTTTCTTTAAGGACTTCTTTTTTTTTTTTTTTTTTTTTTTTGGAGAGCTGCACACAGGCGTGCTGTCTTTACTGTGAAGTGCAGCCCCTTTATTACCAGGCCTCTGGTGACCTCACCCTACTGAATGAAGTCATTGACTGAACTGCAGGAAGACAAACCAGCGTTCCGGGGAATTAATCAGGTCCATCAGCGGCAGAGCTGCTGGGCGACTGGACGGCCAATGTTGGCTCGGTTGGCTCTGCCGCCCCTGGGAGCGATGCGGGGCAGTTACTGAGTTGACAGCTAGCTGATAGCCCCGCGTCCTTCATATTACGAGCACATCAAAGGCAGGCCTCCCGGATAAAGCGCTGGGGCTGAGGAGTGGAGAATGAGGCCTCTCACCACTGACTAGATGAGTGCGGCATGACCTCATCCCCAACAGCCTCAGCCAGAGTTGAGATGATGGCGGGGGGACCGAGGGGCCATTGAGAGGGAAGTAATTTGAATGTTTAGCCACCTGAAACTCAGTTTTCCAAACATGTCTTTTCCCCATGGTGAATAAAATAATAATAATGATAATCATCTTCTCCTCCCGCTGCTCTTTGCTCTCACTTTCTCCTGTCTTGCTGTCATTTGTGTCTCCTCTGTTGTGTTCCAGCCTGTCTGTCTATGTAATTTGCCTTGCGTGATGGCATGCCGCTCTGTCCAAAAATAAAGAGAAGACCCCCTTTAGACATCACCAATTAGAGAGACAATTAGACTGAGCCGAGCCACTCTAGGGCTGCTGAGCGCTCACAAGCCTGTCCTGACTGCTGAGTCTGACTCTGGTTGTGTCTGTTTTATAATGCCTTCTGAGTTCTGCTAATTCTCACTGTAGCATGTTTATTATTGGAGCTCACTTTGTGTCAGTTTGTGTGTGTGCAGACTTTGAGCTTGACATTGGGATTTCCTGTGTTTAAGTGTAGAAAGGTCAGGAGCAGAAGTAAGGTGTTGTTTCAGGCCACTTTGCGAGCCGAGCACAACAGTGAAAGAGTGGTGCGCCCCCTTGTCACAGATGAAGAGCCATTAGCTCGCCGGCCCAAGCTTTGTTATGCTAACAGTTCAGCACTCTATGCAGAAAATGACCCCTTTTTACCCTTTTGGAACAAAATAGACTTTATTTTATCATTTTATTGCCGTCTTTCTTGTCTGCGAAAGGCAGCCATTTGGGCGATGTTTGATGGTGCGAGCGTGTTTGTGTGAGCCTGAAGTGAGGCGGGGGTGTTTCACGTCTGAATTCCTGAGCTGTGTGAAAAGGATCGCTTTCTTTTGGGGCTGCATTTAATGAGATAATCAATGACCCTCAAGATTCACATTCACAACAGGGAGAGAGAAAGAAGATGAGGGCGCTGAAGACTCAATAGGTTTTATTGCGATTGTATGTCAGCTGTGGTCCCCCTTTGAAAATGCGAATTGTTTTTGAAACATGAAATCCTTCTTTTTGATTGCTGAGGGTTGGGTTTCCTTTGATGTAGCTGAGGCAGACAGAAACAGGTCTAGGATTCTTTTTCAAGTTAGTTTCTGTATTAGCTGAGACATTGGTCAGCTGTAAGTATGAGAGACTGATTAGACACCAGCAGGGTTTTTTTTTTTTTTTTTTTTTTCTGCATGTGGCTGGGGAACAAGGGTCTCGAGTAAAGAGGGTCATTCCACCATCAGCAAATGAACTTGGATGTGTTAGCATTGTACGATGCTGTCGGACAATTTGTTCTGACTGATTTCAACTAATTGTACTCACCTTCCCCTCTCCTTCCCTTTGAACTGCAAAGGTAAGGAGAGAACTGGATAGGTAGGCTTGAAACAGTACTGACAGATAGCACTGTGTTCTCACTTTGAATTATGGAGCACACAGTTGGATGTCAGACTGTATCTCTTTTGAGATCATACAACCCTAATATTAATGAACAGTATGCGTGTACTTGTTGTGTTGTGCATAGAAATAAGCTTTCCAGTCTACATTAATTAAGTCTTGTGATGGTGTGTTTTGTGTTTACATGGATGTCTGAATACAATAGTGAAAGAAAGTAATGGCCACACCAAGAAAACAATACAAATAAGGTGGTATTTTGTCAGAGCACAAAAATCTGCTTGCATGAATCTTTGTCGTTGCATGTATAAACATATATACATATCAGTTAGGGATGCATGCACACGTCTGCCGATGATGTGGTTCACATGTCATGACAAGGAAAGGACATTGTCCTCTGGTATGTTTTGCTGTGCCCTCTTCCTTAATTTGCCTATTGTGAGTGTGAAGGGGAGCCAGGGAGATGACATCATGCAGCAGGCAATGTTTGAAGTGCCAGTCCTGAAGGAACCACTTATAGCAATTAGGATATCCTTGAACAAGCGTTTGCGAAACATTGGCTGGTTTTTGGCATTTGCCTCCCGTTCCTGCCTACTAACTAGCGAGGTTTGATCTCCCATAATTATCTACCCACCGGCTCCTCACTCCTGACAGCTCTCTCCCTGGAGAGGGCTGAATGCTGGGGCTACTCACTGATTGCATCAAAGTGTCAGAAATTGCAACATCAAAAATAATAACTGATATTCCGGCGGCAGGCTGCTCTTTGAATATTTCCTTTAAAACGCTCTCTAATTTGTGTCTTGCGTGGTGCCAACGTGTGTGTGTGACTGTGAGGGTTTAAAGCAAATAAAAGCAGGGGAAGTGCATTTATTATTGAACCTCTATTTACATATGGCAGACTGTTCTGTCTGAACTGAAATAAAATAGATGTGCGTTAATTCTGGTGCTGCTTTGCGCCAACCAACGTTTCTTTCAGGACTTGCTCAGCATCTGTGTCTTTTGCCTCCTTCCTCCTGACTTTGAAATATTTCTGCTGTGCACTACAATACATATCTGGCATCAACATCTTTAATGTCTCATCAGCAGAACAAAGAAAAATTGGCTGGCTGATGCAGTGGCAAGAATGACTGTCCCACAAATAAAAGTCGACACATTTGATCCAGACAACAGTCACACTGTATGTGACTTTAAATTGTGAGAAAACATGATTGTAACTCAACCTAAGCTGCTAATAATTGTTTGAAATATATAATGTGGATCTAAAAGGAGTGCATTTTCAAGTTACTTACTTATTAAATATATATTTAGTATTTAACACATTCAACTTAATGCATGTAAAACTGACATCAGAGGAAGAGGTTTAAGAGATGTTTGGAGCAGCGTCACAGCTCTGTAGCAGAAATATTCCAAGGCCTCTTTTTTGTTAACTGCTCAGGTGCTATTGTTAGCATTACCAACGCTATGCTGTCCTTGGATAAAGCTTGCAGAAAATGTAAGCTGGTGTGCTGGCAAACACATAAATATTCTGTCAGGCGGTGTGTCCAGAGGGTCTACTTGCAGCAATGTTAGCAGGCTCTTTGAGGGTGACATCCATATTTCAACACCTATCTTGACTTCTCCGACCTTGCTGAGTTACACATTAATAACACATTTATAATACATCATCTCTTTCTTGTTCTCCGCGTGTACATTTTCTGTTCAGCACCGATGGCATTCGTTTTTAATTGTGGACATCAGAAGAATAATTTGCACTGTCTCATACGCTTTAGTGTTTCACTAAAGACCATTTGCATCACCTGCCCAGTGTCTATGTATAGGGCTCAGCCTAGCTAGTGGTGAGTATTACTTCAGTGAATTGAAGGGGACAATTGTGTGTTAAAGCAATGAATTGAAATAGACAGTCAGCCAAGGTTTTTGCAAGGATGAAATTAAAATCAGTGCAGCGGCGAATGGGGCTCCTTTAGCAGAATAAATTAATGCCAGAAGAGAGGGGAGAGGCAGGTTTGCTTTGCAATGACAAATGTTGATTTCCCCCGAGGTATTTAAAGTGATTTGACCCAGTCATTCTTTTAAATCACAGACAGGAGATGATAAATGTGCTACTAATGAGGCCTCTGCATTTTATCTCTCACTCTCCCTCCTGCAGGATCGCCCAGGCTCTTAGAGGTGCCTGCTATGCCTCCACATGCTTCTAAAAGCACCTCTAGCCTGACTAAATCCCAACAATGCAGAGTGCAGAAAAAAACATCCACATGTATCCCTTTACATGCTGTGAAGGATTGTCAGAAAATTAAAATCAAACACGCAATCACATTGTTCTGCTAATGCAACCTTTTGAAAAACCCCACTAATCTGTAAAATAGTCGCCCAAAATTCAACCCTGTCAGCGTTTGTCAGAAGAATTAGACATTATGATAATCTTTAAAGGCCTGTTTTTTTTTTTAAACTGTCTCTTCCCTCAATCTAAAAGGTAAGCACTTTGCCTATATCCGCACGACAAAAACCAGAGCTACAGGAGCTGTTAACAGCACGGCTCTCATTATCTCCAGCATTGAGCACGTTGTGGAAGGAGACGAAGACTCTTTTCAGGTGCAGATGTAGAGCATCATTGATAGGGTGTGCTTCTTTCCTCCTTTACAGCCGGCCTCTGATCAATCAGTGCTGACAGGGCAGGGGCTTTGTGCGCCACATAGCGGGACAAATGTCTGCCAGGGAGAGGGGCACACCTGAAAAGAGGAAGCAGCAAGCCCCGCGCCTGCAGATTAGCCCCAGTCGCTTTGATGGATTAGCATGTAGAAAAATTGCTTGATTATTGATATGAAAATGTTTGGGGGGTGCTGAAGGGGGAACAAGGAGGGTCGCGTACTGGTGTGTTCCTGAGGGATGTGTGTGTGTGTGTGTGTGTGTGTGTGTGTGTGTGTGTGTGTGTGTGAGCGGTGGTAGTGATTATCTACCTCACTTTCCCTTCTCTCACCTGACCCCCCCGAAGCCTCTTTCTCATCCCCACTCTCAGAGAAAAGAGCAGTACAAAGGAGAGACGAGGACATGGGGAGGAGACACCCTCTCCAAGAGAGACATATTCAGCTGCCCTTCATGAAATATTGTTCATCATCATATTAACAGGGCTGAACGTGGGGAGATAAGGCCTGTCTTAAAAAAGTAAGCAGAATGTCGCTGTGAGATATTTCAATCCTCAACCCCCTTACATTTCTTATTCATTAATTCAGAGTGAATATGAAATGTAGCGGGACCTTTTTTTTGAGCCAGCCCAAGAAAATGATGACATAATCACCTCCCCTTTAATTACTTGATTTGTCAATCCCTCACGGTCCTGAGCTGCTGTACCGTGTGTTTCCTGTCTCTGGCATCCTTTCACTGTCAGATATTTCCCTCAGTGACAGCGAGGCCTGGCATTTTCACAGGTCTGAATTAACATTATGTTACAGTACAAATTAGATACAAAGCATGCAACAAACGCAAATATTCACATGGCTCAGTTAGCGTCCTGTACTTTAAGACTTGAATTAAATCAGCCCAAGAGAGTGGCAGTAAGACAGCATGCAGGTGAAGCTGACCTTGAATCCACAGGAAAAAAATGTTTTTAACATATAGGGGAAGCATTATCAGCAGCTATTTGAGGTAACTAAACTGATCATGGATTCCCCTTCAGAGCTTATTTTATTTATCGCCCTGTCTAGCTGAGGCACAATGTGCTGCTCCCATAAATGTGATTGACATAATTATGGTGACCTCTCTGCAGGTTAGGAATACAATACCGCAAGTAAAACCAACACTGCAAAGTCATTTATCAAAAGCCATCTGATGCAGGT
The DNA here is from genome assembly GCF_963584025.1 of Labrus mixtus. Lineage (NCBI taxonomy): Eukaryota > Metazoa > Chordata > Actinopteri > Labriformes > Labridae > Labrus > Labrus mixtus. Next base: position 24,154,995 of record NC_083612.1, on the reverse strand, counting down.
TAAATCAAACAAAGCTGTTATTGTGTAGTTTAATTTGTCACTATCTCTTCTCTCAGGTATCTGTTTTAAATCATAAGGGGAAAAATATACTTTTCTTTGCTAATACTTCTTTGTTTTACATCTTCTTTATATTGGATTTTGTATGGTACACTCCAAGAGCTGCAGTGGTTCTTGGTTTAATTTTTACAAATGTATTTAATAACCTAAAAAAGTTGCATTGAATTATAACATGGATCAAATGTAATGTCAAGTAATTGTAGTTGAAAGGTGATTGAAACAGATCCCATGATAAGCATGGACAGCACATGGATTTATAATATGAGATTTTGGGGTCAACGCAGGTGACCGTCGTCCCACAACTTTTAGGTGCTGCTGAACCCTGACAGCCAGAGGATGATGATGAGAGATCTGTGGGCGCCATGGATTAGGTCCATGGGTACTGCTGTTCTGATCACAGGAAGTCGAACCCTGTCTGTTTAATGTCATCCGTGACCGACGGACGGGATGCTGCTCTCTCATGGCCTGTACCCATTACTGCAGACGGAGGCCTCTCTGAGGAGCCGTCCCTGACTAATGGAAACAGTGTGTGCACAGTCTGAACTCCAGAAACTCCTGCGACAAACACGAGTAACGCAAAAAGCGTGTGTTTTACAATCCCCCACCCCCCACCCCCCTGTAAAGGTACAGTCGTAAACTAAGAATTTACGCCCTTCATTAGTGGTAATACAATGCACATAACTCTAACGTATAACAATTGGGATGGCTATAAAGTAACCATTTTATACCTTCTCAAACTGTGACTTGTAGGTGACCCTGGTGGAGGCAATGTCAGGGCAGGCAGATTTACAATGGCTGCATATTCCCTCTGATAGGCTCCTGCGTTTTTGGGGAATTAGAGGTGCCAAAATATAAAATGACTTAAATAATAATTTTATGTACCCGACCAAAAATATTAGTCTCCAAAGCATAATTTACAACTTGTAACTTGAGTTTTTTGTTCAAGGAGATTTCACATTGATTTATGTCTCACTTTGGTTTTATGGGCAGCCTGGGAAGGACAGAAACCCACCTCTGTTTCCCTTTAAAACCTCACCCAGTCAGTCCATTAAGATGACATATTAGGTGTACAAATAGTTTGGTTCACGGTATCAAAAATTAACAGATTGTTTATAGAACTCTTTTGTATTAGGTGATTTTTTTTCTAAGGACTCAGTATTGAGTTTATGAGGCTTTTTTTTTTTTTACTTTGATTGCATTCCTAAAAAAAAGTAGCAATTCATCAAGTGAAAAGATGCAGCTCTGCTATAAAAGTGAAGATAAAGAAAATGATTGAAATTACATCCTGTATTGACATCTTGTTAATTTGACAGTTTAATCTATTCTTACTCTAAGTGTTTGTTTGCCTGAGCTCTGGTGCTGTAGTTGTGAATGAAAGAGTGAAAACACTCAGTCTGGCTGCAGTCCATTCTTCTTGTATGGAGCATCACACAGTCAGTCACCTGACTGCCATCAATTTCAAAGGGTGGCACACACTCACCGGGGGGATCCTGAGTGCAGCCCATTGATGAGATGAAACAGGTTGACTTCTCTCTCGGTCTGAAGTGGAATGAAAAACAAATGTCATGGAGGGTGACAGAGAGCGTCTGTGTCTTATCAGGCCGGCCAACGTGAGTGATGGCTCTTATCTGGCCCCCTGCTCCACGGCTGTTTATTATCCTAAGGTGGCAGGGTGGTGCTGGGAAGAGAAGAGGACTGGGAGCCCCTTCGTGATCCATCACTCCGGAGGTCTCCTTCCCCTCTTATCTGACCGCTACATGGATAACTGCAGCTCTTGTTTACAGATGCCAGCCCATTTGAATGAGTAGCAGGCGCAGGAAACGATTCCTTTGCTCTCTTTATCAGTCCAGGTGAGTTATAGGGAGGTTGGAGTGTGCCATATATATTCCTTTTGCACACCTAGACATGCACGCTACAAACATACACACACACAGGCCAACATGTACACAAACACATGGGTTAACGCATGCTTTTCTTCCCCGGTGTGAATTAAATGGAGGTTTAAGGGAAAAGAGACGATAAATGCTGAATGCACGACAGTGCTGCACTCACAAGAGGATAAGCTTGTGTGTGGCTCAGTTTATCTCTTTTCATGAATTACATTCATTTCTGTTATCATGTTTTTTTTTTCTTGGTTATCTGAGCCAGCATGTGTTGTCAGTGTATACAAGAGTGAGAGGTGATATGGGGAAAAAGAAACGACCTACTCTGTTGGTGGTCAGTAGGTACTCTGTTGAGGTTTTAACATTACAGAGCATCATATCCTGAATAGGAAGTGCCGTTCCTATATTTACTTGTGTTTTTGAAAGGAAAACCTCAATAAAGGTGTCTATTTTTTCACTTGTTCCATTTCCCTTTCGCCATCTCTGTTGGGATATTCCTGGTGCTACCTTGCAGGGCAAAATGTGCAGGTTTCCATTTCAAACAAGGCTCTTATGTCCATCACATCACCAGGGGTCTCCTAAAATACATACCTTCTGTCAAAGCTCTGGGCTAGAGGGTGGATGGAATGGAGCAATGGCATGGAGGAAGAGGAGAAGTGAGGGAGAGGTGTTAAAGGCTAGCAGTCGCCCATTCCCCTGGGGTTCAGTGGCGGCAGGCTTTTTCCTCAGATCCACGTCAGCTTTCACTGAAGCTGAAATAACTGGAGTTTCTTTGCCTGTACAGAAGAAGAGAGGGCGCCCCGAAGCCAACATCTGAATACAGTACATCCCAGAAAAATCTCTCCTACAGTCGCCCCTGCCTACCAACAGTGACATCACGCATGTGCTCATTTTGGTTGTAGCTTCACAGAGCCAACAAAGCAGAACATCATGAAAGATGCTAATTGCAAACCACCAGACAGGCAGCCATCGTGAAGCAGGAGTGGGAATGCAATAGTTCCAGAGAATGGGATGGTCGTGTAAATACCAAATCATGGGCATTTCATTAATGAGCTGTGTTGTGGCCTTGAGGTCAGTGCAGCATGCTAAGCTGTGCCAGGGGAGAAGTGTTTTTGAAGACACACATGACGCTGGTTTTTAACTTTAAAGGAAAGTGTAATAAGAAATTGGAGTGTGCAATGGTTCCAGTATCAACCATGTCCCTTTCCACCAAATATTGTCTTACTGTTAATCCATCTATGTACATACAGCAAGACACCCTACTCCCTGAACACCAGTATCTTAAGTTTTAATTAATTTATGTTGTCTTTCAACTAGCTTTTAAACTTTTACTCTCCAACTTATTTGAGCATGCCCCTGCCTTAAGACTGGATCTCTTACCAGAAGCCATGGGAGAGAATACCCACGTTCACACTGAAACAGAAAATATGCCATACTGGCCACCAAAACCCACAACTACCATGTTGGAAATCATTACAATTTGGGCATATAACATTCAGTGATAAATAAAAACAGTAGTTTGAACATCCTCGTACCAATAGATGGTTGGGGCTTAGAACACAGATCTTTTCAACAATGTCAGAGAGTAGTTTTTTTTTTCTGTTTTAGCTACTTTCTTATTTTTTTAGATCACACCCAATGTGCTCCATGGGGATAAAAAAACAAAGCTGATGTGTACTGTTGTGCTTTCTTCAGACTGGGGTTTGTATTTGAGGTTAGGTGGTGAAGGGGAAAAAAAACTTAAAACTCATGTTTCCCTACTCCAAACTAAGAAAAAGGCGAATGAGTCAGCCTGATGCTTACCAGAGCTGGGTCTGTTGTTTCTCTTGTGTCAGAAGCTTACACAAACATACACAGTAATACAGGACAGAAACACACAACATAATACTGGTGTCCAGCCTGACACCGACCAACTCTTGGAATAATTCTTAATAACAGAATCCCCAAAAGTAGTGAAGACATTTCATTTTTTCTATTGTTGTTAATTCTACTAATAGCAAAGCTTAGTGCCACCATCGAGTCATTTATTGTAATTTGTCTGTGATTTATTTGTAGTGTAAAAGCTGAATTTATAAACAGACTGGATCCACCGCAACTTAATGGTGTTCAATTAATCACAGGCTGGACCCAGTTGCCGCCAAAATAATGACAATTTAATAACACAACACATATAGCGGAGCAAATTACCAAGAATCTATAAACGTCATTGGCTAGCCTGTAATCCACAGTGACAGGAAAACATGCGCTCAGCCCAGCAGTGTCTGCTCTCATGTAATGCAACAAATGTCCCTTCCCCATAGCAGAGAGGCTATGAATAACTGTGATAATCACAACACAATGGCTTCATTTATCAATGTATGATGAGTGCAAACGTTGGGGTGATTAGGCTGCAGCTCTATTTTCTGTCGTGAAGGTTTGTTTTCGCTGGAGCGTCGGACAGGCGTGCTTGCAGGATGATGTCACTGCTGACTCTTCAGCTGTCTGTCTGTCTGCCCTCTGCTTTTTCACATTTACTGTGAGACATGATGAGCGCAACAAGTCCTTTTGAAAATGTGTGTTGCTTTCAATGAGAGGGGAAATGATGACCCTGAGATATTCTGCAATGTTTAGGGCCTGAGTCTACAGACAGTGCTTGTTGCGCTGGCAGCACCTGCAACTTTAGTTTAAGAGCTCTTCTTACCAGTGCTCATTAGAAAGATCACAAATGAAATCAAAAACTGATCCATTGTATGTCTAATAATGTTTTGAATTATTTAATTAAAATAACTTTCCGGGTTAATATAAGTCACATTTGCTTATTAACTTAATAAATGACTGTCATGTATAAAATACATTGAATTAAAAAAAAACTAATATCATAAATTCATAAATATTGCAGGTCGAGTTGTGTAACTTAAAAAAAACATGTTTGTCTTTTAAATGCCACTATTTATTAATTCTGATTTATTGACTACAAAACACAACACGATTAACCTCTCCGGTTATGGCTGTATGATTTTTCCTTGTATGCAAAGAGTACCAGTCTTTGAAACCTTAACTTGTGAAGCCATTCTATCTGCAGTTTTTCTTCATTTAAATCTAGGACATGCCAAATGAGCCTCTGATGACAAAGACACACAGTCTTGTTAAGTAAGCAATTGTAGAAAGGACAAACATACAAAAATGACCAAATAGCATTCATTGAGAATACACAGTTAAACTTACCGTGTATATGAAAGAGTTTCCAACTGATTGAGTCAATCAGTCAGTCATTTTACTGTATATATATGTCCATGGTTGTTTCTTGATTCTGAGCTTCTCTAACACTCCTCATCATGGTTCACTTTAAATTACCATATTGTTTATGTATACCATGATTTTATTTTGGTCCATCCAACAAATGTGTCGCCACAACTTACTTTTTTAACCTAAGAAAGTTCGATTATATAGGCCTACATTTGAACTGTAATTGATATTTTCTAGTAATTAAAACATAACTTAACAGCAAACGTTTTGGTAGAAATATTTTACGAAAGTTTTGTAATTTAACCAAGATTGTATAGTTTGCACTAACAGTACTTTCAATAACACCCATGTAAAGGACCTGACTTCACACTACTGTACCTAAAAAGTAAATGGAAAAGGTAAATTTAAATTGGTCAGTGTGTTGGGTGTATCCAGAGTGTGTCAGTTTGTGCGATCATCCGGGTGACAAACAGCTTCCTGGCATTGTTGGCACAAGATAAAGTCACCACACTTTTTTAAATATGAAAGTAACATTTGGCGAGTGCAAACAATACCAACAGACACTAAGAATAGCTCGGGTGTTGGAAAGAGATGACTCCCATCCTGAGGGGGGAGGGTGTACTGTAATTACAGTTTTATTTAGATGTGGTTGGTGGTCCTTCAATTTCATATGCAGTTGTTTGGTGTAATTTTCTCAGTATTCAACAGTTGCATATTAGTTCTGCATCTGCAATGTGTGCAGTGCTAACATTCAAATCGGTGTAAACAGCTGATGAGAAGATAGATGAGGGATGGGAATTTGATCTCTTTGTTGGTGGGGGGGCTGTTCTGCCATAACCTAGGAAAAAGTGTGAGATGGATTGTTGACAAATCAAAAAAAAGAGACAGCAGTAGAGCGGCGGCTGCTCAACGGGGATGTGAGAGGAAGGATTTAGTGGTGGATCTGACCACCAATGGGAATGGAGAAAGGTCATCGTGAAATGGAAACTGATTCTCCACCCTGGCTCCCTGGGATATATCCAGTAACCCTGACTTTCTCTTCCCCTGTTCGACAGCATTGCACTGCCTCCACAACCTGAACTGCGTTAAGCTAGGGCCAGAACGGGCAGAGCAAAGGAGAGAGCAGGTTACCAATCTGTGAGGGTACATCCTTTAACTTAACAAAAGGTGGGTCTCCGTCAGGGTTGGGGTGCGGTTACAGAGCAAAGTGATCATTTGTGACAGCCTTTAAGCTACAAATACTGACTCTACTAGAGGTTCTGCCCTGAGCTGCGTGATCGGAATGCAGTGTTTCACCTCTGATGGCCCGATTTCCTGCTCCCCTCCTCAAAATGCGTACAGGATTTGTTTCGGCAGAGCCTTCACATCAATTACCCTGAAGGAAACTAACACACAGTCTGATGTTTTGGGTGAAGGGAAATATTTATTGTTAGAAAATGCAGGAAGTGCAAAAACCATAAATATGAGCAGTGGTGCTACGGTTTGTAATGATGTAACACTGTATGTGTGTCAAAGTGTGCGTGAGATGGATTGCTGATGGCCTAGTGTGTAAGCCCCATGTATGAGCTATAGTCCTCCAAGCCAGCGGCCAGGGTTCAAGTCCGACCCGCATGACATTTCCCAGTCACTCGTCCAATTTCCTGCTCGGTCCACTGTCCTATCAAATAAGGCAAAAAGCCTGAAATTAAATCCTAAAATAAAAAGTGGGATAAAGACAACTATCTAGTTTTCACTTTGTTTTTTCGCCCTGTTATTTAAACTTTCTTCGCACTTTGACTATGCGGTGCAAAAAACACATTATTAGCTCACATTTTTATTCTTTACTGTTGTTAAGTTTTTCAACCAGCGATGATATTGAAGAACTTAAAGTAAGACAGTAGCTTACAACTAATACTTACCATAGTATCTGACACTTAATTGGCAGCTTTACAGTTATCCCCCACCTTTAAATGCAACTTCACTTTTATGAGTGTGCTCTTCTAGGCTGTGCACAACACATTCAACTTCATGCCACCAGAGACACAAGACCACTTAACTACACTCAGTACAAACTGTTTGCCTCTGAATCTTCGCTCTCTAATAAGTTATTCCCTGTGAACCTGCGTGATCCATACCCATGAGTAAAGACCACAACTTTGAAAAGTCATGACTAATGTCAGGTTTGTCCTCCTTTGAGCCATCTAACGTCACACATTTTGGACGGTGAATAATTCAAGACAGATTGTACAACCAGAGGTGAGAGAGAATTTAGTGCACTGTGTCCAATGCAAGATTACTTTTGCGAGACATTTAAAGGTCCACCCTTTAGAGTAACAACTGTGTGGTAAATAGTCATGATGATTTGTTATGTTGAGCAGAATTACTCCATCTCACTTTAACAGACTCATCTCCTGCAGATGAGAGTGCCCCTTTGCCAGACTTTAGTCAGTGATCGGAATTGTTTCGGAGACTCAAAATATTGTTAAAGTGTAAAGGGCAGACTCAGCCTCGGCATTGCCAAATGCCATGTTGAATGACACGTTGTAATTTGGTGGCTTTGGAAGACGTGACTACATGTGATAGTTATGATGGAAAGAGTTTACAAGCACTGACTTTTGTTATTTCTCGGTCAAAGTACAAAACAATTTAGCTGTATGTTTATTTTGGTTGTCAGTAAATGTTTGTGTGGGCGGGGGTTTCATGGCACAACATCTGCTCTCTGTGTTCGTTTTAACATACATAACATGTAGGACAATAGCTGGCTTGTAAAGGTGTAGGTGAATTGTCCCCGACTCCCCCCTCCTTTTAGACATAAGAATAACATTTACAAAGTTACCCAGCCCAAACCATTATGAGAAATTTGCTGCCAACTATCCAGAAAATGTGTTTCTGGTTGCCTAGACTATTATATGGTTTTCACCAGCAAGGGGCAGCGAGGTTGGATGGCTTCCTGATAGAGATTTATATAGGCTTCATGGTTCTTTCTCGTCTTAGAAAGTGTGTATGTGTGTAGGTGGGTGGGGGTGGTGTGAAGTGGGGGGGAGGTTTGTACAACAAGTGCATATGAACATTTAAGGCTTGTTCCCTTCTCCACTGGGAGCTCAGGTTGTTTTCCGGCTCTTTTCCCTTGTATATCTTGGTGATGGGGAAGCAGTAGACTGTGAGCTGCCATTTATTTGACTATAAGTTTCAGTTGATATAGCTCTATATAGTCAAACAAACAGTGGAGAAGTAATCATGGTCTATTGGATTGAAACACAGACTGGAACACACAAAGGTGTAGATAAGGCCCAAGATGAATGGCTCAGTCGAGGATAATCATCTTATTAATTTATTTTTGCTTAGCATTTGCAGATTCTGGTTGATCTCTTCATGCCAATTGTCCTTTGAGAAAAAGCACAAATAGTCTTGTCAGAAAAAGACAATATTTTTCCCTACACACACACACAAACAAATACATACATTACAGTCATGCACATGCAACCCCACACACACGCACACACATGCACACACACGCACAAACACACATGCACACACACACACACACACACATGCACACACACGCACACTTAAGTATCCAATACACATGCCATGTTATGCAGAAATCACGAGAGTCAAATGTTCAAGGAGGCACACACACTGTGAAAGCAGCCTTCACTCAAATATATTTCATCCTGCTGTTTCCCCCCGTCATCTCCATTATGCCCCCTGTGTTGCAGATCTCTTGCACTTCTTTCGGCCTATCCTCACTTTGTGGCCGTAATTCACTATGGTCTGGCTTTTTGACATGCGTGCAAATTGGCAAATTACAGGATGGCGAGCTGTCACTAGTCAGATTCATGTGGTCACAAGGGGCTTGTGGAAGGTGGGAAGTTGGGCAAGAGCTGGTGATGGGGGTTGGGCAGTGCAAAGAGGACATTAGCCCTGCTTGTTCTGGCCTAACATTGTTAATGCTGACCGCTTGATTGACACTCACTGCTGTCGAGATTTGAATAGGCTCTCGGAGCTGCACTGCTTTGGGAGGCCTTCTCCCCTCCTATCCCTCCTTTGTGTCCGGTTTTCTCTTCATGTTGTTTTCTCTCTATGCCCCCTCCACCTCATTTGCATCAGGGGCCAGGAGGTTTCAAAGTGTACGGGAGGGAAGTGGGGGACCCCATGAGCAACCCCCTCGCTCCCACCTACCCACCCTCCTGCGAGCCCTCTTTGTCTGATCTGCCCAGGCCAGATAGAGGGCACAGCAGGCCCTCCTGCCTGGTGCTCCTGGCTGGGATGGGGCTGGTGTATCAGGGCAGGCTGCTGGGACAACAGCATGAAGGTGTTATTGTAACTGGGCATGTCCAGGCTAAAGCAGCATCCACATCTCCGTGTCTGGTTCATCCAGTTGATCCCCCAGGAAAGGATGTCTCACTTCAAGGGAACAGGAAGCTGCTGTGGAGTATGGGATTTCTGGGTAAATAGCAAGGCAGCTAGGACAGTGTGACCTGTCCCTCTGAAATGGACTGTACTGAAATGCTATGAAAAAAGTAATGGAAAACCAGTAAGAAAAAAAAAAAAAAATCCCAACATGATCTCGAAGAGGATCCAAAATGGAGTCCAACTGTGAAATCGTAATAAGGCTATCAGATGTAGTATTACTCTTTGGAGAAAAAGAGGCTGTCCATAAAAATGAAGAAAAGATTTACTGTTGGAAGAACTTATTTCATTCTCCCTCACTGTTACCACTGTAACACTGTGGCCTCTTTTTCCTGAATTAACCACCTCCTTTACAATGGATCCGCCATGAAAACAAAAACAGACTTTTCCCCTGCAGATAAATGCCCCCCTCTTGCTTTTAAGTGGTTAGAACATGATCTTAGTCTGATTAATTACACCACTTGCTGCTTGCCCCCCTCTCTGCTCTCCTGGCTAATGGCTAGTGTTTATGCTGAGAGTTTAGCTGTGGTTTCAGGGGGCGGGTTGGTGGTAACAGTGCTGAGTCCTTGCGTGAGGGGAGCAGTTTTAATTAACGTGGAGACAACACCTCTCTCCCTGCTCATCTTTCACCTGGGAGACATGGGGGAACTCTGACACCAGCCCGGCATGCCACTGATTAAAGCGGGGCCTCATTTACCGTTGCCTGCTGTCAACAAAACACCACTAATGGCATTATGCCCAGGCCTGGGGGGGCAGGACAAGGGACTATCCTCACCCAGGTTCAAATGAGAGAAAACAAACTTAGCCTAATCTCTGATACAGGAGCTTAATCTCCCAGCGATCTTATCTTGGAGAGGTCTCAAATGTTACAGGACCCGACATTGCTGAGTCAAGATGGACAGGGCTTTAGCAAGTAAAAGATCCCCTGCTCTCCTTGATTGTGCAGGTGAGGTAGTGAGTTGTACCTTAAAGGTGACTTAGTCCTCTTAGTTGTGTAACTGAGGCCAGATTCAGAGCCAGTCACTGACCCTGCACTGGCAGAGAAGAAATATTTGCACTTCTTTCATCACCTGATGGATGTTGGCATGGCTGTTCCTTGCATTCTGATAGTGACCTCATACATGTCAGTCTCTTTTCGTCCATCACTTCCTCTATATATAGATGGGAGTCATTGTTCAAATAGCTCGGGTTGTGCCTTTGAAGTCCTGGCAGAACAAAGCTGCAGTGTCCTTACACACTCAGAAAACACTCAAGCCTGGAATCCTCAACATGATGCTTGTGTCGACCAGTCCATTAACACCTCCACACCCTGTGTTCTAGATGTTAAATGGATTTGTTGTATATGACAGGTTTTATTCCAAACACCCAACTAGATCCATGGAACAGAAACACAGTTGTAAAAAGATGTTCTTACATCTGACAAAAGTTGAAAATAACGTTTTATAAAGGCCACATTTCTATATATTTTATCCCATTATTCCCACTTTCAATTCTTCTAATATTCGACTATGAGCTCTACTGTTGGCACTCCTTGTTCTCTATTAACCATTTTGACAAGTAAGAGCTTTTCAGCACGAGTGGAAGGCTAGGTCATTTGTCTTTGGTGAGCATTGTATTTTTTACTGTCTTCTTTTATTAGTGGCCCCAAAAAGGAAGAATTAACAGCAGTCTTTTTATTGATTCATGTCAATAGCCTTTAGTTTGGACTTTGCTGTGTCTTAACCTATAATATGGGCATGCATTAGACTTAAAGCAAATAAAATATTGCAGTTATGAGCCTGGTGTTTAATTAGAAACATTTGTTTCTTGTAAAGTGACAGATCTTCCTTAAGCAGCCCTGTAAAACTTTTATAGGACCATACAGCTGACCTCAAATTGGAAATTTGTGTTGGAAGCAACCTGGCTCACCATTACAGCTTCTGACTGTTATTAATGTTATATATTTCCAATAAAAGGCAGTGGAGGTTACAGACATTCGCCTTATGCCTCCCCTTGGTTGGTGAGGGCTTCTCTGTGTTTTCATACAATGGCATAATGTATTTGTTCATAGCCTTAAGTTTGCTAGCAGTTTATAAAATGAAGTAAGCTTATTTTTATTCAAGTGTTCTAATCTTGAATTTAATGAAAATGTCTGCCTGACATAATATGGTAATATTCATAAAGCACACCATATACAGTACATATTGGAAGTCAAAAAAGACATGACCAGTCATGTCAGTCAAGTTTACTGCTGAACCAGGTGGCAAATCATTTGCTAGTGTCTGTAGTCACCTATAACAGTGCAATAAAGAATTACAGTATTATTAGCTGCTTGGCTGAGCTGCCAGCCTAACACAAGAGTGCTTTTGTCTGTTGACCCTGTTACTGTTTATACTGAGGTCAGCATACTTGAAGAGGAAGTGCACAATGAAGCTTCTTGATTTCTGCTTTGGGGCGACCCAACTGTGGAACCACTTACAAGATAATGCCCAAATAATGTTTTTTGAACTCTGGATGCCTATTTTGCAAGTTGAAACAATATCAGTGATGTAAAGGAAATGGGACCTGAATGGCACTGTTTACACATGTTGGATGTTCACACATAAGCAGCAAGTTCCAACATAAACATCCACTTAGTGCATGTAAATCTAAGGGCTATTAATAAGCTCTTTTATCTTCTCTTTTGGAGAGTGGCCCTGGAGGCCTTAGGGTAATCTGGCCCTCACTGACTAGCTCTCCAATGTGTTTCTCTTCTGTCTGATTCTCTTTAGCAATGTCTATGCCTTTGGGCAAAGAAACTCATTACCAAGCTTTAAACACCTCTATTTCATATTGCCGGCTCATTTGCTAAAGAAAGTTTGTTTTAGTTTTGTGTAGATTCTGCAGACTCGAATGTGTTTCTGTATCCCAGACATGTCTAAAGCCTTTGGAAATTCGGCCCAGAAATAGTAAAAATGCATACACATGTTCACGGTTGAGCAACTCAGAGAGAATCAAAATTTCGGATACATGAACAAACAATATAAAAGCAGGTCATTCCGCTTATTCGACCATTTTTGACATCTTTAAGGTACTGCACACAGCAACCAGGTACAATCAGCATAGGTTAACCCTTCAGTTTTCAGCTCTCTGATTGAGAATAACAGTCAGAAGCAGGAGCCATGCCATCTGATTGAAATGATCCATTTAATCACTGAATGGTAAGTTACACAATGACTTGCTATCCATAATACTCCTGAGAAGACCATTTAGCAAACACTGACAACACAAGCTCACTTGCCCTATTAATTATACTTTTTATAAATACAATGCACAATGATTGCTCTTTAGTGTTAGATTATGCCATATTGTTACAGATCTAAACACCCTAAACTGAAACTAAACAACTGTCCTCCTATGGTACTTATACAATACGTCGTCATGTAAAAGTTTTTTAATCACAAGCCACAATGCTGCAACTAAGATATGACGTTGCTGAATATTAAATAAATAGTACGTACATGTTTATACCATAACACGACATACAGCATACAACTGTAATTGCAGTCAGAAATGACCAATCCACCAATTGTTGTACTTTGAAAACTGTGTTCTCAATGAAAACACTTGTCAGACTTTGAAGACAGCCATGGGTGGTATGAAGTTGTTGGAGGCGGCCGCAGCCAAGTTTTGGATGCAGAATAAACCCTGCCTTTAGACCCTGAGTTACAAAAATAGATGACTTTTGTGGATTTGTTTACTAGTGGCTTCGGAGCTGACCAACAGCCCAATTTCTGTGTTTATGTAGAAGGTTTTTCTAAATGTTTCATTACTGAAGGATTCCCTTCACTCTCCACTAGCCTCTCGGTCTTGGTTTCAGGAGGACAGTGACAGCACTCATATGGTTGCTTCTCCCTTACATATATTCCCCTCAGCAGACTGATAAGTTCTGATGGAGCGAATGCCTTTGTCTCGCGTTCTCTCTCATGCAGACCCCCTTTCAACTGTTGTTTTTCTTATTCCTTTCGACAGAAAGTTGTTTTTGCTGCCTCCCTTCCCTGTATGTCCGTGACAGGCATACTTCCTGCATTGTGTGTGTGCATGGCTATGTGTTTGTGTCTGCGGGCATGCATATATGTGTGTGCATGTCTGTCTTTGTGTGTATGTATGTGTGAGTACTTCAGTGGAGTAGAAGCTGCTTTTATGTCAGTGCCAAGTGTGGAGAATAGTTCCGCTAGTGAAGGACAGCCTCTCGTGCTGCACTGGGCTTCCCACTCTGTTCCGAAGAGCCAAATGCCTTTATCTGATGTTGGATCTTTGTTATTTGTCCATGAAACTACAACTGAGAACATCTTATACCTGTGGGACCAGCCGAGTGATCTCCACCATACCAGCATGTGGACATGAACATAAATGGAGCACTTCTCTCCTTTGCCATTCTATATTGTTATTAACTTGCCGCCAGCTTCTTCCTTCAGCTGCCTTTGAAATATCAAATATATTTGTTCTCAAAGTCTTAGTAGGATGGCCATACGGACAATATCCTGCTTGGCTGAGGCTCCTTGGCATCATCCCAAGAGCTCAAATGTTTGTGTCACCATGTCACACCTAAAGCAGTTTCAGTCCTACATCCTTGAGTCTCACAGTAGCTTTGTAGCTTGTGTTTGTGGACCGGCTGCCATCTTGAGTTGTGTGTTTCAGCCACTGTCCTGTGGTTTGGGCTGGTCCCAGGTCTCGAAGCAGATGGTGGCACAGTTTAGCATGTGCAACACACTGATGGCACCAATTTGCCTATCGTAATTCATGTGGTAAAGTGCAGGCTTTAAAGTCCTATTTTGTCACCATGCAGGTCATTGTTGTCACAATCTGATCTCCCACAATTAGTAAGTTAACACTCTTCGATCACAGTTGATCAGTATCTTCTTTACTTGATAGACTTGGTTTCAATCATTGCCTCAATTTACTCTTAAATGAATTATAAATTAAATGTAAAATGTACCTTAAGAATGTATGTAATACATTCTGAATTTCTTTCACAGTATTTATTAAATATGAATTTGAGAGAAATAAAAAGGTTGTATTGATCTTCCCTGAATCCTAGAGAAACACCAACAGAAATATTTAAAGCCTCTGTCTTAGATATCTAAAAAACCGTCAGATGAAATAGAACTTCATTCATCCTGTAAGGAAATTATTGTGCCAAGTTACAGCAATGTTACAGGACAAAAGCAGTATTACAAAGAGTATCAAATATAAAAACATAAAGTGTGTTATCAAGTATAAAGTGGATAAGGGCTGAATTCAAAGAAACCTAAAAATGATCAAAAAAGTTCAAGTAAGTTAAGTAACAGAAAGCTTTGAATGATAGTAATGGAGTTATTGACACCACCTTTTTGCAAATGAGACCATCTCAGTCAGAAGTTGTTCCAGCTCAAGTGAAAGGTTTGCAGTCTCATTTGTAACTTGCAAGTGTGTTCCACACTTAAGATGGAAAGTACAGTCTAGCTGCCAAGGACAGACGATCCAGGAAGGCACTTTGATATCTGCTCACGTACCTTTGATGCTCACAACAGGAGATGTGCAGTTATTTTGTAAATCAAAGTGAAGTTATCTCAACAGCTGCATAGAATTTGAGATGAATAGAAACAGTTGTGTGTCATACCTGTTTCAGCAACAACGGCATCTTGTGGAAAAAGTTATGTTTCCATGAATTATGTTATACAATCATCCATGAATGGCTTATTTAGTGGGTGAAGGAAAAAGTGGATACATTAATTATTTTATTAGCACAGTGTGCAAGTTGTAATAACAGCAACAATGAGAGCAGTATAGTAATCCATTAAAGTCAATTTTAGAGTTTCATATTCAAAAGCAAGATCAATGCTGTAGAAGAGGTTATAGACTTGTACTTAAGTGACATATTTGGTTTGATCTCAAGGTGTTTTAAGAGTTGTCCGAGGAATTCTTGAATAAGATTTAGTCTGGAACCTGTCAGTTTCCTTTTTATTTCGAAATCAAACCAAACCAAAATGCCTCTAAACACAATGAGGTAGAGGTTCAACCAATCACAAGATAAAGGTTTGATGTAGTAGCACGCCACTAGACTAGTCAGCCAGTTATACCATCCAATTCGTATTTAAGGCCTAGAGGCGTATGGCCTCTAGTTTGATATAATAGAGAGACCT
Organism: Labrus mixtus; assembly: GCF_963584025.1. Taxonomy (NCBI): domain Eukaryota; kingdom Metazoa; phylum Chordata; class Actinopteri; order Labriformes; family Labridae; genus Labrus; species Labrus mixtus. The sequence goes on along the minus strand of NC_083612.1, from coordinate 24,139,295 downwards.
TTGGCATGACATGATCAAGCAGACAAAACACACTATGCTTGAAAAGTGAAGTTTCATCCAATTTTGTGTATATAACCCAGTTGCAGATTCAGATCATTCTATATCAGTAGGAACCATGTTGGGTGTTACAAAATGCACAAAAAGTGCTCCTCTGTGTAGTAATTTTAAACAAGCCACATTAGACATACATTTTCATTTGGCCTGACCAGTGAAACTTGCAGATTCACTTAGAGCCCAGGCTACTGTAAGTGTATAAATAGTCATAGAACACCTCAGACCACAGGTTTATCATGTTGTTTGCAGGTGTATCTTAAATCTATTTGTCTTGAACACAGAGCTAAAGAGAGATTGAAAGCTGTCAAATTAATTATCATGCTATCAATTCATGGCAAGTTGAAGTTTAGGGAGGTTGAGGGAAGATTCCAGAAAACACCTTTTAAACCTGATTATTTAATGAGTGCAGAGGGAGAGACCAAAAACTTTCCAGTTGACACTGTTGTTGGAGCAAGCTTACATGTTGAAAATGGAATGGCTATGCCAATACATAAACTTCGATATCAACCGTTAATAGAGGCCATGAAGAAGAACTTAAGGTTTGTTGCAAAAGTTAGTGAGAAATCCTTGTATAACCCATGTGATACGGGTGGGCAAGAACAGACTGCTGCCCTGATTTTGAAAACTAGCATGATTTTGAAAGTTGCATTCCCTCAGTATCACGTCTGCACCCACCCTCTCCCCTCTGTGCTCCCTCAAAAGCCATGCCCCTCACTTACATGCACAAGCGCTGTTGGTCCAGAAGCTGAGCTCAGCTCATGCTTTGAGTGTGGGCTCGTGAATGCATGGAGTAGAGAATGAGCAGCGAGACATGATTGGTTCATCAAATTGATACCTCGTGGCAGACATTGGTCGAAGTTTTTACATGCATACAACTGCTACAGATGACGGAATTTCTTCTTTCCTTTTTCAGAGCACATGAGTCAATAATGTCTTTCAGGACCTGAAGACAATTTCAACCAAAATTTTAAAAAGTGTATCTGGACAAAATTACCGACCCTGTCTTTAAAATAGTGCTAGAAGATGGGTAGAAATTTTAGCAGACTGAAGATCAACAGGCTGATTAGTTCAATGTGCACATTTATTTGGTGTTCATGAGTCAGTCTACATTGCAAATCTCCCCTGTGGCCATAAACTCTGGGTGGTGGCTGAAAAACTAGCTTTGTGTGCAAGTTTGGTGTCTGGAATCACACTTATGAAAAGGGTGATGAGTACACCACATCTGACTTCAGACACCATGGAATCACCAAGTTTAATTGGAAAAAGATGTAAAAGTGCTTAATACATGATGGCAGTATGACTATGGCCTGAATAATTGGGAAAAAAATTATTTAGAAAGTCTTGCTGATGTAAACTGTCGGTTAAGCGTTTTACACTGTAGCAAAAAACAATTTACCCACAATTGACAAAAGCCATCAAAACAGACCCAGAATTTAAATACAAAACTTTTCTGAATATGTTTTACCCTTGTCAGAATGGAGCTGTTAAAATGCTAACATCTTACCTAAAAATATATTATTGTTTAAATACTTCACTTAAATCCTTTCAGCCAACTCAAAGAAGTGTTGAAAGCAACCCTAGAGTATGTTTGATTGACAGGAGTGGCATTGGAATAGGGCTGGCTAGACAGCCCATATCCCTTTCACAAGCTGGAAGTGGAGGCTGGCTGGAAATGGCATCTCCTAGGGAAAGCCAACAACTGGCTATCACCCTGACCGTTTGTCTTCATCAATCAACTTGCGTTTGTTGACCAAGCAACATGATGTCATTATTAATTTCATGCATTCCCTTAACGTGGTCCAGAGGGGAGCCCTATTCTCACAGTAGGCATTTCCTGTCCTGTTGCATTGTGGAATATGTCCGTTTCCTTTTAGAAGATCAGTCAGACTTTTTCTTCGGCAAGTTTAACTTCTTTTCTTGTTGTTTTTTCTCCCTCTTTTTCATCTCCCCTTCATTCCTGTCTGCCGTTCTCCCCCTCATGGTGTTATTTGCTTTGCTTTGTCATACCTCCTCTGGTTTGAAGCAGTTCCACTGTGTTTGTATCCTTGTTCTGTGAGTACTTGTGATGATTTCCACTTATTTGCCGAGGTATACACTGAACTGAATGTACCAAACCTTTTGATCAGCCCTCAGATTTCATGAACAGATTCTGGTGCTGTGCGCACAGATCGGCGCATTAGCGTTTCATTTGAAAGAATGGTGTCACTGTGTTGACAAGCTCATGATAAGTTGGTGGCTTCTAAGGGAAAATGTTTAAAGGAGATAAATGCCTCAGGACTCCATCTGTCTGTCTCATTGTCCTGATTGTAGTTTATTTTTGGTGATCATGAAAAACCTGTTTTAAACAGGCTTTTGGGATGTTGGTTTATTAGCTTTAGATGAAGGATGCCCCTCGCGCGACGACTCTGCACAAGGTACTTAATGTTATCTCCTCCGACTTCTATGTATTTGTGTTTACTGTCTACATGACTGGTTCTTTATCATTCCTTTGATTTCACAGAGGAGGAGGAAGTTGTGAATGATATTTCTTGCTCTTGGTCTCACTTACCCCCTTACTTCCTTCTCAAGCAAGCCCCCCCCCCCCCCCCCCCCCCCCCCCCCTTTTGCCTCTCTCTCCCTGTTACTGCACCTCTCCTCTGGCTTTAAGAGGCTTAGCAGCAGCTTAGCGCCCAGGTCAAACTGACCTTTGCCCTTCATCTGTCATTCTTTTGATGTGGTGCCAGCCTTAGCTGCATGCTATGCTCTGCCTTTAACAGCACGTCCAGGGGTCAGAGGAGAGCTCTGCTCCAGGACCCCAACCAACCTCAACACCCCCCCCCCCCCAAAAAAAATAAATAAAAAAATAAAAAAATCACAGCAACCACCTCCCACCTCCCTTGCAGATGTGTCTGTCTCTGATGCCCCCCTCTCCACCACCCTCTGCCCTCTCCTGGCTCTTCCTTACCCCAGTGCCCATTATTATTTTATAGTTTGGTTCTGCATTCCTTTCACTCAGGCTGCAGAGGAAGACAGACCTTTGGCTTTATTGCTTACACATGTCCATGGCTTTCTCCCTTAACAGGGAGAGACAAAACAGCAAGAGGGAGATAGCCAATAGGGGCCAGCCATCTAAACTCTACCCACCTTGAATTAATCATTGGGGGCCAGAGTGTGGCTCTACCTCAGCCCTGTGTCAGTGGGGTTTCAATTTGTAGAGACATAAACAGATACTAAAGCCACGGTAACAACACAGTGATTTATCAAGCCAGTTCACATCAAATTATCACAGCGCCCCCCTGCTGTCAGGCCCCTTAATGGCCCCCAGCCCAGCCCCTGCTTCAGAGGTGCACTGTGGTCACACTTCATTTAGGAGTGCACAAACATGTGTCCCTCTGTCTGGTTTCCCTCTGAGCGTGACGCCTCACACCAGCCAGTGATCATCCTGGACAGAGCGTCAAAAGATTAAAGAGGATATGAATGTCTTCAATTGTGTGTGTGTGTAAGTGTGAGTCTGTGTATGTGTATTAGTGATGATAAAGGTGTATTTGTGATGCATGTGCTTCAAACATGTACACACAACCTTTACTGTTTCATATGCATGTACTAAAGACTGGCGTGCAATGATTGCAATTGAAGAAAAAGTCACTGCTAAAGGGTCTTTGTCATTTTTACCAATAAATATAAATGTTAATAAATATGCATTCTTACAAACAGTCCACATTTATTATATCAAACGTGTTTTCTCCCAAAGTATTTCATCGCCTGGTACATATAACAGTAGTAAGTCATGGTGGAAAAGCTCTCAAGTCAAGTTGAATTGTGTATGCCTGTGCAAGCCAGGTATGTAACAGAATCTATCTTGAAATAAACAGATTATTTTTCTGTAGCAAAATCATGTTTCACTTTAATATGGTGCCTGAACAGAGTGCTGCCTTTGATCTCCTCCGGCAGAGCCCAGCACATGGATAATATATCTTTCAGAGATAAAAGTAAAAATGTGTTCTAGGTGATGATGTCATGCAGTTGTGGTCGAAAGCCTGGGAGAAAAGCAAACTTTCACAGGCGAGTCTATCCCAGGGATCACTAAGGGTGCTCTCTGAGCCTTTGGGGAAATCAATTACACATTGTCCGAACTGTGATTCCTGCTGTATGAACTTAATCGTGGGGCCTTCTGCACAGGCTCTTCCCAATGAGTTTGGACACTGTTTTTGCTCCCTGGTGTCCACTATCCTTCCTCTGTGTCCCACATCCCCCCAATCCAACCTTTGCATTTCGCTACATATGTGTGCAGCTTACAATTCTGCAGAGAGCCATTCATCATCATTTGCTAGCGTATCTGTCTTGAGTGCCTTAGCTTTGATCATGTTGTATTTTACACTTAACATCTGTTCTACATTTAACCTTCTGTAATGCTGTTGGTCAGAAACTATTACTTTGGCATAACAGGGAAATAGTGTACATGGGGACTTTCTAGCCAGTGTAAATCTGACATATTTGTCATGGCCTAGTAAATAAACGTTGCACCAGTTGAAATGTTGTGATAAGCAGATATCCCCCTGCCATTTCCTGTCTTATGGGACAGGACTCAGAGCAACCCTGTGCTTCCTCTTACGTGATCTTCTCTTCTTTCAAATGCTTATCTACTCCTAAATCATCGTCTTTGAAAGGAGAGGACAGTGTATTTTTTTTTCTCTCTAACTATTTCCAGCTCTATCATTTCCAGTCATTCTCTCAGGCTTTGCTTTCTGCTTATGTATGCTGGCATTTCCACTTATGTCCCCCCCAAGCCCTTTTTCCCTTCCCTTCTCGTTCTCTCTCTCCTTGTCACTTTGGCCTTAGGAGCCCAGGAGCATAAGGCCCTGACCCCCCTTCTTTTCTGGCAACACACTAATCATCCCTAATCAGAAGTGAAATGCATTTTTCTAAGGAAGTAGCTGGAAAATTTCACAATCTGCATTTCTCCGACCAAGCTGATTAGAGAAACATTATCCTGCTTTCACAGTCACTTCCAATCTGCCTTTAATCTGTCACTTCAATCGCCTAATTATTTAGTCAATGACCTGGGGACGCAATCTTACAAAAGAATGAAATGCATGCCATATCATTTTCCCTTTCATTTATGCATGATATCGCTGGTTACATGTTATGTTCCCTTGAGCTAAATATGCAAGCCTTGTTCCTGTACAGTTTATGTGTGTCTACTTGTGGTCTGTTTGTGAGTGCATGCATGTGTGTCTGTTTGTCTGTGTGTGTGTGTGTGTGTGTGTGTGTGTGTGTGTGTGTAGGTGTGTGTGTAGGTGTGTGTGTGTTCACTCTTTGTTTAAGTGCTTATTGTTCTTGCCCATTGCATCCATACATGTGTGGATGTGTACTTTACTGTGTGTCAACAGTAGCTTGTTTAGAAGCTGCTGAGCTGTGAATGCTGGCTTGGGGTAATGCAGTTTAGCCCCATAGTTGGAAGAGCCTTCAGGGAATGAGACTCTGTGGGGGAGTCGTGTTATTGGAAAGGTCATGATTACAGTAGGGGGTCAAAATAACTCGCTGACACTCTTTATACACAAGTGACTGCAACTGTGCCTCTGGGTGTCAAGAACTATATTGAGTATTGACTATATGTCACAGCAATAAAAAGGAAACCTGTTCTCCATCGGCGAATTTTCTACCTCCAAAGAGTGTGAAGTCAGGACAAAAGGGGAACAAAAACACCTTCAATGTCAATAAGAGCGTCATACTGACATGTTAATGTTGCTGTCTTTTATGCTATTCTAAATTCATTTTAAAAAGACTAAATCATTCCTGGGGGGTTTCTGTGTACTTATTTGGACATGAAACCTATAGTGCTTACTTTAATTTACCAGGAGAAACCTCCAGGTCTAATTTGCTAAATCTTTCATAAAGAGTGACACTTTCAGGCATATTACCCAGATATGTTCCCGTCCTGATAAAGACACTGAGGTGTCTTTGATTATCCACTCACAAATGCAAAGGTGAGAGAGGATAAGAAAAAAGAGATAGAAGGAAAGAAGGAGAGAAGGACTTTGAACTTCCAGGCACAGCTTGGCCTACTTAGAAAAAGTCCTATAGTCTGACACAGGACCCAGCCAGACCGATAAGGACCCAGACCTGTCCAGGGCAGCCGTCTCTCTTTCATCTTTGCCTTTAACTGGATGGCAGCTCCTTCCTCTATTTGTGGCCGCCTCACTTCACTTATCAAGTGTGGATTCTGGAGAGCCATCATGCTTATTTGTTCCTGACACCCAATCCGCTAATAAACCTGCTTGGAAATGTGCTTTTAAAAGAGTGTAAGAAAACATTCCCCAGTCTGGCTTTAAGGCAGGTCCAGCTCCCAGCAGCCCTTTGCTAAAGCCAGTGCTTAGCGCCTCCATCCAGTGTCACACAGCACACCATCAGAGGTCATGAACTGTGGCACTCAGAGAGCACTTTGACCATGGGAAAAGCAATGCTTAAGCCAAAACAAACAAGAGATGCACATCAAACACCAGCACATTCTGTTGGGGATATTCCATATTTAGTCTACTGGTTTCATTGCTAGCCAACCAAACACCATGTTTAAAATGTGAAAATTCTCAATAATTTCTGGGATATGTATTCCTTTGTACCAAATGTGCAAAGCCATGACATCAAATTCTATTGTATTTTAGAATTGTAAAATAAAAATTATTTTCTATATTTTTTATAATAATTGACTGTCGTGTCTTACTTCAATTCAATACTTTGCTCTCCTCAGTAGAAGCCATGCCAATTTAAAACATTCTACGGAATATGATTATAACTTTATTAGTAGAGGAAGGGCTTTGCCAAAACAAGACCAGATAACAAAAATGTAAAACAATTAAAGGCTTTATATGCGATTTTTTGATCCAGCAGATGCAGCCCTTGAGCACCAGCATGAAACCAAAACAACTTGCGCTGCATTTTTAGCATGCTAATGCTAGCGATCTTTATCATGCTTGTATCTTCACACTGCATGTAAATTTAGCCGAAATGACCATGATTACGTGACATTCAGTTAAGCAGTGAGTACAGTATGTTATTCTTCTTTTCACTAGTCCCTCAATTAAACAACTTTTATACGTGAGGGGAGGAGTCAGCCGGCCGGCCGTCTGAACGATGTAAACAAACTGAAGATAGGACTCGACAAACTCGGAAAGCATCACAGACAGTGGGACTCGGATGTTACACTCATTGACAGTCATGACTCACAGACTGTCAATGACTTTTCAGAGGATATACTTGATTTCTATTACATTTAAGTGTGAAAAATCACATATAAAGCCTTTAAACAGTCAACAAATAACATAGAAAAATCGAGTAAGACAACCTTAGCCATCGGATATACATAAACTTTTTATTACAGCAAGTTGAAATGGGCTGTGTATGTATATATTTACTTTTTGCACAACACTGGTATGTAAGGTACAAATACCGGTCAAAATGAGATTATGTCTGGACTTAAATGATTCAGTGTGACGGTTAGTATTGATGTCCCCAGCTGTTAAATGCAGCAGTAAACTGACAAATCACTCCTGATTCACTAACCCTAAGGTTAAAAGTGCATACCAATGAGCATAACTTTTGTATCAGAACAAATATTGACTCATTCATAAGTCTGACAGGCAGAGACACTCAAAGATCAGACTATAATAACAGATGGTGCTGTAAAAATGAGGGGTGTGAGTGTGTGTGAGCGTGTGTGTGTAGGGGGGGTGATAGTGGTGGTGTGTGAGCTATTTCAGGAATGCCGGAGAGGAAACGTATTGATCGGGACACTTAGACTTGATAAGGACGTCAGGTTTAAGAGGAGCAAGGCAATCATTAAGTACATCACTGGCCGCTGTTGTAAAAAAAAAAAAAAAAAAAAAAAATGATCCCCTCCTTGCTCTTTCGCTTCTATTTTTTCCACTTTATTTGTCTCTTTCTTGCCAGAGGTAAAAAGAAAATCTCATCTCCATCAAGCTAAATTGTGGTGGGCAGCATTATCAGTTCAAAAGACCTGGGGATTTGACAGCTCCCACTCCATGGTGATTAATTACTTCTCAACCGTGGTGGGCCCTTCTCTCCCCTCTCTCTCTCTCTCTCTCTCTCTCTCTCTTTCTTCTTTGCCTGCTGCTGTAGTGGGGTTGGTGTTGGTGGTGACTGCAGGCAACACATGATAAGTGTTGCCCTTATTACTGGTCTCACTGGGAAAAGGCCCAGGGAGCACTGGGCAAGCGCAAGCCAATCACACCCCCTGTGCCACATGGGGCCAGAAGAGCTTGCGAGATACATGCCCTTTGTTTACAATTTAGTGGTAATAGAAAGGTACCGCACTGCCAACTCTGTTTGTGATGTTGGGTTAAATAACCTCTTCTTCTGCTCTTTAATCTCTCTTTCCATCCATCCATCCATCCCTCACTCCCTGCCTCCCTCAGGGCTATAAGGGGTTTTGATCTGTTCTTTAATCACTGCACCAGACTGGATAGGAACTACAGAGTCTGGAGCTCTCTATTATCACCAGCCAAGGGGAAGAAGGACACTCCTCATCACATGTCTGATGGACAGAATTAATCACTTATGGACATCATACAGGAGAAGCCATCTATTATAACCAGTGTAATCACACAAGAGAAGTAGCTTCAATCAAGCAAAAGAGACCTCAATATAGTTAAGCACTTAGCTGTGTACATATTTGTATTACAAGCCAGTGGCAGCCTTCTCCACTGCTATTTGCATTCAGTGGTTCTCAAGGTTCCGCGCACAGCTGGTCCTTGAGCTTCATGTCTCCCTGTAGGCTCCACTGTTCGGCTTGTGTGTGTGAGTGGCACTTTCCCTGAGGCTGTGCCTGTTCCATGTGAGTCTGTGCATGTGTTTTCGTGTTCGTTTCTGCATGTGTTTCTGCGTGTGTCTAAATAACCATACATTCGAAAGCTTCATTATTGGACCTGTCAGTGCTGTGAGTTTCCCTGAAGGCAACAAAGTGGAGATGAGAAACAGGAAGACACATGGTAGGGCACATGCCTGTCCCCGATGGTAAACTTACAGGCCATTATGATGTCTTTTAGATGGACACATCTGTCTGTGTCTCTGGGACTAAATCTGCTAAAAGCAGGGAGACAGTCATGAACGAGTCATCTCTGGTGGAGTTGTGTTTGTTCTTATCTGCCATAGCAGGCTGCTTGGATGTTATGATGGATGGAGTAGTAAGAAAACACACCAAGAGACACCTCTGGATTTATGTGAAATCCCTCAGACAACACTTGCTAAGGTGTTGTTGTATTCAAAACCAATGTTCTCAAAATGCTCTGCATCATGACTGTTAAAAGATTTAAGTCATTGTTCTCTCTCTCTATATATATATATATACACACACACACACACACACACACACACATATATATATGTATATATATATATATATATATATATATATAGCCAGCGGGCAATCTATTTTGCCCGCTGGCTTGTTAAATATCACACCGTCATTTTTATTACCCAATCGGAGATCGGAGCGGAGAGGATGAATGTTGTCATTACAGACAAGCAGCAAGTTGAACCTTTCCCAGACTGGGGACCTTTTCCTGGTATGCAGAATCAGAACAACCCCTTTCTGCACCTCCCCATAATCCCTGGCATTTTGTTTTGATGCTCCACAGCATGAAAATGAGGGAATATGGCAATGTTATGGCATTTGAAGTCAATATGTATTATAAAATCAATCTAGATGAAGATCTGCCCATCCCTCTAATTAGACGGGGTGACTGGAGATTGATTTTTAATTGCAAAAGTAATTACATGGAGCAGATAGCCAGTGACATTTGATTATCTAGGTGATTGATTAAAAGGCCTGGCTGCTGGGGCAGACTGTCAGCCAGTTGAATCCAGACAAAAGAGAAAATTAAAAAAGTTGTCCCGTTTGTAATCACGAATTTCAAGGGTGAAATTACAAAGCCAAACATCCCCTTAGAGAAGCCCAGCATCCTTCCACTTTGCGCCTGTCTGCCCTCCTATCTCACCTCCGCCGTCACAACACCCACAACGCAAGACCCCAGTGACACGGCAAAACGGGAAAATAATGATGAGAAAAATGAATCTAGGAATTGTTCTGTTACAAACAGCCTGTTGTGTAAATGATGGTGTGCATTTATCTGCTTAGCAGCCTTGTCACATCATCATAGGCAGCAAGAAAAGAAAGAGGTACAGACAGAGAGAAAGAAGGACAGAGAAACATAGTGAACGAAAGCTCTTATCTCTCAGACTGCTCCTTCACTCATCTTCATCTCTTGTCATCTCCCTGCAAGGGGTGCCGGCACTTGTTCATTGTTGTCTGTCGACCGGTGAGGGAGTGAGACTAAATAAACAGCAGAGGAGCACTTTTTTTCCCTTTGTGTGTTTTTTGAAAGCCAGAAGAAATCCTTTTTCATGTTGGTATTTTCTTCTCCTCCTCGTCTGTCATTCTTGTCGGATCCCTCTCTTAGAAAATGAACGATGACAAGCAAAACCGTCAGGGGGACAGCTGAACTGTTTATGAGACTGACAAAAACTGTTTATGTGACTGTGATGGACAGGGCTGAGTGATGACAGTTTGAAATTAAATACATTTTTCATGTCTACCTGCTGCATTCAAGTTAGACTTCATACAGAATCACCTGGCTGGTCTATCAAATGCATACTTTAATTTTAAAATGTCTTTACCGGATGCAACCAATGACATGCATGTACACATATACACACAGGGCAACACATACGCTCTTCACAGTCCTCAAAACCAGGAGATGCATTTATTTATCACCATAGGAAGCACCTATAAATTATGCCTGGTTGAGGTATCATTAAGCCTGGACTGTTAAGCCACTCCTGTCATTTTAGTGCAAGGTTCACTCTTTGCGTTTTCCATGAAGGAAACATTTATGTCTTTAATTTACAGCTCCTTGCCTGGAGGATACTCCTTGGCTTTATGAAGTGGTATTAGGGGGCCTATTTAGTTGTCATGGCAGAGCATTGCTCAGTGTGGTGCAGCCAGCAGAAGCCAGCCCCTGAAAAAAAGGAGACGAGGGAGCAAAGGCAGCGATTTCAAATGAGGATCGCTGTCCTTTTAACTCAAAGAGCTCTGTAGCCTGGCAGGAGCAGCTGAGCAGGGTCTTTGAAGGGAGGTAAAGAAAAAGAAAAGGGAGGGGAAATGAAACAGGCCCGGGCCAGCCCCACATATTATTCCCCCTCAGGACGTACAGAGTCTATATTGGCTGAAGCAGCACGGCCCCTCGGGTCACAGCTCCTTCTCTGGCTCATAGACCAGCAGCACTAAGAGGGACTTCCCTCTGTCTGCTTTAGAAACCGGCTGGCAAGTGTCTGCGGGTAAACCATCACACATGTGCCTCCCAGCACCAGGCCTGGGCTCTGCGGGTGAACACAAAGCAGCGGCACTTATTAAATTTCCATGAAGTTTACCGAATTTGCGGGATCAGTGGGGTGAGGCCGTGAGGGAGCCCATGCTACCGCCTGCAGCTTTCCTCTGCCACTGAAGCCCGATGCGGTTGTGGGCCTCAGCATCCCTCCCTATCCCCATCTTCCGCCTGTCTCTTTTTTCTAGTTTCACATTGGAAGACAATTTCTACTGCCTTGTTTACGTACCCTGCAGAAGTTGCTGCCTACATCCTACAGCTACCAGGTTGCAGGACAGTAAAAATAAGTGCATGAAATCAAATGGACACAAGTCTGCACGTTAGTAAATAAAACCCGCCAAAAAAGGAATTTACAAACACTTTGCTCACACTGCACTTGCATTCAGTTACTGTTCAGTCTGACTGAATTGTCATGAAATGAAAATAATAGTTCAGAAAACGTAGTTGACTTTGCCCAGTGAGAAATGGAAGGCAAGTTATAGCCATCCCAAGAAATTTAGGTAGATAATCCCCTGCATGTCATGGGTTGTAAATGTTCACAGCAGGCCATTCATCAGGGCCAGGACTCTTCCAGATGTGGAACCAGTTACTGAAAACAGATATTGCCAGGGTAAGAGGGCAGAGACAGACTGCTCATACACTGAAGAGTGAGGGATAACATTTGGTTAATTTTGTTTCAAAGGTCAGAGAGGCCAGGTTGTTGAAGCGTTAAGGATTTCAGTTCAAATTGAATGTGCTGACATAATTTTTTATATCTCATATAAAAGTGATTCACGTGTCATATGATTTAAAATTCCAAACATTGTATAGGCTCAAATATTTTATAAATTCAAATAGACCTTTACATGCTTCATATTTGCACACCCATCACTTAACCAACTTTCCCATACTTAAAAAAGGATACCCATAAACATTTTCCACATATCCAATGCTAATCAAGATATAACAAAAAATGCTAATTTCTAGTAAGAATATGTTAAATAGGACTGCACCGGAGGAAAATGTGGCATTTTTTGTCTCAAAAATATATTATTGAGGGCTGCAAATTAAACCAGACTATTATTTTTATAACTTTGTGTTGTTGGTGAGTTCACAGATGATTTTGCTGCTTGACAGATTTCTGTTACTTAATTCAGACACTTTTTGCAACCTAAGACAGAGCATTTCTTACAGAAGCAATATACTCTACTGGTTGTTGTGGGAGGTGGACTAATTTAAATTGAATAAATATTAAAATATGTTAGTCAATTTTGAAACATTAGTATGTGTCTTAAGTCGGTGAAATTCTCATTTTCACTTTTCACTTATTTGTAAATTACTAATTTCAAGTAATGCAATAAATGTGCAAAGTAAGGTCAAGGAAGCTAAAAAAGCTAAATCACACAAACCACAACTAGGTATATAAAGTGACAAAAATGTTCTGTCTACTTCTTAGATAAAGTACAACAGATTAAATTATTCATGCAAAGACTAACCAGGTTTTCCAAACAACACGGATAAAGGTGAGGATGTGGTCAACACAGAGTGAGCTGCAGACGGTCAATTACAGCAAGTAGCAGTCATATACAAATACTTAACTTTTGCATACACAAATAACAGTTTATTTCATGTTGTTGTGTCTTTTATGTCGTAGTCTAAACTAAGACCAAATACCTAGGTTCTGTTACAGTTTAGAAGACAGCTTCTGAGTGATTCAGCAAGCTGCTATGACCCTGAAATGAAAAGATATACACAAACAGCCACTCTATGATTGCAGGTCAGGAGAAAACAGGCCACAACATTTCCCAGCTGCAGACTAGCACTCAACTGTGGACATTATTGTAGGTTAAACAAGGCTGTGTTTACTCAACCAACATCTTTCATCGTTTCCCCTCAGGAATTGTAATCTTAACCTTTGTCTTGTTTTCTATTTGATTTTGCAGCACATGAAATATTAGTAATTGACACAAGATTAATGGGGAAAAGAATCAATTTTTTTTAAACATGTATGAAGCAAATTGTCGATGTAAAAAGACTGTCAGGGACAATCTGTTGTAAAGTCAGCTGTGACCTTAATCCCACATGGGCCCGTGCTGATAGAGCTATATGGTGAGGTGAACAACACTAACCCATTAGCTCCCCCTTTGTACAAGGAGTAAAACAACATGCATATCGAGATTTCTTATTGGATCATTTTGAGAAACTTGTTTTTTTTCCTAGTTTCAAGAATTGTGCGGTCATATCTGTATACAGAAAAACAGCCGACATGACCTGAAAGCAGCCAAAGGTGAAACAGAGCAGACAATGCATGCCTTTTTTTTTACTCAAAAATCCTGAGTCTTTCAGGTTCATTAATAAAGCTCTGCATCGTTCAGCTTCTCTTACTGGACATGCCAATAAATGAAGAAAGTTCTATGAGGAAATTGTCCGTCTGTTGTTCCATACTAACTGAGAGGAGATGGCACGTTGTGAATGTCATTTCTGTGTTTCGTTTCGTTTCATACAACTGTCCCACCTCCGTGAACAAGTCGGATAGCTAGCTAAATAGCTTCTGAGCCAAAACATCAGCCTCCAGTTTATCCTGGTGTTGGATCCAGTGAACCGCTGGGATTTGTTTCAGGTACTGTAAGTGAATGTATGTAGCAAGGAGCATCACATTTATGATTCCAATTTTGTTTTTGTTTGAAAAGGAAATGAAAATTGTGAAGTTCAAAACTCACTACTGAAATACAACATAACTTAAATCGCAATACAAATCGAATCAGCACCCATGGATCGTGATTAAAAACTGACTTCATACAAAAGCACATCATCCTAGCCCTACTTTGTACTGTTTTCCCTCTGTGGGACTCTGTTTCGATCCTGAGGCCTGTGAAGGTCTGGTCCATTGAAGGGCCTGATGTCATCTGCACTGTCCACCTGTGCTCACAGACAAATGCAATCCAGCAAAGCTAGTGCTGTCCCTGCTGGCCTTAACAATCAATGACATTTTGAGTTGTCAGATTAATTGGAACCAGGTAGATTCTGAATGGGTTGAGTATGATGCCTGTATGTTGGTTGGTTGATTCTATTTGCATGTGTTGTTTGCCCTTTTGTACCCTTGTTGCTTGTAGATGTGCTTCTGTTTGCAGCTGTAAACTGTGGGTTTTATCAATAATTGCATTTGAATTGTCATAACAGATTAAATACCCATAATTATGTCTCTCATGGTTATGTAATCCCTGGGATCATATGTTTTCATAAAAACATGTTTTTTTTTTTTAAATTAGATTTAAATCATAATCCATAACGAATTTAGGTGCAATTCTTTGTCAACAAAGCTATATGAGGACACACTTTGAAGCTGAGTATTTACTTATTGGTGAGGTAGTGACTCCTGTGCCAGTGAATGCACCCCTCCACCTTCTTTGCTTATGAAAAGCTGGATTAATTATGTAATGTTCAGCTCACTGTGGCTAATAGCTGATAATGATGTGTGAGAGGTGTGTCAGACGGGAGAGCATACTGGACTGCCAAGTGCTGTTGGACCCAGGTCAGGCTGCGTTCATCTTACTAATGAGATGTCACACGGAGAAGATGGAGGGACCAGATCAACCATGCGGTCACTGCAAACTAATTCCCCTCCAGCTTTGGATTGTACAAACAGCCCCAAAATCAGAGAAGAGCTTGCATGGCCTGCCAACTGACTGAATCACTCTGAGGGTTCATTTTTCAGAGGGGTATTTGGCTGTGGGGAGACAGCTAGGTCCGGTTTGGCCCAGCAGCTGAGTCATTTGTAGTCCAGAGAAGCTAACATAAGGCCCGTGTTCCTTATTGGTCCAGTGAATGCAGCCGATGATCCAGTCTCCCATTTAGTCTTTAGCTCCACTCTGAGGAGTTGAGTTGAGGGTTAATCGACGCTTGTCTTCTCCTTCTGAACATCTAAATCTGCTGTGGAGAGAAGTGAGATGTGTTCCTCCCTTCATCCATCCCCTCGGGCTAGCCTCACTTCTCTTAAGTTCTCTGCTGCATTAACAGTGGGTCAGGTTGATCCCCCGTCATTGAAACTCATTCCGGGGGCATTAAAGTGTAAACCAGATGAAAAAACAAAGGGCTTAAGCAAATCAGATGGCTCAAACAACAACAACAAACGCACACTCTGTAATCTGCTTAGGGAAATTAATGAGGGGGAGCCCCCTCGGCCAAGGTGGATAATGATCCTGGACCACGGGGATGAGAGGCTGCAGTGGATCAGGCAGAAGGTGAGAACTGGAAGGGGGGATTAGAGACGGACTCCCACCAGAATCAAACAGGACTCTGCCAAAGGGATCCCTCCCCTCCTATACCCAAACTTCAAAAACTCCAGCCTAAGCTTGAAGTAGGTGTCTGTAATCCCCTCTGTGGCTGTAGATCTATGCGGCCGACTCAGGCCCAGCTTTCATCCTGCAGCTTGTTCGGCATGCTCTCCCTCCATGTCCTGGGAACGTAAACTTTTGCACTGTGGCCCCCGTGCAGATCGCAGGGATCTGCTGGCTCATTACCTCTTCATTAGCGTGCTGCACCGTTGGCTGCCAAGAGGATCAGACCATGCATGGAGTCTAGCTGCACAGACTGCTTGTGGGGGCCAGAGACGTTGACAAGGCAGCCAGATGGATGGATGTATGCTACTGGAAACAGGAGTTAGCAGCCTATAGATTTTTACAATGTTGGAAGGTTCCATATAGCCAATGAACTTTGATTTGTGTGACACACATTTAAAGTACATATTGGTCCTTACAAGTTGTTTATATATCTCTCTCTATATATATCTATATATATATCTATATATATATAGATATATATATACATTTCCATTCTCTTATTTATTTGGTTCTCAGAATTAGTGTCAAAACTGTCACTTACATCCCCTGGGTTTGTTTTGAGATACCTTTGAAATGTGATGCCCAATTCCACTCAAAGTTAGATTTATACTTCTCTGCCTTTCTTTCTTACAATTCATAGAATGCAGGATGATTTCAAGGGAGGTGTGGAATTGAGGAAAATAAGCAGGCTTTGTAGTGCTTAATGGGGCCCAAAGCTCAATGTTTAAGCCCTCCCCTGCATCAAAAGCAGCCACAGTAAGGAGCCAAGCTCCACACAGCCAAGTCTCATCAACCACTCTGCCATCCTCTGGTGTGATAGTGGCAATACACACATACACATGTATCACCAGCAACCTGAGTTGAAAGTTATAATAAGGCTAAGTAAAGTGCATGCTGGTAAAAGATAAACTCGGTTGGAATTATACTTGTACACTTTTATCGGATTATTTGTTGGTGTTTTATTTAATTTGTTTGAGCTGGTCTGAACCAATGTATACGATTCATTTGCAAGTTATGATGATGTTACATCAAACTAAAATATTTATTAGCAGGAATCTTTCTGACTAAACTAAAGTTTGTTGAGTATTTAAAGTATAAATCGATGTAAAATGATACTTAAAAGTGTTAAATAAATATCTACCTACTTTTTTACACCTTCTTGTTTTGCTGCTGGTGTGATCCCTGCATCTAAATTATGCAGCTCCTTATCTGACAGTCATTTCCAAGGCCATGCCTGCAGTCTGGCCCCCATGTGGTTATGGCCAGGTGTAAAAGCTTGACCTCTCTGTAGGGCAGCCGAGTGACTTTCATTAGAGCACCCACTGGCTGCTTCCCACTGAGTTCTCTCATAGATTTAACACTGAGCCTGCATACGAGATGAGAGGGAGGGTTAACCTAATCCAATAAGAATCATTAAGGAGAGATGTAAACAATGACATTTAGGAGAATTAAAATGACTCAATCAGGGGAAAAAAAACATTAAATTGACATACCTCTGGAGCCTTATTTCCCTTGTATCACCTTTGTACTATCGATAGAAAAAAGGATCAACTGTGCAAATATGTGGCCTTTCTGAGTAAGTATACACGTTTACACAAAAAAAAAAACATGTAAATCTGAAAACACACACATTTTGGATGCCTCTGGAATTCCCAGCATGCATGCTATTGCCTCCTACCTGGCTGGTGTCGTCACGTTATCGTTCATACGCGGTCACAGTTGTTTTTGATATTTTCGTCTTCTAGCCAGAGGATATTTATCTGCAGGAGCAGGGTGGCTGCAGAGACGTGTTTAAATGTTAATAGTTGCCGGGCCACAACATGAGGAAGTTGCTAATTAATGCATCTAACACGGTCCCGCAGCTTTGCTAGAGAAACTCAAACGATTAATGTGTGTCATTATATTGTAATTGCATGGTAATTCGACATCTAAAGCACACACACAGACACACACCTATTTTCAGCCCTTGAGGTAGGTACATTCCACACTGCTCTTGAAAGCAGATTAAGGCTGGAGATTGTTTCTCCGTGGAAAATAAGGATTAACTAGTGTCAAAATATTCTCTTAGCTTCTTCACAGCTTCATGTGTTAAATTTGTTTTGCTTCATTGTATTTTTAAGGAAACAATTTCACACAACCAGATTCTAAAAATGAGTAGAAGATTAAGCTGAAGGTGAAACTCTCATCCACGAAAACACAATTAAACAGCAACTTTATTGCTATTGAAAAACAAGTATGTTATTAATGTGCTTAAGTGGAAACTGCTATCTTTATTCATCCTGTTATAAGCTAGTGTGCTTTTAAAAATGGGCATTTTATTTCTTCTCTGACATTTAACAGTTCTGTCTTTTTTTTGCATTTACATAACATTGCTGGAGTGTGTTTGTGGGAACAGATAAAGTTGTTTTTCATACTGTATGTACTCTGGACAATGCTTTGGTTGCCCTTTCACACATGTACAAAATAGGAGATTTTGTGTCTGAGATGCATCCTCAATTTCTGGAAAGACAATTTGGGTAAGGCCATGGTTGGTGCCTGGGTGCAGGCAGCTATGATGAGCCATTGATATCTTTACAACTTGAATACATAATAACAGCAATATCAACAAAGTATTAAAAGCATATAGAGATAATCTGAGTATGAAGAAGATAAACTGCAATAGCATTAACATCAATGAGGTGAGGCGCCAACTCTTTGCTTTACATTTTCTGGAAACTAACCTGGTCTGTTTTACAAATTACACCAACTGCCACGGTAAAGTCTATTTAAAGTGTGGTCTAACTCATTTGAATTTTGCATTTTCACATTAAACCCCTCCAGGTAATGTTTTGATAAGACCATGGTTACAGTTCATATGTTAAGGGAACTTGGGCGAGGAAGAACTAAAAGAATAAATGAGATGAAGTGTTTATCTATTTCAGCTTTAATAAACTAAAAAGCTAGGCAGTGGGCTCATTGGTGGCCCCCACTGCAACACTTCATGAAGACATATGGTCCTAAAGAGCACTTGATTTGGCTGCCACCGCCTTGCTTGTCATCCACAATTTTGCCAGCCCTAATCCCTGCTTTAATTTACTCTACTCCACAAGGCAAGCAGTGACTAACACTCTCCTCAGGGGTCCTTTCACTTATGCCATCGGTGACAAGAATATGCAACGGTACAATTTCTCACCAGGAAGGGTGACAGAGTGTAGTTCGGCCGGGGAGCACTACTTCTGTTTGTGAGCATCTTTTAACATCACTCACAGAAGCACTTTCAGTTGCAAACTATTCTTCAGAGAGCCTTTTATTAACATGTTGATCCAAGGGGTCATTAGGTGAAGATTGTTGGGCGCTAAAGATGCATCTATTGATTTGCTGAGAGATAGACTCTGCTGGAAAGTTTTGTGACAGTGGAGAGAGACTGCACAGACTACTTCTGCAGACTCAATCTAAACTGTTTTCAAACCCTTTTTTCTTCCTTATTTTTCCCCACTCGTCTAATTTTCCCCTGGAATGCTGGGAGGGAGAGGAGCCGTTGACGGGCACAAGTAATTGCTATCAGTCTGTCATTAGGTTCTCTCCCCTGCTCCCTCTATTTTTTTCACAGTCTCTCTACCCAGGCCTGTGCTCAGCATTGCTTACAAATAAGACACTTAGGAGACGAGTGGAATTTGCTCCCCAAAAGCTGTGATGTATTGGATTTTTTACGGTCAGAGCAGCTCCTCCAACCGCATTTTCATTCTCTGTTGTCCTGAGAACCATTTGCTCTGTGTTCGCTATATTCACTCTCTCTCCCTCTCTGCCCTCTCCTCTCTGCCTTTCAGGGTATCATTTGCAATTTAATGCTTACCTGGGGTGAGCCTTGACAATAGTATCCACCATGAAATGGCCCCAACCCTGCCTGCATGCCTAATGAGGTTGATGTTGAGCTATTTAGGTCATTTTCCCTTTACAATATCTACTTAATGCAACTCCATGGGAGTGGATTGTTGGAACGGTTAAAGATTCTATTAAGTCTTTACAAAAGCCATTTCATTCTGCTGTCCACCACATACTACCGGGGGCACTGCTCTACTTCACTTTTGCTTTGTGCGATGCTGTCGCAACAAAGCCAAACATGGAGGTGCAATGTTACTCTAGATTGTCACCCTACTAATATCACTCCAATATATTGCATTGTGGTTTTTTTTGCAGGTGAAAATGCAAACATCCAGTCAATTAGCGGTTCCTTTAGTAACATATGAAATCTGGATTAAGCTGGTAAAATCATATTAATCATTGCACTAAATGATCTGCCAAAACAGACGGCCAACACCAACTATTAATCAGAGCAGAACCCGTGACAGCCTTTGGAATCAGAAGGGAAGGAGTCGGGGTGGGGGTGAGGGGGGGGGCTCTTTGAGAGAGTACTTGATATGAAAACTGTGTTGTTGTGCTTTGTACCAGCCTGTGGGAGTTTTTAAACAAGCCCATATGGTGGTAGCCACCAGCTTTGGAGAAGGCGGGTGGGTTGGAGGGTTAGCCAGGGCCAGGATTTCACACAGTCAGTATTGAGTGGGATTGAGGAGGCGAGCTCTTAAGCTGTCTTTTCAGGCACAGCAAAAGCCCTCCATCTGGCCTCCCCTAAAACTCAGGGCGAGTTTACTCAGCTCCCTGTCGGCTGATTGGGCCTCCTGAAGCAGAAGTAACAGCATCAATGGTGTAAACCCTTGCCACTTGAGAGTATTACATTTCTTTTCATGCTTGACTTAATCAAAAGTGGGGAAGTGAAATTTACACCTTTTTGATGTTCTTTTTCCCCCCGCTCTCTAAGAGGGGTGATCTTAACCCATTTGATCTTCACAAGCGCCCACTAAATGGCCAAATATGCCAAGCAGACGGAAGCAGACGGTTGGCAGTTGCCAGTTTGCGCAGGGTCACTGTTGGAGCACTCCATGTGGCGGGGCAGGCAACCTCACAGAAGGCTCCAGTCTTCACAGAGTCCAGCCAAGCTTCTGTCTGGAGGCCTACTGTCCCTGGCTCACTGTCCGGATAGCCAGAAATCTATCCACCCTCATGCTGATTCTCTGTGCTCTGCCTGAGCCAGTGTGAGACTTGTGTCGAATGAGAAGCATCAATTGAACACTGTAACTGGGGCTCTATAACAAAACAGATAGACAAAAAGCACCAGCCAAGTGTCAACTCTATGATGTGTATATTTGATGGCATTAGCTCGGCTTTGAGTTGTTACTATCTAGATGCAGGCAACTGCACATCCTGTAAACAATGATAGAGCTACTTTTTGCTGTCTGAATATTGCATGGATCATGCTTCTTAACACTATCAGTTAAGTAAATGACCATCTCTTAGAAGGTTAAGCCAGCAAAGTGCAAGTTAGTTTTGTTCTGTGAATAAATGTTTTGGCTATGGTGACTTCACTAATCCAAGCTGTTGACTTGTGCTGGAGCAGAGGGAGCCAACCTGGGGATGTGTGAAGATTCCCCTCAACAGGAATCTGGAGAGCAGTTGCTGTAGAAGTGCTAGCCAGTGACAGTTGCTCCAGGAGTCGGGCTTTAATGAGTGTGTGATGTCTGGAGTCTTTAGCTCATGTTAAGCCAGGGCTAAGGCCAGGATCTGACTGATGGAGCCCTAGGCCTGAGTACTGTGGAGCTGTGTTTGCACCTCTTAATGAAGCTGGGGGCCGACGACATTGCCTGGCCCTCCGCCTGTCCTTCCTCTCTCCCCAGGACCAGCCTTGAGCCAGCCAAGACTGCAGCAGGGACCCACTCCATTAGTTCCTGTTTATTTCCCAAGCTTCCAAACCCACCCTTAGACAACTTGTGAAGCCATTTCCCCCCCTCCCCATTCTTATACTGTTGTTGGTTATTAATTTTTGTCCAATTTTCTCACCCAAGACATGAAAAAAACATGATAATTAAATGCCTGTGCCCCTTGGAAAACAATGTTTTCCCTCTCTTTGTGTGGAACATAAATTACCGTTACAGTGCCTGGGTTGCAAAAATGTGTCTGTCTCTGTGAATGTGTGTTGAAGGAGTTTACTTGGTGTCAGCATGAAAAGAAGGGGCCCCAATCCAAGCAGCCAAAATCCTGCCGAGGAACTTGTCTGGGATCGTGATATTCCGACAGCTCCACTGTGACAAGATACATAGTTTCCATTCAGAGACAAGCTTCTTATTGGTTACTATAGTTTCACTAATGCCCAATTGAAGGCAATGCCTAATCTCGACAGAATGGGTTAAAAGGTGCCGATGTCCTGAGCTACAAAACCACATGTTGAGAGTCAAGGGTCCAAGGCCCCACAAAGCATTGCTCCTTCATGCTTTGAAGTCGCCCTATCAGGGGCAGGAGATTGAAGAAGGGGGGGGGGGGGACAGAGGCCCCTGCAGCATACAAACCCCTTGAAGGACCTGCTGACAATGACAACTGCTGAAGAGCGGGTCGGGGTCTCATAAAAGGTTGGGAAGAGGCGCCACACCACTTCCTCCATTGCTTATCAATCCACCATCATCACTTGTATCGTGTTGTATTGCTGTCATTTTTATTTACCATATCTCATATTTTTTATAATCAATACCATCATGAGCAACATTGCCTTACATTTTTCAGTTCTTTATTTATTATTGGACATTATTGCATCATGTGTTTTTCTGTCTCTACCCAGGGAACAGCAGGATGTTACAATAAGTAAGGAGGAGAACACATGTGGAGTGGGGAGATGGTGAAGGATGATATGTATACTGAGGGATGCTATGATGAAGTCTCCTACATCTCAAGTGCTATTCTGGAGTAGCCTGGGTGCATGAGTGTGTGTTGGGGGGTGGGGGGGGGGGGGGGGGGGGGGGGGGGGGGCTTCTCTCTGTTTCAATAGACTGCCACTCAATGGCTCTGAGGAGTAATTGAAAAGCTAATATTGTCCAGCATATCCCAGGGATTACATCTTATAAGTATGCAATACTGCAATGTTTATTTTTGGTCAGGCTTTGTTGCAGCCACTAATTGGTGCTGAGTGTGAAAATGTGGAGTGCGCATTACCATGTCTGAGTCATGACTGCACAAACAGTCCCCTGTAAGCACTTGCACTGTGTTATCTTTGGAAAGTATCTCGTCTGAATGTCTGACCAGCAATCTAAGACAGAATCAATGGACATTGTTTTACAAATGTGTTGAAAATTAGTCTGCAAATGTGTTTGAATCGTGAGCTTATGTTTGTGATGCTGGGCTGCCTGGTAAAGCATCTGCTTGTGATGTTTATATCACGAATACAGAGCCAGCTGTTTGAACCCTCATTCATTTATTACACAGACATTAACATTAGTGGTAGGAAAAAAAATCTCACTCAGCATTGCTCTACCGTCGAGCATTACCATATCTCCCCTCATTGTGCAGTTTATGGCAGATTTTAAATCAATTAAGTATGTAATTTG
Organism: Labrus mixtus; assembly: GCF_963584025.1. Lineage (NCBI taxonomy): Eukaryota > Metazoa > Chordata > Actinopteri > Labriformes > Labridae > Labrus > Labrus mixtus. The sequence continues at coordinate 24,116,138 of NC_083612.1, read as the reverse complement.
TAACAACTGCTGAGACTGGTTCAGGCCTAAACAATGGCGATGGGATAACTGCCCTTTAGTGAAGCATCAATGGGCTTACAATGTGCTGAATTAGCTGGCATATTAATGACCAGCCGCAATGCCCCTCCATTCTCTTCACCCAAATCTGCTTATGCAAATGGCCCATGAATCCAGTTCAAAGGAGTCTCTTTTAAGTGAGGCCTATACCCATCTACACCAGGGGCTGTGAGAGAAAGTGACATGAGAAAAGTTAGGGACACTTGTCTTTTTTTCTCTTTCTTCTCACAGAACATGATCCAGTTAGCATGCACCTCTGTTGGTTATTAGCATGGTAGGGGTTGTTGAGTCCATAGCATCGCTCCATGCCGAGGGGGCAGGGAGAGGGGTAATCCAGCCAATTGTGACTGTGTGTTTAAAATGTGGTGTTCAGCAGGGGGGAAAGCAGGACCCATCCAAGTTCATGCCCCAGTGTGAAAGAGAGGAGAATGGCTGCGGGGTTCGAAGTTGAAGCAATAGAATAATCCCCTTCACATTTGTTAAAGGGCCACTGGTCTTTTGTGTTGGCCAAGAAAAATTTAAAAGGCAATGTCATAATGGTTCAATTGGAATTATATCTTTGAGCACAATAGATGTGGCTTCTTTCCACGAACAACTTAAAGCCCCATTGTTCCCATTATTGGGTGAGATGTTTGGCTGCATGCATACACTCTGAATGAGAATAAGTTGTTGTAGTACAACCTTTTATAAAATATTGAGCATGATTTACACATGTCGTGGTCTTATGAATGATACAGACAGGGTGGAAGGGAGGGGGGTATTGCTTTATGTCATATGTCATTTCTTTCCCCATTCAACAAACATGTACGTCACCATGAGTGAAGGGAATTTTGATTGAAAAAGGTCTAATTACAAAGCCAAGAAAATATGAAACTTTATATACCACTACTTTAAGAGCTGTTTAAAAGATGCTCAGAATTTGTAATGGGTGGCCGTTTATTTCAGGTCTAATTTTCCATAAACTATTTCCCTTCTTAAGCTATTTTAATGCGTTCAGGTGAAACACCTTAGAATGTGTTTTTTTTACATGTTTGTTTCTTTTGAGCTTTTACTGACCTTGTTCCTCATATTAGTGATGATGTATCTGTTGGATAGAAGAAGAAAAGGCCCTTGTCCTCACATTTCCATTTGGGGTGAAAGTACAAGCCCCATAGTAGGCCCTTTAACATCACGAATAAATAAGACATTTATCACCACTAGAAGCCCTCCTGTTGGAACAGCCTGTCTTTACAATGCCTGACATCATGTGTTTGCCTGCATTTCTCAACAACTGTTGCCTGTGTATCTAGAGGCTTAATGTTAAGTTTATCCATGAAGTGCACATTAAACACACTGTTAACTCTCACAGGGAGTTGCCAATTAAACACAAAGCCTTAATTTATAAATCTAAGTCTCTAAGTACACGTAATACCCAATTGAGTGGTATTATTTATTATTGCAGGATTCTTCATGTGCTTGTTGGGAGCAGTCCAAGTTCTGGGAGGCTGAATGCCAGCTACAGAAGCACTGAGAAAGCTTACATCCTTATGCTCACTGTTGGACCGAGAGGCCATCTCAGCAAATAAGAACGCAAACAAAAGGTTAAAAAGTAGGTGCAGATATTTATTTTTAACTTTATCTAGGGTTGTAGCTTACACTATAAGGGCATCATGATAACAAAAGGGCCCAAAAATCAGAAATTGACACACTTTTTTTTTTAATTGACAATTACCATATTGATATTTTGACAATGTTCTGGAGAAAAACTGCAAATACTCAAAACAAGGGGAGTAATAGGTTTTAAATATATGCTTCAGACAGTATAGAAAAGTAAAACTTAACAACTCCCCTCTAACTTTTGACCCCCACCTCCTTATCCTCATCCATCTTGGCTCTGGGGTGTTGGACGCCAGACTCACAGTGAATTTTCCCTCCTTAAAGAAGCTCATAATGGCTGTGTGAAGTCCCTAAGAGGGAGGGTTCCACTCGGTGACAGATTCTTCCTGTCCGTGAAATTCCCCCTGCGATAATTTGTCTTTGTGCTGATGGGCCCGTAGCTCCACGCGACATGGGTTATGGCAGCGAGGGCGGGACCGTCCTCATCACCTGCCATCTTCGCGGCCCTCTTGACACCCTACACACATAACCCCTCCACCCACACCCACACACTCCCCATTCTCCTGTCCTCCCTATCCCACACCCCCCACTTTCATCTCTCCAGCAGGAGCTGTCTCCTCACTGGCAGAGCAACCACATAATGGAGCTTGTCACAGGCCTTGTTCTTTGTGTTTTTCAGGGCCCAAGAAAAATGCAAACACTCTATTGTAGTCATTAGTTTTCCCATCCTTTCTGCTGGGGCTGGTGGGTGGGGGCTTTGACCTGGTTCAAAAGGGACGTGGGGAGGAATTGGGCTTTTTGGAGAAAGTGAATTCTTGATGTCACATGCTTCGTGTGTGTGCATTATGCATTGTTAGTGTGCATATTGTGTGGATTTATTTCTTTAGTGCATATTTTTATGTAAGCTATACCCTACTTAAATAATTTGTTTTTTGTGTGCTGCATTCTTGGTTTGGCACATCTGATTCCTGTGAAACAGAGCAATGGGACCAAGTATTTCAGGGGTCTCCAGCAGTAGTTTAGGTCAGAAGAGGGGTGTTAGAACATAGCTACAAGGGTCCTGGAGGAATTTAAGAGCTTCTTAAAGAGTGTAAATGTCTGCTTTGGTCATCATTCCGCTCTACAAAGCTTAACAACTACCTAACACTGAGAACAATGGCTTAAATCGCTGCACTGAATGTTTTCTACTAGTGTAAGTGTAACTAATAAAAGACAATGGCAGAATGTTTTTCAACGTTTAAGTGTTGCCGCAGAAAGGCATTCAGCTTATGCTTTATTTTGCAAAATGTGCATGAGGCAACTGTTTGCAAGCCAGATTTTACATCATAAATTCCTGTCATTGTACTGCTTTGATCAAAGAATTCACTGACAAGTGTGCTTGGATTTTAACCTGAGTATTGAAATCCATCATCCCACTTTGTCCATTCAGTGTGTGGTGTAACATGGAGTGCCTTGAAAAGGCTTAACAGGTCTGAACAGGAAGCAAACACACTGCCTGCTATTCTCTGCCAGTGCTGTTATGGTATTGTGTTTATGCTTGTAGAAACAAACCGTTTGGGCCTGATTGAGAAGCTCATCAATAGGAATCGATAGACAAAGAGGAAGCCTGCGCTTGCTGCCTTTGTACTCACTTTAAATTCAGCTCTTATCTGGAATGTACCAGCTGTCCACTGTAAACAAAAAACTGCAGCCTTTCCCAAACCTGATTCTGGCATTTGCACTGAGTGGAGAGGGACTGTGGAAGATCAGGCCCCAGGCCCCTGGGGTGCGACTGGGGGCCCCTGGGAAGAAGCTGATGGACAGGAGTGGAGGGGAGTGTAGCAACAGATTGGCACTCACACTGGGCACTGTATGGGTCTGAAAAGAAGCTATGCATAGGATTCAGTGTGTGCTGCTGTCTGCAAATTGCAGGTGTGTGCATGTGCATGCAAGCATCGGCCTGTAAATGTGTGTTTTTTTTGTGTATTTCCAAGCAGGGTTTCAAGAAAGTACTTTTAAAAAAATAACCTGTTTAAAAACAAATGTGTCATGTTTGATCTAGGGATGGACGGTAAACCGGTATCAATACCCACATGGGTATTATGTTCTGACATGACATAGATTTTTCCAATAACATCAGTACCAGTCTAAACACATGCATTGTAAGTAACGCCGACACGCAGAGTCAGCGGTCTCACACACTCACTGACCACACGGCACTGCCTCTTCCTCATGTCAGAGCGGGTGTCAATCTTTACAGTTATTGTGCAGTGTAGCACGGCAATCAAGTTAACTTTATTATCCCCTCTCCAAGTTTCAGCAAATAACAGCAACTTTAAGTGTGTGTGTCACCTGCAGCATGTCCCTTTCTGTCTCTCCGGGGCTTTAACATAGGCTATGTGATAGAATGGATTTGCACCTCCATTACAAAGGGTCTACCTGCTTAAAGGTCTGTTTAAATTGATGTCTTGCTTGTCCTTAGTCCAAGTTGAGTAAAAGAAGGGCTGTATCTGTGACTTGTGGTCAAAGGAGCATATGTAAAGACTAGAACTACCTACATTGTTGTTCAAAATCTGCTGTAATTTTAGCTCCATTAAAGCTTAAATGATCAACACATTTTATGTCCGACAAATCTTTCAGAATAAAAGTGCCCATCTATTAAACTGTAATTATGAATTAGTAATTTCAGGAAACAAAACTTAAATCATACATGGATTTAGTTACAAGGAACTGAGATCTAAACGCACAGTGACTTATAAAAACATGTTTCTCTGATCTAGCACACAGAAATGAGTCAGGTATGAACAAAGGAGGTTGTAGTTGTTGAGTGTGTGTTTGTATACAAAATCCCTCTTAATACTGTAATACCGTCATATAATACTGTGATCGCAAAAAGCCAAAAATAAACATGTGAATAAATAAATACCATTATTTTAATCTGAGGTTGTATCGCCTACCACTAGTGTACACACATTTAAACTGCTTGGTAATCAGACTCTCTGACCAACGCTTGAGTCCTTTACAGCCTGATGACCCAAAGAGCATGATAGATGATGGCAGGCACTTTGAAGTTAAGCCTATCTAAATACAGCATAAGGAACTGCCCTTTAACACACAAGCTCCCATTCAACCACACAAGTCAATAACACATACCTGAACTTCCATGTTGGATTAATGCTTGTCAATACGAGCTTGGGAAACACACCCATCACAAATTGCTGCACTGTTATTTCAAACCCGTGGAAATTCATACAATATGAAAGGGCAATTTGTGTGTGTGTGAACGTGTAGATGGGACTCCTTTGTTTATTGCTCATTTTCCTGGAATCACAGCTACTCTGGCTTATGGCTATATATGTGTGTTTGTTCACAGTTCATTTGATGTTGTTATCTTGCATTAGCCACAGTATTCCTCCTCGTCTGTAGCTAGTGCTAAGCAGAGCCCTTAGGTTATAGGCCCTCGTTTCACCCATCTTACTAAACGACTTAACCAAACTAATGAATTACCCAATTAATCAGACCAGGGCCCTCTCTCTGCCCTTAAGTGCTCGTTTATAGATGGAGACCGCCCCTTTGACCTCTCTCAGTCTATGGCTGTTTCAACCAGCTACACTGCGTAACATTTAATAAATATCATATCAAGGCCATATTAACTCCTCACATACCCATCCTTAAGTAATTAGTCACACTTACTGTATGCATCCTAAACTGTCAATATATGTGTGTCTCAGCTGTATGTATGTTTATGTGTGTGTGTGTGTGTGTGTGTGTGTGTGTGTGTGTGTGTGTGTGTGTGTGTGTGTGTGTGTGTGCGTTTGTAGACTCATGTCTGTGTGCCTCTGTATGTGTGTTTAATCCATTTAAACCAAGTCCAATTCAGCCACCTCCTTTCTTTCTCCATCAACCTTATCTTTAGCTGCTGGGGACAGAAATCATTTGCGGTGGAGTAAAATGACTGAAAATAATGGGGAAATATCAAGTGCATCTTTTTGCTCCCCCATTTATTTCATCCACTCTGAGTGAGCTTTATCGGGCCTAACACATCGCAACATTCCCCCTCCTTTTTTATTTTACTTAGATTTTATTTTGCCCACTCAAACTTTTCATTTTCTGACGGATTGAGGTACTCTATTTAACAGTTTTATTCATCTGTGCCTGCAGGCAGGGACTGACGTTACAGTCAATAAAAATGGGAAAGCTTTGCAGGCACCTCTTCTTCCCTCTTCCCTTTGTGTGCAAAGTGGCAGCCGTGAATTTAATCGAGGGAGAATGTTGTGATTACTTAATGGTTTCCCAGGCAGCCATGGACTGGAGAATTAAATTCCGCATCTGCTTTCCAAGGCGTTAATCTCCTCTCCTCACATTCCGCCTGTTATGATGTGCACACAAGAGATAATGTTTAAACCGACTAAAGCAGGGTAAACCAGCGCAGGCTGTTATTGGCTTTATAATTACATAATTAACTTTTTGTTTCTAATCGTTACGGAGGTAATGGCTCTGCTAAAACAGGGGGCATCTGCCGAGCAGAAAAACCAAATCAAAAATCAATAATCCATAGAATGTCATTACAGTAAGTGCTTAGTCTTGAATCACAAGAGAGAAAAGGGAGAGCAGTTTTGTCTCTTCTCATCTTCCTTTTCTTTCCCTTTCCTCTGTTTCCTGTGTAGTAAATGAATCTCATTTGGAGACGTGAGTGTTATCTGTGGGAGAGGAGGCCCAGCAGCTGTGTGGAGCAGCAGGGTATCAGGCTCTGCCAGGTGCATGGCAGGAGAGAAAGAGGGCCAAGCGCCACCGTAAATTACACCTTGCCTCCCAGCACCGCTATTGTAGGGCGATTGACCTGCTCCAAATGAATTCCATTTTCTGCAGGTCCCTCCTTATTTCTAATTTACATTGTGATCATATATGTCTGAAAAATGATATCATAAAAAAGATGAATGTACTAATTACCTCTCCTCTTATCTCCCCCTCGCCCACTGCTCACCCCTTTGGACTTACTCCTCGCAGCATGTAAGTATGTCACTTATTTCATCGTGACAGGCGTAATGTATTCACAAAAGTGCGCCATAAATACAGGCGTTCAGGTTGGCCACCTTGCACTCACATCAAGGGCCTCACAATGCCATGCCTACTCAAATGAATGGCGAATTGACAAACATTTCTGGAGCCAAATTACCCCTGGTGTCACTGTGAAATTAGGTTCTTGACCCGGGCCTCTGATGCATGCTTATATTTCTACATATTTCCCCCATCGATTTTCATGCATGACGTCTGGCCACTGCAGTGTGAGACGAGGCTCTCTATGAGAAAAGGTGTTAGGGTTATTTTAATACACCTGTGAAATGAGACTACTCGTCATGAATATGCTAAAGTAGAGCTGTCACAGCAGTCAGAGTGATATCACCTCACCTCAGCCAGATGAGCTGCGAGGGGGGATAACTGACTTCTACTCTGAGGGATAGGGGGACAAAGCTTATGCTGCCTGCCAGTGTCATTTTAACAAATAGGCTTATTAACAGTTCAGAGGCCAAGGACAACAGCAAGGTTATGCAGCTACACTGACATAAATGGGAGAATATGAGAGAAATATTGAGTTGACTGATAGGTGCTGATTGTGTGTGTTCCTGTTTCATTACTACACAGCCTTGTCTGAATGTCTTCTTTGTTCAGACGTCAGAGAGATGGCTTCCTCAAGGGTTTATGTCCCTTCACCTTGGGGTGAACTTGTAGTCTGCCTGTCAACATCTGTTTGCTGAAGACTTCACCAAAGAAATGACTTTGACTTTGTGTGTTTCTTTTCTGTCTGAAGTTTTTTTTTTTTTCTTCTCTCCGCATCTGCTTGGCTCTTTAGGCACACATGGTCCATCATTTGACTTTGTATTCCATGACACTATGCTTTGGCACTTGACCTCCTGACCTAATTTCCAGACTGCTATAACCACCCCTTGGAGCCCAGCATGGCCGGCAATATAATGGTAATTTGCTGAGGTCACTGTTGCTAACCAATATTACAAGAAACCTCCCAAGAACATATGAAACGGTGTTCTGCAGGGTCATATGCATGTTGAAACAATAAGCAGCCAATCCTTTAGTTTAATACGTTCATTCTAGGTTATGCTTTAAATTAGGAATTATTAATGTACTATGTCATGTTCCTATAAGACCAGTACCTAATTCAGTACCTTAATGTATTACCATGAGCATAGTCAGTATCTTTCAACAAATCCCTTTGGATTCAATGCACTCTGTGAATGCTGTGACTACTACAAGATATGCTCAATTTTCTAAGCCGTGAAAGTCTGAGTCAAAGTCTTATTTCACCTCTGAAACTTTTGAAGGTGAGTACCGCTTGGCGTGACAAACAAGCCTTTCTTCAGAAACATCTCATTTTGAGTGTAGCCATTACCCTTTGGTGTCACATTTGGCATTTGTTTTAAGTTGAGTCTTTTCAGGCACAAAGGTACTATCTCTAGCTGTAAAAGCCCGTGTGAAATGCTTTGCTTAACCTGCTGACACTAAAGAACCACTTAAGCCATTTTCCCCTTCATCCTCTACAAGCGCAATGACTCACTTTCCATTTGAAATCAATAATGGGGGATGATGTCGACCGAAGTTAACTGCAGTAAGAGGACATAAGATATCAACACCAAAAGGCCACCAGGTGCATTTTAATTATTACACATACAGCGTTTAAAGGGAAACCTGCTGTGAATGTATGTGCAATCATACATATGAGCTTAGTTACATTTTGGAGTGCCATGTGTATGTACTGTACAATTCTACATGTATCCAAAGCACTAAGGCATGCCTGTTGAAAGAACACCAAGGCTAGTGGTTGAAAAAGAGCAGACCCAGTGAGCAAAGCAGCCCGGGGGAGCTGGGGCTGTTTCTGGGTGTACCCTGAGACCCCCAAGCCCACATGAATACCTGGAGGGCTTGAGGCCACCCAGCCAAAGCCGGTAGCGGCAGTGATTAATTCACCTTGTTTAGAGTGCCGTCATCGGAATGAGACGGACGAGGGCTCAGGATGATGAATGAGGGCCGGAGCAAGGGCTGATAAGACATGGCCCATGAATCTGTTCTACATCATCGGCTCCTTTGATCACTGACAGAAGTTCAGAGATGGGCCTGTGCATCTGTCCAAACAAACAAAAGCCTTTTCCCTGCCAAAAGCCTCCTTGACTCTGCAACACTCCAGCCATCCACCATCTCCCAGCTCCCATAACCTGCCTCTCAGGTTAGCTCTTACTCCTAAACGGTGAAGACACAAAATGGAATGACAGAGATGGCATGCCTTTGAGAGCAAGATAGAGTCATAAAGAAAGAAAGGGAGCAGGATATGAATCGGAAAAGACAGCAAGACAGAAAGGGAAAGAGACAGCAAAGTATCCATAAGGGGAGCTTGGAGCCTGTGAACCATGGCAGCATGGTTTAAAGCCCCCCAAAAGGAGCCCTCCTCTGCAATGACAGATTCGGCAGATAAGAGATGATCCATGAAAGCCGATCGGTGTGCTGACAGCAGGAGAGAGGCCTTGGCCCCGGCCGGCAGGGTGCATTACTGTGGGCAAACGCAGCTGTCAGGGCCAAACGGGCCCTCAGCATTTTGCCATGCCATCACACTGACGTCACACAGCGAGAGCAAAGGCCTGTCCACCTCGACTTCACTGCAGTCACTGAACACTGCATTCCAGCTCTGAAACATTCCCAGGCCAGTCTATTGCACAACTTCATTTTGGGTAGTATATCAGCTGACAGGTGTTGAAATTAACCTATCTCAGCAATTCTGACATATTGACAGTGTGTAAAGGAATGTAGGGACACACTGAGTGAAGGATTTCTGACAGGTAAAGCATAAAAGATTATACCAGGATTTATTCTTGAGAATCGCGTTGAGCCGCAGTTACGAGGCCTCTTTAGCTCTTCTAACACTGTTAAACTAAGAAGCTTTAGCACCAGTCTCAAGATAGACAGACAGAAATATGGACAGCATGGAGAATGAGATCCACTGTGTAAAACAGGAGACTTTCATGTACTTTCCCTGCTGAACACGCGGCCGCACGGTGCTTATTCCAGCAGCCCTCCAAAGAAAATTACCCCATCTACCAAGGGAGCAGAGAAAAAAGGAGCACAGACGATTCCCTCAAGGAAATGAAAGGCAGTAATAAGCTATTTAATTTATACTTGAAATTATTTTATGCTCAATAGATACAGTCTGGCTCCTTATTGCTATTTAAATGATTATTCTCGCCAAATTATTTTAATCCATTTTCAGAGGAAAAAATTCTACATCCTCATTTAAACAGCTAAATGAGGGCATCTTTTAACTTCATGCGGTTGACATAGTAAATTAAGAGGACTAAAAGGCCTTCTTTTATTTTGGCATTCATTTCAAAGTATTAGCTCCGTAATGGATATCCTCACACACTAATGCTGAATTATTTTACATATAAATGATGATTTAAATTCACAGCCTTACCATGGCTTACCATTAAAATTGTTTGTTTGAGTCTGTCCTTTCATGAGGAGTATTATAAACAACCTTGAAAGAAGCAAAATGGATATGGTAGTTCTTGCTTACTTAAGAGAATAACTCAATTAACATGGCTACAATGATCTCACATGTCTTAGCTTTGGGTTATTTTTTTTATTTTTTTACAAAGTTCAATGTGAACTTCGACATTTTGGAAGGACACTAAGACCTTTTAAACCAAACATTGTAGGAGACATGCTATAAGGGCATTCAACTGTACACATCATTCTCCTTGTTACCATTCAAAGCCCTGTATCTGTGTGAGATAAGAGCTGAGGATATGTACCTTGTAGCTCTGACCTTGGTCTGAGAACCGTTTGCTTTGGTCTTTTTCTCTTTTTGATCTTGTATCTCTCAGAGTCCTGCTTCACCTCTGTTCATGTCGAAATCCTATCTATCTATCTCCCCCCACCCCCTCTCTCTCTCCCTCTCACTCACTTTTTTTTCTCGTCCATCCCTGCTCACCTTTCCACTCACATTAAAAGCTGAGGTGAATACATGAAAAGATTGGTGACCTTTTAATGAAAATGTCAGTATTCCTGTAGTGGTCGGAGAGGTACGCTTAGTTTCAGTTCTCTGTTTCAGAGACCATGCTCAGTCTCCATGACACTTGAGCTTTAAAAAACTAAACTACAAGGTTCATGACAGATCTAAAATGTCTGACTTTATTTGTCTCTTAGAGTTTGTTCTCTGACAGTCTCCGATCTATGGCTACTTTGTGTGAAATTTAGATAATTTTGGGAGGGAGGACTTTGTCGTTTCAATCCATCCTTTGTTCTAGCAATATACTGTACGTACCCCTTCTCTTCTTTGCATCTTAAAAGCACTGATGACTGACGTCAAAGAAGGACCAAGAGGACACAGTGAGGATGTAAGATGTACATTTTCCAAACAGCATCTAGATGTTTCACATTAAAGTCAGGACAATTAAAAAGAAAGAGACTGGATAAGAAAAAAAAAATCCTTGATCATTACTACAGCAATGTTTCAACCACAACTGGGCTTGACAGTCTGAAAAAAGTCACTTGGGCTAATGACACTTTGATGTCTTTCTTATTGTACTCTAGTGTTTTCTCTGTCTCCTACCTCTGCCGTAAGTCCACCTTAAGAAATGGAGATGTGGATCTTCTTGAGTGGCCGTCTGAAGCAGGTGCCACACAGAGCAGTCATGATCATTTGTCGACGGTACCTCTGCCTTTTGTCACGTTTTGTCTCCCGTCTCTATTTTTAGTGTGGCGAAAAGACGTCAAGGCGAAGGTGTACTTTAAGTAAATGACAACCTGACGCCCAGCTTTATTTGATGCTTGCCAGATCAAAGCCTCACTGCAGGGCACGCTAATTTGAAGTCCACCGCAGTGATGATCGCTGTGCATGATTACCCCACAATGGCACTCCTATTAATCACATCACTCTGATTATTCTAATTTGATTTGACTCAATGATGCCTCCCTCCTATTGTACCTCTCTCTTCTCTCTGTCTCTCTCCCTCGCATACATGCTCTCTCTCTCATCACCGTCATCACAATGTCTCCCAATAAAACTGTCAAGTGGGGCGACTGCTCTCTGCAGTAAGTGGATGACATTTAAAAGGATACAAAATGACTGACAGTGTACTCACAGAGGGAGGGAGTGAGAGTGCAGAGGGGGGAGGAAGACAAGGAGAGAGCGAGATAGAGAGAGATGGGGAAGATGAGGGAAGGGATGCCCATGTTAATACTTACAAATGAGTAATGTCTCCCCCAGCAGGTGCACGGCCAGACAAACTGGATAAAAATTGAGATTCCTCCGAGCACAGCAGCAAGCAAACTGAAATCCAACTGTTTCTGATGCCACTCTTAAGAAGTGATTGGCCCTGTTGGGTAGCTTAGCTCTGTCTCTACCCAACACTGTGTCTGCATAATTGTTTTACGTGTTGGCTTAATGTTTTGACACAGGCTCCATCTACTGTATGAATTGTGTGCCGTTTATGCTGTCAGACAAACATGTATGAGTACAGTATATACTGTACTTAATTTGCTAAATCAAATGGGACCTTTATAGTCCCAAGCACTACCCTAAAACCCAGGTCAAAGGCCACATGGTAACCTGCAGAGGTGGGCTAAGTTAATCAAAATATTACTATTAATTCATTTAAGAAGTTGTTCACTTTCATATAAGTTATCAGTCAATTTAATTAATAATTAACTTAAGTAAATATTAATAAACCAGTGTTTTTAAAAAACAACAAAAACATTAGCTTTTTGCAATGTCAATCAAGTCAAGTACTTCAGAGGCCATGATGACTTGGGAAACTATAAATTAGACTTGAAAATCTACAAAAAATAGAAATGTTTTTGATATATCACCACTTTCTTTGCTCTAGTGGCACTTAACAACTACATTCAGGTCAAGCAAGATTTTTGCTTGTTATTGGATAAGCTCTCTAAAGTGGAGGCGGTATTTGCTTGTTCAAGTTGTCCGTAATCATTCTGACCACGTATGAGCAGGGTTTGGACATTAATTTAGACCAAATTCAACGTAAGATATAGGATTCGATAATTTTTTTTTTTTTTTATATATAAACGTCCATGTTAAAACTAGAAATGACAACTGAAGATTAACAGATCAACGTATGTGTACCCAGCTCTGGTAACTTGCACATATGATAGTGTCAAAGCTGCGCGTGGTGTTGATGGTAAGAGCAACCGTTTAACTGACACACACTGACACCTGTCCCCACCTATCAATTAAATAACCCCATCAATGTCCAAGGGGAAGATTAATCTGGCTTCATTTTCACAAGACTATTTGGCAGTAATAGACTGATGTACCAAGTCGTGACAAAAAATATAAAGATAAGAAAAGAATTTGGAATTTGCCAAAACATGAAATGATGTTTAAGCCAACATTAGGTTGGGAAGACCAGGTTACTCTTTATATCCAAAAATCTTAGATTTAGACTCGGACAAAACCTCCCATGCCAAGGCCTATCTCAGAAAAAAATTGGACTGCTCCACCCTGTCTCTTTTGGTCCAGCCAGTGAGAGTTTTTGTGCGTCATACACAGTTGTGTCCCGGCCAGGAGCCAAGACAACACCAGAGCACATCCTCTTTCAAGACAATGGACCTGGCCTGCCATGTTATACCCACACAGCAGGCGTCCACCACTCTGCAGAGGCCAGGAAGTTCCTCTCAGCTGACCCACTGCCTCCTCATATAGACAGTCACAGGAAGCTTCCTCAGCCAGCAGGTGCCCAGAAGTTAAATTAGTACAGCTCTCTACTGCCCCTGACACATAGTTTCAGAATGAAGGCTGACATCAATTATTCCGTAATGTCTTTTCATTGTTCTTATAAGCACCTCTCATATTCCAAAAAAAGGAAACATATTAACACAAATGAATGGAACATTGTTCGATTTTTTTTGAATTATTGACAGTTGTTTCTTCAATAGTTAAAAAAATACTATCACAATTACTCTTATTACTGCAACAATGATAAAAAGTCCAAGTCTGCTACACTTCCTCTCATGTTGATTTACAGTTTAAGTACTAGTATTGCAAGAGGCATTGTCAATAGAGCATGTTAGACATTCTACACAGGGATAAGATAAGAGGCAAAAGCCACTGTAAAAAAACATTTCCTTTGTGTTGGTTTAGGAATGGAAAACTCTCCATATCACCCATGTCTCCAGATGTCACTGGAAGTTCAACAAGATATGTGTCAGTTTCCTTTGCCTGTATTTGCCTTTTGTTTCCTGTAGGTGACAGTTACCCACAAAGTAGGAATTGAAAAGTCAACACGAATGTTCTTTTGCAGTACAAAAAAATCTCATAACGTCAAATGTTTAAACAGGAAGAAAAAAAAAAAAACATACACCTACAAGGTTCCTGCTGTCTTTAATACACTCTTAGGCCTGTAAAATTCACACCTATGGGGCCAGAATGCCCAGACAGACTGGCCCATTTGGCATACAGATGGCACTCCTGGTAAAGTATGGTGTAATTGGTGCACAACCATGGCACTGTGTGGCCTATCAGCCAGGGGCAACACATTTTCTGGACAAAGGGCAGGAAGTTTTTGGCTCAGTGGTTGGTTTGTGGAAAAAAACAAGGGCCATAATGCTGTAGCCATATGTTGTGTACTTCTTATAGAGCCTGTATGTCTTTGTGCAAGTAGCTGGAGGGTCACACGTCTTTGTGTGCCGTGTGTTATGGTGTCACACCACCATTATGGATGAGTGCTGACAGCCGGTGGAATGGCCACAGACAGAGGGCTTGTACTTGTTGTGTTAACACTGGCGGGACACAATAATCTGCTACTTGTAAAGCAGGTATCGTCCTGACAAAACCATCATTGTCTCCACATGGTAATGAGGGCCGGGAGGGACTGGGAAATAGATTTAGAGGAGGCTGGTCCTGGGCCATGGCCTGCCTGAGATGGGGGGTGCGAGGTTGGGGGGAGTGAGACAGGGAGGTGGGGGAGTGGGGCATTAGGTTTTCTTCTCTTGCATCACTGAGCACTGGAGAGTTGTCTTAAATTGCCACCATACAAATTAGCTGAGCTAAAGAATGGAAGCCACAGAACAGGGGGAAAAACAGATGACAAGCCTGAAGATTTAAGTCAAACATACAATAGCATTCTGTAAGCCCCCAGCCCCCCACCCTTCCTGCCCACATCTTCCTTTCTTTGCATAAGATCAGGGAGGAATAAAAAAGAGGGGGAAAAAAAGAAAACAGGGATTGTTGTTGGTGTTTTCTAATGAAGCAAGCAAAGATGCAAGTCAATAGAGCAATTCATTAACAAATCAAAGTCCCAAGGGCCCGCCTGGCAGCATGGCTGTGTTTGTGAAAACCCTCCTTCAGAATGGATATCCATATGCTGGGGGTCAGGGTGACGCCCCACTCCACACTGCTTGTATTCAGAGTACACACACATGGCCGTTAGGGTCACCGCTATCTAACGAGTCCACTGCACACACAACAGAATTTCCATATGGTGCATGAAAATGGATACGCCGTTGGACCTCCTTTACTTCCCACGCTCTGGCCTCCAATGCTTTTGGCACATTTGTAAAATGTGTGTGTCCATACTTCAGCAGGACTTGTTTGGGCTTAGAAGAAGCACTACTGTTGTTTCTCTCAGACACCCAGGCAAATGATGGGCTTATAAACTGTACTCATCATCCTCATCCAAGCCAAGAAATGCTCCTTTCCGTCACTTTTGCTCTTCACCCCTCTGGTGGCAGACTTATCTCCCTGACTGGGCTTGTAGCTCCATGTGTGTAAACTTTTTTTTCCTTGCCCCCACCCTTGCCTGCTCCTGCCTGTTGTGCACCTTTTGGAGGACCTTCAGAAGAACTCTTGCAGCGGTGGCGGCGATGTTGCTTCATAAGAACGTGAGGGCAGTACTGATGGCTGCCTGTGAGTGTGAAGCCCATTGAGACAGTGGTGACCCGCTGAAGAGGATTCCTGCCTGAGGGCACTTCACATGACTCTTTCAAATCCACACAAATAAAGCTCTTTATGGCCTGAAAGTGGCCCCACAGAATGGGTGCTACAGAGCCCCCTGAAAAGCCCAACACGATTGTCATGGATATTACACGACGCGAGCAACAACGGGCCGAGGAGACAAGTGTTGATCGGGAACAAAACTCGAGCAGACTTTTCCGTGAGGCAGGCCAGGGAATGTTGACAGGCCAGTGAATGGTCTGTTTAACCCTTTGAAAGTGAATGGGGGCTCCCTGAAACAAATGCATTCTGATAGACTTTGTACGCACTGGGACACAAAAAGTACACTAAGCCCCTGGAATGGAATCAGGCAGAAGGCGAGAGACGAAAATAAGATTGGAAAGGTGGGAATGTGTTTGCGCCAGATTCCATCAGCCCGGCTCTTCTATTTTCTGGCTTCGACGCTTCTCTTTTGAGCTCAACAGAGAGATGATTTAAGCCTCAACTGGGCTCTAGCATCCATTTTGACTGAGCCCATTTAGAGTTTAAGGCAGACTGTTCTAAAGAGTATGCAAGTTGATGGAGAATGTCAAGTCTGAAGTAAGTGCTATTCCACTGGTAATTTCAATCATTCAGTCAGTCACCTTCAAACTTTTTCTCTAATACCACTCAAGGAAACCCCCCATGCATTTTTCCCCTTGTATTTTGTGTAATATCTCCATATATGAAACTTGCCAAAATAATTTCTTGCCACATGGAGGGGTCTTGGCTGTAGAGGTCGGATTTTATAAATTTAAAAAAGTATACTAATTTCATTTTTTTTTAAATGATAATTGCTTCAAAGAAAATGCTTTACTTTGTAATTAAACTTTGCTCTAAAACAGATATTACTCCTGCTGATTTAAAATTTGGGCATGGGACAGTTATGAGGCTGTTAATTGCAAAACTGCTCAGCATTGCTAATTGTTCCACGGGTGAATGAAATAAGGCTTTGACAGTGGTACTCTATCAATGTGACAAGAGAGTTTTTTGCCACTGTGGCACACTGCAGTGTCACCTGTGGGCAGCCCTCTTACTTTGTATATACTAAATAATTAATCTAAAAATGATAAATTAGTGAAAGTAGATTAAGATGAATGCTGAAGGGCTGTATACGTTTATGAAAAAAGGCCATATTTGTGTTTCTTTGTCTGCCATGACAGGAAACATGTTGCACGTAGGTGTGTGACATTCCACTTGACAAGGGGTTTGAATTCAGTCCATCATGCACGCAAAATGTGCCACTTATAAGTTACTTCATGTTCAAATGTGCATACATACACCTAACTCAACATGGGTTTCCTACAGCAAACTGCTACAGCTAGTCTGTCACCCTCTGAACTCTCTCACACAGCCTCTCAGACAGCAAAAAAACTTATCCAGCGGCGCTCCTGCATGCTGACGGTAATCCTGAACTTTGGAAACTGCAAGGGGGGAAGAGAAATGTGCTTAGTTCAGCTCCTTCTTGTCATGGGGTGTAGTTTGAGTGGGAGCAGACATGGCTGCCATTGTGGGTGCGTTCTGTGTTTCTGTGTTTGTGTCAGGAAGGCTTTCAGCAGTGAGCCTTGTGACAGTGAGGACGTGTGAGGTGCATTGAGATGTCCTCGTTCTAGGAATACTGCCACCGCCACCATGAGACCAGCCAATTATGCCTCCAGCATGCAAATGTCTTGCCGAGAGAGAGAGACAGACACAGGCAAAGAGAAGGAAAGAGCAAGAGAGAGAGAGAGTGCACTAAGACAAAGACACAATGGGGTCTGTGAAGGTTCTGTGTGTGCCCCACTCAGCCTGAGACTGTTGTTTAATTGCCATGTTTACCCAGCAACTACATCCCATGTCATTAGCACACAGTGTAGTGTCATTTGTGTTGTCACACCACTCCACAGCACCATGGGGTCATTATTGCTCGACTGGCTTGAGTAGGGAAAATTGACATATTTTATGTGAGAAATACTGATACACTCCATGGAGTTGTTTTCTCCACGCTTTCAAACAGCCATGGGGCCAATTAATTTTTGACCAGTCCATATCCCAAGGACTGCTGTTGCTTTTAATGGTCTGGTTATCTCTGGCTCACATGTCACTGTGCATTAGATGAGACAGATAACTGTAGTCCTTTATAACAGGGTAAGGAAAGATCAAAATCAAAAACATACACAATTATTAAATCATGACGTGATCCTGTTTATTTAAATACATTTGACTTAATATCTATGCAAACATATTGAAAACCAAAATAATATAAAAACAAAAATGTAATTTAATGTCCTTTACTTGATTGATTGTTTTGAGACACTGCAATCTGAAAATAGTTGAACATAAGTTAAAGCTTGTAAATCTGCCTTCTAATTTGTGTTCACTGCAGTTTGCATTATATTCACAAAAGAATTGTCTCCAGAATAAAATAACTTCTGTCCTCTCCCTGTTGTTGTGTTCGCTTCCAGTTACACAGTATATTAGCGACTAATACAGAGGTAAGAAAATGGAGAGAATAAGCACAAAACACAGACTGGGAGGTGACTCTGAATCCCTGACTGCCTGGTCAACACAGGTGGCAGATTCACAGGAAACAGATTTAATTATGCTCCTGGTAACAATGCTTTGTCCTTACAGCAGCTGACATTGCTGTTGACAAAGGCCGCCGCTGCATTCTAATCAGGAAACAAAATGCCGTGGAGTGCCCCAAAGCCCTGTCGGCGGATCATTAGCCAACCACCTCCCAGGATCCAGGGGAAGCAGCAGAGAGAACATCCCTGACATACAGTACTGTGTCATCAGGCAGACAGAGCTCACTTCCCACCCTGGAGACTGAGGTCCACCAAGGGGAGAGGGGAGGGTAGATGCTGACCAACTGATAGACAGATAGACAGAGCGACAGGCGCGTTGCCCTGCCCAGCCATCCCACCAGGGCCGAGCTTAACAAGGGGGGCTGACAGGCTGCAGCTGGGTCCTGCCTAACGAAGGCAGGGACATTAGCGAGGCTCTGCGTCTGTCTCATTAAAAGACATCAGCCTACCTTGATTTTCACACACGCTGGCCACTCGTATGACAGCTCTGCATGCCACCAGCCAATGAGGGAGACCAGCGTGGGGACACTGCTGGGCAGGTGATGGGAGGAGCTGTTGACATTACAGCACGGGGAGGGACAGGGGTCAAATGTTACGGTGACCTCTGTCGCAGGGACAGTGATGACCTCGTTAGGGTCCCCTGACAAAAGGAGGAGCGAGTGGGTGTCAGCACTGTCATGGTATACACAGGTTGGCTGACATCACAGTCTCTCATAGCTTCAGCTTACAGCACCTCTCTATGACTGGTCTGTAGTGCTGACACGGGGGTGCTCGCTAATGAGCATCAAAGGGCCTGTCCTTCAACTAGTAATGAGGACAGGTGACGACAATATCGTGTAGTAACAGGGAATGAAACAAGAGTCTGGACAGTAGGGGCTAGAGCATGATGGAAAAGACACATATTAAAAAGAGCCATCTTTTAGAAAACCTCCAGTGTTTCCACTTAGGTGAAAACACAATAATACACATGAATGAAAAGTGATTTAAAATTGACTACGCCAGATTTTTAAATAAGGTTCTCTCAGCTGTTAAACCAAATTCATAACACTGGGAAGAGTATATTACACACAGTCCTAGTGGGGGTTTGAAATTATGCAAAGGGGTCCCAGTGCAGCAGTATTACGGGCCCGTGGTCTCAACCTGGCCCTATAAATATGGTTCCAGCAGCCTTCCCTGCAGGTCTCCAGAGCTCAGTTTAAGAGGAGGATGAATAGAGTGATGAAGTGCGGGTCGTATGTCTGTTTGATCCAGTGATAACGAGGGGGCTGAAGAAATAATCTATCAGCAATAATCCCTGACTCAGGAGACACCCCTGCAACACACACACACACACACACGCTCACATACACATCCACGCACACAGATGACAGATGCATTCAGAGACACATATGCGACACACATACACCCTGATCACCATATTCAGCAGGCCTTCATTATCACTATAATGTGAAGCAGGGGAGCCTGCAACCAAAATGACCAATTATTCAGCATCAAGTATATCACCCTCCATTCACTCAGTGGGATTTATTACCATAAGATACCTGGTCAGTGTAAACTGCTGAAAGCTGAAGGCAGACAGGCAGACAGATAATGCTGTTTATTGTTTAGAGAGGTACAGGGAGAGAACATCGCACTGTTGGGACCTTGCCGATCTCAGTTGAAAAGCAAATACGTTAAAATACACACAGGAGAGGTTATCAAGGAAAAGATGCCATACTCTACACGCATAAATGATTTATAATGTGTACCATAACATTTCCCTCTCTTCTTTAGTCACAGTGAAGGTAGGATCCTATTTCCTGCTAGGGTCCGTGTAAAGATAATCATGTATCCATTTACATTTCCCATAAAGAAATATGGAGATGAGGTTGGAGAGTCAGCAGGGGGTTCCTGACACAGTCACAAATGTATTTGCCTTGCTATGCTGTCACAATCAGGACATTCTGAACTATCACACATTTAGATTAGAAGCTGTCAGTGTTCTGGTCGCAGACACTGTTTGCAAATGAAAAGCTGAGGTGAAGCGAATGAACAAAACAACATCCTAATGATTGTTTATACAGTGAAAACATGAAGCAATTTCGGCTGATTATCGGGACAATGTCTGCCAATGACGCCATTGTTAGTGTACAGGCCAGAGCCAAAAAAAAAAAAAGACTGATTGAGAACAAAGACAGCTGAACCCATCATCTTTTATTCATTACATAAATGACATTTTAACAAGAGAAAATTCCTCATTATTGCTTCATTATACTGTATTAGATCTCTGTCTAGCAGATTGATAGAGTGATAGTGCTTTTATGAATATCAATATGTTTAGACAGGGGGCTTGTGAGGACCTCATCCAAGGTCAAAGCTATATGTTATGACAACATGAACCTAGATAACACAGTAAGGTGAAAAGAACGGGATCAGAGATACAAGTTGACAATTATTTTGGCCCAAAATCATTACAGGTTGTTTAAATGTAATGGATTATTGTCATGTCTGCAGCATATGACAAATAGGACCTTGTGTGGATATAAGAAATAATGTTCTGTAGGCTGTTAAAGTGTTGTTCCACGATTCTAGACAGACACCATAGGGTGGCAGACTGCAGTAGGCCCATTGTCAGGTAAAACAAAACAAACATCCTGTGTAATTATCTATTCTAGTACCCTTTGTGTGTTAATACATTTAAACATTTTTGAAATTGCCCAATGCTTTAGATACACTTGTGCTTTTTGCAGAAGCCGAAAAATGTATGTGTCAATCAAAGAGAGGCGAGTGCTCCCTGACAAGTGAGAATAGTTTATTCAAATTGTTCTGGTGACCGTGAGCACAGTACAGTAAATGTCTGAATGCTGAATGAGGTATTTATGAAAAATGCGGATACGTTGTCCTCCATCCTAAAGAAGCATTACACTCACTCGAGTAGGAAAGTGGAAATGTTGACCTTTATGCTCTGGAGTATACGCACACTTATACAATCACGCACACACGTACGTGCACATGCACACACATCGAGAAACAGAAAATAGCAGACACAACATAGCAGGTACTTTTTCTCCTCCCTCACATATCCCAACTGAACTCGGGGGATGTTATCTCAAATAATTACCGGTGGCCTCTCCCTGTCCCTGGTGGCTGCTGCATGTGAGCGAGTAGAGACAACATAGGTTAAAGTGGAGGGTCTGCTCTGGGAGGAAGCAAGAGTGTTAGCAGAGTCGGTGTTGGTGGTGGTGGCGCGGGTGTGGAAGATCTGAGATTGGCCTCCTATGGCCCTGGCAACAGCTCTTAATTAACCACCCAGGTATTCCTGAGCCTCACAGCCCACTGCCCGGCCGGCCATATGGCTGGAGCTGCGCCAATAGCCATAATTGCCAGGGGAAACACTGCATCAAAAAGAGCTCAGCCAACATAAAGCTTGTGTAAATTACTTTTAATGGTTCCCGTCTGGCAGGAGCACGTGTTTGTCATCTCAAAAAGAGCGGCCGAGCGATTTATTCGCCCTTGACCCCTCTATTCCATGCACTTGCTCCCTGCTTGACAGTGTGACCTGTCTACCTGATTCTAGCTGGTGTCTCCCACACACACACACACACACACACACACACACACACAGCCATTAGCACTGTAAGGAAACAACCTCACTCTCCCCTGCTTGAGTGAGTGATTAAAATGCACAGACAAAAAGGCATTTCTCTTTGTACCACTTCAGAATGACTCATTGAGGTTGCATTTAATTATTGGCCACTACAGTGCCTTATATCTAACACATTAAAATCTAACATACAGGCTTAATATGCCCCCTTTAATGAACGTAATATTAAAGAACAGATGGTGCTAAACATGATTAATTAATTACCATAAAAAGTGCGCAGCATGTATTTCATATTTCATCTCAATTCATCTCAATTTATCTCATCAAGCTTTCACCTCACATGCTCCTGAAACTGCCAGCCATCTTGAGTTTGCCATTAGAGAAAAGGAAAAGAAATTAGAGATTATGGTTGGGCTTTCAGTTTGTCATTACCTAATCTGTTGTTCTAATGGCCTCTTCATCGTTTCATGAGCAAACATCTCTAAAGGGATGAAAATTGTGGTGAAATTGGTTCCATGCCTGTTATTTTTTCTCTCCTTTTTTATGCACCTTCGCTCCCTCCCTCCCTCTCCTTCTGCCTTTTTCTCCTTTCAGTTTGGATTGCTAATTGTCCCAGGAGGGGTCCAGGAGGGATAAGGTAGCAGCTCATTGCAGTTTTCCGCTAGTGTTATTTTTGACCATAGTTCTTGTACAAGGATGTTGTTGTGAAGAAGGGGAGAGGGGGAGACAGTGTTCAGTGGCCTATGAGGCAGGTTAACACTGCTGGCTTTCCCCTGTCTAGTGGCTATTCACAATATGTCAGGAACACAGAACATTTCCATGCCCTTACTCCCCCTCTGTAAGTCTTACGCCAGGCCATTGGTGAGCTGTTTTTTTAAGGAAGCAGCTAGCAATCTGGTCAGCGCGACCTCACATCTGCCCCGCTAATGAGAAGGCTGGCCTCCTCCCAACTCACCTCCCTTTACACTCTCCTTACCCACACAGGTCACGTCCTCCAAGGATCTGAACCAACACAATACAATACACACACAAACACCAAGGCACGTACGCAAACATGAATGCATGTGTGCTGAAACATTTTGACATGCAGAAATGCAAAATATTGTAAAAATAAAATCATGCCCAAAGTCACTTTGCACAATAAATATATACGTAGATTGCATTGAATTGTATGTGATGGATATAATGTTCCTCCTTGCAACTTTAGTAAACCCACAGACTCATTGGTATTAGCTAATGCAAGGTTGTATATTAGGAGGTATTTGGCAAGCCTCTAGTGCTAATACTCAACATTACAACTAAATCTATAATAATAAATCTTATACTTAATAAAAATACGTATGTATAATAAATAATTTTCACGTATCAGCCTTTGTAAAGGCCTTCATTTCATCACTTTCAATGTCCGTGTTGGTCCTCACAAACATGTAAAAACACACATGCACAAACACAAGTAATATACTCTGCTCCCATCCAACTGTCTTATTCAAATACAGACCATAAACCTCAGGCAAAACACTCACAAACAAACACACAGGACTCAGTAGTCCTTAGTCCAAACTCCAACTTAATGACTTGGTTGACGCTTAGTACCACACACAGTGCAGTTGAGTGGAAAAGAAAGCATAATTGCCACCATAGATCCAACACATTCTGAAAATAATACAAGCACGCATTCATGCATTTAACCGCACCATCAGCCCACTCTCTTGACGACATCGGAGTCATTACCAGAATATATTTTTATGGTGTTTTCTAAAAGCCATCAGAGATGAATCATTCTATCAGGCCAGCGTTGGCAAACAGACCCTGCATATTTACTTGATGCAAAGCCAGTTTAATGTACCTGAATTCTGAAATAGCTCCAAATCGCCTGATTGTCGGTTATTGCACCTTAGGCCAATGAGAGGGCGACAGAAGCGTCTCGTTGACAGCTTTAATGAGCCCCACACAGTAAGCCATGGAATGAGATATCCCCAGTACCGACTCATCTAAAATGCCCTAAAACAGCAGGTCCATAAATTAAGCAAAAGGCACACATGCTTGAAACAGCAAACACTTTGTAAAGCAACCTTTTGTGCTGTCACTTTGACTAGCATTTACTTAGAGAGTGTCTGGCTGCATCCCTGTCTTAATGCCAGCCCTGAATTTATTTTGCCATTCTTATTCTAATCTTTAGATACCTAGAACAATTGACGCTACTACCCTGTTTTTATAGAAAGTTGGTGATACATTGGGTAACACAAAGTTTCAAGTTTGGTGCCATGTTCCCCAAATTAATTGAAATAGATTCTTACAGTTTTTTTCTGTAGTGGATATTTTCCACCACTGGGCACAAATGCACACTTGTTTAGTGTCTTAATAAAAATGTTTTATACTTTAAAAACATCATGCTACTCTTCAACATTAATTGACCAAAGATGCAGGACTTGCCCCCACCTTTATCATCATTACCATTGAAATTATCATGGTCAGAATTTCTACTTTGACTATACTCAACTTTCTGAAACCTATATTGTCCAGTACAAATTAGTATATGTTAGAAAATGATGAGATGTGCAACAGCATGCTCCCTGTTCATGATTCTGTTTTTGGATAGCCTGAAATGTTTCTTAAGCTTGCAAAGACACCAAGGAACCTATTTTGCTGGTGGCATAGTGCAAGTGGTGTTGTCAAACTTTTGTTCATTGACCTTGAAAATCGCCTTGCCCATCAGTGAGGGGATTTCATGCCTAGCATTGCCCGTACAGTGCATAGGCCGAGATTCATTCAAACTACATCTATGAATAAGTAGTCTTTAGGAACACCAGAGCCAAAATGATCATAATCTGCCCGAAAATCAAACTGTACAAATGTTTTATTTTTTCACTGCAAACCCATTGTACAAGTCAAAGAGTTTCAGATCATGGTTAAGCAATAAATGATTAGCATTTAGCTTTTTTGTCATTCTATTAGAGACTAGGCTGATAAATCTTAACCAATATTAACATAAAATACAGTCTTGGGGCGCCGGATGGCCTCCCAGTAAGGTTGCGCTCCATGCATGAAGGCTGTAGTCCACCAAGCAGGCAGCTGGGTCCGAGTCCAACCTGGGGCTCCTTTTCCACATGTCCTTTCCCACTGTCTCCCCAAATGTTCTAATCTTATCCACTTTCCTATCAAATAAAGGCATAACCACCCCCACCCCCCACCCAACACAGTATATTACAGTAAAACAATGGCATCTTAGAGGACTAGAAGGAAGATCTAATATACTGTATATAAAAAATAAAACATCTCTTTTAAACAACAGCCAAGTACAGCCACCAGGTAAGAAAGGAAAAGGTATGCATAGCTTAGAGGAGTGGAACTGAGGCCTCATTCCAAGGTCAGAGAGGTGGCTTTGTGGTTGTGGTAATACTAGGCTATGTGTTCATCTTCAGCCTTACTGACGTTCACACTGTGTCTCAGCCCCTCCTCGGAGACAGCATCAATTAAAGCTGGCTGTCAAACATCCAATGCATTGTCTCGCACTAGCCACTCAATGCATCTTGGACAAATGACTGGAGATTGAGCTGAGAGAAAACAATTTTCCTTTCAAAGTGCTTCTTAAAAACACAATAGCTTGGAAAGTGGAGCAAGGACGTGGAATTATGCAAATGGCATAGTGGTTTGGTGACGGGAGTGTAAACAGTCATGTCTGAATATCTGTTTTCATACTGTGTTATGTCAAAGAGTTTCCATCTTAAGGTTTGCGGCTCAAACTGTTTTGCAGTGGTTTCATGAAATCTGAGGAGAGTTAAAGGGAGGAACAGTACCCACATTAGGCCAACTGCGGGATTACCTCACACACATTGCACATGCACAATTACTGGTGGAGCCATGACACTCTTCTGATTGCTAATTAGTACTTGAATCGACTGGTTCTCAGTAGAACAACTTGAGGATTTCAAGCATGAACAAAATGTCAACGGCTCTAATGGCCTTTTTCCTCTCCTCTGCGACTGCTGCCTGTTTCTCCCTATACTTCCTTCTCCTCTTCATCACTGACACAAGTGGTAAGGGTGCTGCCCCTGGATGTTGAGGATGTGTTGTTCAGATCTTTCCTAATATGTCACATGTTAGGTTTGTGCCATGTCATTTAGAGACAGCACAAACTGACATATTTGGTCAAGTGTATAGAAAAGGAGCTCAGGCTCAGTTTGATAGCTCAGACTTAGCTATCAAACACAGTATGAGATACGAGATGTTAATGTGTTCTGTGTGTGTGTATGTGAGTGTGTCTGTATGAGTGCGAGTATGAAAGAGAGCAAGAGTAAGTACCAGCCTATCAGCTTCATTTTTACATGCAGCCTGGCCTAATTAAGAAATATGGAAAAGGTTCAAGAGCTGTGAAGAGTAGTCTATTGACCTTCTCATCACTATGCGAGAGAGAGATGAAGAAGACGGGCCGGCAATGGGGATGGTGACCAACTCTGTCAAGGGAAGAAGGGACATTCATAACGAGAACAATCAAGTGGCACCCGGAGCAGACGGCGAAAAGATCCTTCTAATAATTGGTTCCATTAAAGCCCTTTTAAAGTGCAACTCTCTCAGATAAGCCAAGGCACTGTCCATTTTGCTCATCTCCTTGTCATGGTAATTAAGCCAGGCTAAATGATGCTTGCAGAAGCTCACAGGCCTCTATTCTTGGACCAGACAAAAGAAATATCATCTCACCCATAGGTTTGCGTAATCTGGAATTAGGGAACCATTTAGAGCGACACAGGCGGAGTGGTTCGTGTGGCCGAGGGCCATTGCTGCTGTAAATTGAGATTGAAGAGGTGGAGATGGGGTACAGAGAGAAAAGGCGATGGTAATATTTGACAAATGCTTTATCAGTAAGTGCTCATCTTCCCTCGATACTTTAGGCAAGAGAGAAGCCTTTTACTTCTCTCTAAATCATATATTTTGAATTCAATTAGTACTTCATATATCTTTATATCCCTATAGATTTGCTTAGTTGATATGTACTTTAAAACTAATAAAGAAACTGATATTCAAGCCATTATACAGGCAGATATTAAAGAAATGCCCTCACCTAATACATACTGTAATGATCTGAAAATGTAATGTTATTTATGTTCTTTATTTGTGTATATTTTATTGCTTTATTGTCACATAAGACTCAACATCCTGCTTGTCCAGTAAGGCTTTTTAAGCATTGACTTGATTATGCATAGACGTGTTCCAATGTGCTCTTGTCAGCAGTATTGTTGTCCTTTGCTGCTTTTTCCCCTCCTGAGCATTTATAAGAAAACAACACTTGATTGCCTGATCACTAAGAAGATGACTCTGTACATCAACCCAACTAAATCATAATATTAGTGGCATAATGCCGGTTAACAAATCAAACTACCGATAAAAAAAAACGTTTTTACCATCTTTTACCATCAATTCATGCATTTCAAACAATTTTCTCTGCAGGACGGCAGTGAGGTCAACAGAGCAAACATAGTACTGCTGCACATCACTTATGGTGCTCGGAAACTTTATTTGCAGTTGTCTACATGTTAAAAAGGATGGCGCCCCTGTGGGTAACAGGTGATGTCATCTTTTGTATTGCAATGCTTCGCTGTACCCCAGACTTATAATAGTATTTTGGCTTTATATCATAGATGAATGAGAAACAAGAAGCAAGTGTTTTGCTTTGGGTTTTTTGGAAAGAAAAAGATCATTTTGAATACTTTCTCAAGATAGTCATAAAAAAGGATTATACTATGGCAAATCATCAGTTAATACTTTCTTGTAAACAGTTGCTTTCCTCTCTGACTTGGCAGTGGTTTGTTTTTGTTGCCTGCAAACATAATCAAATCTTATTGAACGGAACTTATCACTCAGCTAACAAAACAAACTAATATAAACCCATGCACTGTACATTTCTGA
Organism: Labrus mixtus; assembly: GCF_963584025.1. NCBI lineage: Eukaryota > Metazoa > Chordata > Actinopteri > Labriformes > Labridae > Labrus > Labrus mixtus. Next base: position 24,088,456 of record NC_083612.1, on the reverse strand, counting down.
AGTTGCATTTCTCATTTGTAGTACATCTTCAACAATTTTCTCTGGTCTGTTATTCACATTGTGTATTTAAAATAAGGAACAAAGTCCTAAATCGAACAGCATTCTCCTTTAAATCAGTGTTTCAACACAACTTTGTACAGCAACATTCCAAAATCATGTGTGAAATTACTACAGATAACAGAAACTCAAAGCTACTGCAGCTGCTTTGATTACTTTGTTTTTGACACTCCAGCTGTTCATCCAGAAAGTAACTGTGTTGATTTGTAAATGTGTTTAACCACAAGGATGACATGAAAAGGAATATGCCAACACACCAAAGCATTCCAAAAACATCCTTGTGTCTAAAACTAATTTCCAAACAACAAAAAAAGACTCTGACATGTTTTGAAGGGATTTTTTTCCCCTCATAGACAATTGAAGGCTGTTTTAGCAGACAAACGCTGGCATATTTTGACTGTAACTTCATACCAAAGCACGAACTGATCATAACGACAACAAGAGAATGGCTGTGTAAACATATCAACACAAAAGGAAGAAGGCAAAATCACCACGGGTTTGTGATGACGGGTGATCGATGCTTTGAAATGCAGCAGCGGGTATTGTCATATGCCAGAGAGCTCTGAGCTTTGCAAAACTAAATACTCAGCACCTCTCTGATATCTCTTTTGCTAACAGACTCATTTGGATAAATAAATGGGAATAAATATTGGCCTCAATAGTGCTCGTTGTGGTTTTGTTCCCTCTCATGTTGCCAGCAGCCATTATGAAAAATGTTGCTCTCTCTGCACTAAAAGCTGGGAAAATGAGGCTCTTTTAAATGTTGCACATTTAATATTTAGCAGCGTTCTATTAGAATATACGCACACTCAAATCGTCAGCCTATGTGATCTATCGCTTTTGCTAAATTATGCCGCCACACAGCACAGAGGGGGGAAATTCATTACTTCTCAGGGCAGTTTCCTCCCAAAACAAAAACATTTCATTCCAGCGGAAAACCCAAATTAATACTGGCTTTGCATGAACCAGATTTCATTTGCCAAAGAACTGCTAGTTTACTCACTTTATCCGCTGGAAGAAGGATGTGAGTTGAAAGCGGGGTAAAATGAGTTTCATGCGTGCGCACACACATCCAATGTCACTCACTTCTCTCTCTCTCTGACACACACACACACACACACACACACACACACACACACACACACAAAACATACCTCTGTACATATACAGCATACATATGCAAGCATTTCATCCTGCTATGCTAAAAGGATGATGTTGTCCACGCTGCCTTGCATTTCTGGCACCAAAGGGGCCTCTAGTCTCATAGTTGACTCTGGATGAGCCTGTTTAACACGAGCACATTGTTGTGTCGGGTTTTCCCATCAATGGTGCGCTTACCTTGTTTGATGAGGCAAACCAAGATACTTGAATAACTGAGAGGACAATAATGAATTACTAAAGAAAGCCACATTGTTTCCCTGATGAGAAAGGAGGTTAGAGTCACAGCATATAAACACTTAAACAATATACACATAGATGTAAGAACGGTAAAGTGAACGACTCTCTTGTCTGCATTCAAGTTCTACCACTCTTTGTACTTTGTTTTCTTTACATCACTTGAATCATAGCTCTCCTAGTCCTAACTATTATTGCTTGCCTTGTCTTCTGAAAGTCTGTTGGTCTTTGTGTGCACATGCATTGATGTGCGTGTGTGTGCGTGCATGTGAGTGTGTATGTGTGTGTGTGTGAGAGAGCCACTTGCTTCGTTAATCTAAATGACTGTTTCACTGGCTGGGTTGCCTTCTCATATAATGTCACCTGATTTATACCCTTTCCCCATAATCAAGTATTTGTTTATGGTTCAAACATAAAAACAATCAGGATTATAATGCGTGATGGATAGCATCACATGCTTCTATTTATTTGCCCATAAAGACTTGGTGGAAAGTCATCTAAAACAGCAGCATAGTCTGAATGCCAGGAAGGTCAGGGACATGGGGAGGGGGGGGGATATACAAGGGAGAGATGACAGCTGATTTGTTCAGCAGCTTTGAATAGCTGATGAACCTGTTAAGCCCTAAGTCTTGTTAAAATTTTAACAAACATGGTGGAAGCCTATTGACTGGAAGTGAAATATGTACATTGTTCCCAGTGCCGGCTGGCTCAGAATGGAGCAATCATGTTTGACAACATGCAGTGTAAACCTTTCAATCAAAGGGAGGTCCTATTTTGCTGAATATTAAATACTGGCTCTGTTCTGCATGTGTCATATGAATTTATAATGTTCAGGAATATTATTTCCACCAATTGACTTGGAGTTCTCATCTACATAAATATGATTCAAAAATGCATCTTAATACAATAAACGTATGACAAGAAAGAGTGGTGGTGCTATGTTTGCATGTCAGTGCCTTCATAATATCATGTTTTCTACAACTATCTTGGATAATGCGTTTTCCTCTTTACAACTAAACCTGTATAAAAAATTCCCTTCAAAGAAAACTTATTATTTCCGTCTCGTGTTAACCAAATTGGACATGACTGTTGGTAGCAGAATAACAATAAGCAAACTCAAAATGCCATTGCTTTTTTTATGGATCCACGCTACTCTCTTGCAAACTGACAACCCTCATTTCTTGATTTTCTGCCGACGTCTTCAAACCTCATGTAAATGTGTTTGTAAGGGTTTCTATTTTTATTTACAGCATTTGTGAACATAAAGGCTTTGTCACATATAGCTGTGAAGACAACTCAATCAGAAGGACAACATAGAAACTGCTATGATTGATGTTGTGCAGCAAACACAAAGCAAGCAGCAGAAAAAGACAGATTTGTTTTGTGGTGTGATGATTTATATGCTTAGCTGCCACAGCAAATAAAGTTGGAATCAAATCAAATACATGCCAAAAATTGCCACCTAGATAACCACTTTGAAATTATGTTTTACATTAGAAAAACAATACTGCAAATGTTATATTATACATAGTAGTTGCCGTATGTGGAAGTAGTTTAAAATCAATATATTAATAATTTCACGTGTATCGCACTTAACCCTTTTCAAATGATATTTACTTAGTTTTTCCATCTGAAACTTGAATTTAATAAAAATATGCATTATCCTCATACCCTGCTTACTGTAAGTTGCTTTAGTGCCAACATTTCCCTTGAAAAATCAATGAGGCAGACACCATTTGCATTTGCATACATACATATATTAACCCCCCTACTAATACCCAGACTCATATGTTGATGTATACACACACAGGCTAATGCACACTGCCAGACACACACATTCACAGACATATGTGTGCATGTATATGTACATGAACAGTTTGAGACAGACCTAAACACAGTTTGCTAAACCCCCACTCCATATGCCCCAGACATAATATTGCAAGTAGCCTTCAAAATGCAATGTTTGGGTCAGGCGGACTTGCACTTCTAAGTAATTTATAATGTGCTTTACTCTAAGGTATTGCACAATCTCATTATCATTAGATTTTTGCATATTTAACAACAGTTTTTAATTAGAAGGTATTTTATTATTCATGTACATAATTTGAGGCAAGCTCAGGCTGCATGCTTTTCACAATGAAGATGGAAAGAGATGAGGTGGGGGGAAAAACAAACAAGCAAACATTTTGTGTCTGAAATGAAAATTTTGGTGTGTAGTCCTTAACTGGCAAGTGATTCCACACACTACTCTGGTAATGGCTCTTTTAATTTAGCTAATAGCTATCATGTTGTGTACCTTTATGCATTTGCTAAATTCTTAGCCCTGGGAGTTGTCTCCCGATGCTGGAGCTGTAAGTAGTTTGGTATGCTTTGGCTCTCGCCGTAGTAACATTTGCTGCAGCTATGCTCCTTGATGTATTATTAAAATTGGAAATGGACTCCAGGGACAGCATCTAGTTGTGTGCTTTCATTTGCCGAATAAACCAAGCGTTGTTTTCATCTTTGCTCATGATTGTTAATGGCGCCGTTGATGAGAGGGGTGTGTGTGTTTTCTCCCACTCCCTTTATCAGCACAGGCCTGTAATTATGCAGGCCAAATAGCCAAGCTGCTGATTTTGTTTTAGGTTTTCAATTAGTCATTTGACTAAGCACATCTGTTACTGGCAGAGGCCCAGATTATGGACGAGTCTCTGTCACCTGCTCGGGGCCGGTAGAGCGCAGAAGCAGCAGGGCTATCAGGGCCCCTTGGTGGCTACAACCACTTCAGAGCTCCTCAGGGGTGTGTCCTGGGTCCCTTCACATTTTACAGCCAAGTCTACAGAGGAAAGGTGCTTCCAGAAACACCCACAGCCTGTCTCCGTCCCTGTACTTCTGCTCTGTTAAAGCACCAGTCTGTGGAGACTTCAGTGTTTAAAGCACTCTTTCCAATAGTAACTAACAGCCACTGGAACGTCGGTTTGAGGTTTAGAGACCGCACTCACAACTCCATCCACAGCCTGTGTGCATCCTTCTGTATATTTTGTGTGCGCTTTCTATTGTGTCTTAATGATTTATGTATAGCAGTCTGCTTATTTTTCCTCTCCCCATGTGTACTAAATTTTATGAAAACACAATGTGCTTTTCTTCTCTACGGCTGTGAGTGCAGAGCTGTTTAAATGTGGACCAATGCAAATAAACAGAATATTTCCTGAGCTGTTCCTGTCGCAAGTGAAGGGGATGTGCTATTTAACTCATGCACACGGGGATGTGCATACACATGTATCTGACATATTATATGCTAACATGCAGGTCCTTCCCTCTGCAATAACAAACATTATTAACTTCACCTATACTGCTTTGATATAGAGCAGAGAGTGTTGAAAGCACCATGAAAAAGCAACAGAAATGTGTACTGCATGTTTAGTGCTGACAGTAGATTAAATGGTTGATTATTTAACTTGAAGATTATCATTTTATATTATGCCGTCAGTATACAGCTATGATAATTAGATGCAACAGAATGAAAGTCCTATTTATATATCCACAGTGTTATGGGCCTTTGTGAAACAACAGCAGATGAGAGATTTACTCTTTTGTGTGGAACAAAAGCGCTACGTCACTTCAAAAGTCAGCAAAGCTCTGTTTCATTATAGTCAGCGATTTCCTGAAGGACTGAGGCCATCCAATACCTCAATCACATTAAGTCCCAGCCCGTTTTGGGAAGCGAGGCGGTAGTCAAGCCCTAAAAGAGCCGCAGCCAATCTTTGATTGTCAGAGTTCAGGGAGGGTTCAGTCAGTAGCACCGTCGTCTCTGCCTGATCCAAGAGGGACTCCCACGGGGCTTTAATAAAACATTTTGCTCATTGTGGAAAGTAATGACCAACAATGTAAACTTGTGACTTGACAACAGATGTTGGCATGCTTAGTGGAAACAAGGTGCTGTAAAATTAATTTCATTTGAATTATTTACTGCATGCATTACGTGCTTGAGGAAGTAGATTGGGGTGGGTGGATTGGTTGGCAACAACAACAGAAACGTATTCAATTAAAGGTGAAATAGTGGGATAGAGGGTGGGGGGAAAAATGGAAAAGAGAGCAATCACATGTGTTCTCTCTTGAAAATCAAATAGGAATCAGAGGGAGGCTGACATTGCCCCTGTGATTTATATTTAATAGGGTTTATTATTTCATATTGTCACTTCAAAGGTTGTGCCAGGAAAACTTGCTGGAGATGTTTTTCAAATTAAATTAAGCAGAATTAATATATAGCGGAGAAATGAGGAGGCACTGTTGTTTTCTTTCAAGTGACTGGAGAGAGAGAGAGAGAGAGAGAGAGAGAGAGAGAGAAAGAGAGAGTTTTGTCAAATGAAATCAAACCATAATGATTCTAAATAGAAATATGTCAGAGCAGCACAAGCCTCGTCTAAACACACATCGGCATGCATGGATAGACAAACAAAAAGAGAGATACAGAGATGCTGAGGAGTGACAGGCAGAGTAAAAGCTCATTCAGGGTAATCTGCTTGGCGGAGCTCACAGGGAGTTTAAGACAAGATGACTAATGAGAAGTGGAGTGGAACAAAACTTTCCCCAAGCCTGAAAACAGATGTAGAATTACTCGGAGTCAACAAAGTTAATTCAATATATACACATTTAAACAGACCAGAAGTAACAATGAAGAAATATCCATCTTCAAATTATTTTGAGTACTTTTTGTGAGTATTTTTCAATTTAGCCCTAAACAAACTTGTTTTTATACTTAGTCTTGGGTAAGTGATGGGCTGTCAAAATGAAGGAGGTCTATATATAAACAGTAGATCTTGTGTGATAACTTTAGTCTACTAAAACCATTAGACACTCGTCATCTTTCCTTTGGGGATTTTATGCACATCAAGCACTTTTCCTATAGCTACATACAATAAATGGAAGATCCCCCAATATAATGGTTAAAGGCCAACTAAAGTCATTATTATAATACAACATATATGTAGTTTTTATATGGTCTAAAGACCCTTCACTCCCCTTCTCGTTGTATACCACAATCTTTTTAGAAGCATTTCTATGATTCCATGGATGACCTCATGATTTATCTAAGATCTATTTGGCTATAGAGAACACTGCAAGGCTGTATTTGTGTCATGTCAGCAGGCAGCCGGCTCCGTGACGCCATCAGAGTGGGAGAGATGCCTCACCTGGATTTCCTTTATCACCCCAACTTCTCGGGCAGCAGCCAAAACAGCACGTACATAACTACTGATAGCACTTTGCATTGTGGATAAATAACAGTAGGTGCTATTGATATAAATATATTTCCTCCTGTAGTTGGCCCCCCAAGTTATACATGTGTGTGTTTATTTTCTTTTGGGAGCACTCGTGTTTGCTGGGCAAAGGTTCCCTTTGTTTGTGAAGGACCTGCAGAACAGCTCAGCTGAGTGTGAAGTGCTGGGATACAGGAAGTAGGGTTGCTCTCTAACCTGAGCCTTGTGATGAATGGAGACACTTAACAATAGTGCATCCTGCAACCTGGACCTGGACCTGCTGACGGCAGCTTGTCCTCAATCTGTGTGTTCTCTTCTTTTTGAGAGGTCCTCGTCCCTTTGCTCAGCTCTAGAAATAGAAAAATTATATATCCATTACATGTATTTCTATCTATATATTATTTTTGGTGCAGATATTTTGGTGCTTCACAGATCAATCAATCAATCAATCAATCAATCAATTTTTATTTGTATAGCGTCAACTCATAACAAGTGTTATCTCGAGACACTTTACAAAAAGCAGGTAAAAGACCTTACTCTTTGTCTGTTAACTTTACAAAAGAGCAGGTAAAAAGACCTTACTCATTGTTATGTTACAAAAAGCAGGTAAAATACCTTACTTATTGTTATGTTACACAGACAGATGACATTGATTACAGATGACACACCAGGGGTTGCAGTCCTCACATAGTTGGGCCTTTTCCAGGAACACTAACAAACTGTTAATGCTGTGATGAAACAAGTCATTTGTGTGCATCTAAACCTAAAGCAGTGATAGCCTTTCTGAACAAAAGAGTAAAGCTATCAAGAATGTCTACATCCCATTTTTTCCAGCTCCACCTCTTGTTTTCTCATAGTGCCACATCCCCACGCTCACAAGCACAGTACCCTATGGGCTACCTTTTGTGTCCTTGGTATGTAATGAGCACTATATGGCCAGTAATAGTACTACCACTTTACGCAGCAGAAGTCATTTGAAGTTCACAGTTCAGACTGAGTGAGAGAAAAAAAGCGCACAAACCCAAAACACAACCAGCTGGGGCACTGCAGTGATGAACGCTGCATCAGCACAACCCATAATATGACACATGAACACATACAGAAATGATTACCCATTCACCAAAAAGTTTTAAGTTTCACTCACAAACACTTCTGGATAATAAGTAAAAAAATCTGACAAAATGATTGGGTTTGTCTTTGTGATCCAGATTTCACCACAACATCCATCTATCAGCAAACCGTCTCCATTATCCTTTGCATCTCAAGCATGACTCAGCCTAACACAATGCCATATGTTCCTAATGCTAAACTTGACTACTGACCCACACCACTTTACACAACTTGTCGATTGGAAGCATGCAAAAGTTTAAAAACTTTGTCAGCTTACTTGTGGTTTGCCACAAGTATCAGGATCACATCACTTCCAGTTTCTGGGAGTATAGAGAGTAATTGGTCCCCTCTGTAGTCTCTGTGGAAATGACAGTGACATGTGTACAACAAAACTGCTGCTTATGGAGGCCAACGTGTTTGGGAGAGTGTGACAATCTGAGAGAAAAAGCTCTTTCTATGACTTGTGAAACATTTTAAGTTAAAAAATTCTGTGCAACTTATTAGCCATTCTCAATTAGGCTGCTTCTTGACCGCAACAGTAAACCCCTTATAGTGGGATAACACATTTAAAAGCATGTGAAGACATTTTTAATGTATTTTTCAAGTGTCACTTGATATTATAATTTACATTCTACTGTGACCACAATAAAGGAGAATGCCTCCATAGAGTAATGGCGGGTACTGCTTTAAGAAAAATCCCACATTAATTCTCTTAATCAGCATATGGATCAGAGAGATTTCCCTTCACACAACTTGGGACAGCCGTGCCTATTCAAAACACGTTAGACAAAGTGTGACACCGTCACGGTAGCAGATGTTCTTTACATTTCTCCCCATTCCTAACCTATTTCCTAGTCACTAAACCACCAAACCCCTCTCTCTCTCTCTCCTTTCACTCTTCCCTCTCCCCAACAGAACACAAACCAGCACAAGACAAAGAGAAACAAGATGAATTAATACCAAGAGGGGTCCCAGCGGTATTGAGAGGGGATTGTTTTTTGTTCTAGTTGAAAATATTTCTCACTTTTTAGTGGAGCGCGCTCTGCTCCCACATGTATTGTCTGGCTGTGATCATGTGTCAGAGCTGTACAAGTGGGATGTGGGGCCGGGTGCCCGGCAGGCTTTTCTGAAGCAGACGGCTTGTTTGCGTGTACTTAACAGCTCCTCACAGCTGTGTTCTCTCCAAATGTAACAGGAGAAGAACACATCCATCAGAAAACAGCATTCTCCCTTTCCCCCTCCTCTTTTCTTACTCCTCTCTTCTTCTTTCTCCTCCCCCGATTTTTTTTCGTTCAAGTGCGTCCATTGCGAAAATGTCAGCAAACAGGCGAGAGGTCGCGTCAGAGGTCAGCCTGTGAATTGGCGTGTTAGCCCAGCTTTTCTCTCTTTTCAAGAGGGTGTGCATTTCTCAAGGAGTTCCTTAGGAACAAGTCATCCAGGCTCAACACATGTTGGGGGGAGTGAAATTGGATTGTGCCTGTGACAACACAGACACAACCTGTCTAAAAGTAACTCATCTGACAACTTGCCTGGAGTAAACTTTGCCATTAAACACTAAGGATTTAACACATGGCTGAAGGATCACTGAATACTATTTTGGTCCAAGTTGTGAATTCCTCTTGTCAGGAAATGGAAAATAAAATCATCTTTTTCAAAGGACAGCTGGTGGAAATAACACACTGTAGACAGGCAAAAATAAGTCTTATCCTGTGTTGGACCTGACCTGGCTTCCTTTAAAAAATGGACCATCTTGCTCCCAGGTTAATGGCTTCAAACTGTCACGTCGTTTCCGTGCACATCATATTGTCGTTAGTCACCAGACGTACATCGTAACCTTTATTCCTCTGATTAACCCGAAGGGCTTGAAAGGGGGTGGGAGCCAAAGTTTCCAAAGACAAGAAATTCAACTGGGGGCTAAGCGCACTTTCACCAATGAGGCCCCTCCTCTGGTCTGGCTCAGTGCACAGCCTGTAAATGTTTCACTTTGATTTCACATAGGTGACGATAAATTAAGGATCATTTATCAAAGTTGCTTTGTTGCCGCCTGACAAAAGCCACTTTGAGCATAAATTACTGCTGTGAACAAATACTTTTAACCAGCGTCCACATCATCTGAAGTCGGCAGGAAGGATTTACATACTCAGAGTGATGCATATAAAAATGAGTTTATTATAACCTGCTGTATTTTACTATACAATCATCACAGGGGGAAATACGCTGATTATTCCAACAAAAAATGTAACTACAAAGTAATATGGCTAAAATAAAGAGGAACTCGAGGAAAATGAGTACATTTCATAATAAATAACATGTTTAGAAATATATTTTTATGGAAAATAACTGTAATGCAAGAAAGACAAAGCCAAGGTGTCAAAATATGACAGAATAATAAAATTAGCTCTGACATATTTTGTTTACAACCTGTAGAATCATAGGTGCAGGAAACTCTTATAAATTAAGTATTGTACTGATCAACACCATCTTCATACACAGTGGTGTGTCCAAACTGAGCACACATTAACACATATTCACATTACATTGATGTAAGCCACTTCCGCTGAGGTTCCAACAAACCAAACGTCTGATTAAAAATTAGTCAAAAGAGTTTATAACTAAATATAAATGATTGAATGCAACATATAACGAGAGCTCAAGTAAAAACAAAACACACATGGAAATCCCTCTAAGAAGTCATGAAGTGACATGCCAACAAGCGTGTATTCGTGTATTGGAACCCATAGCCCTGTCTTCTGGGAACAGACTAATTGTCCTAGTACAGAAATAGAGCTGAGAAGTCTTAATGTGCTCCTGGAGAGACCCAACCCACACCCATCTACCAACCTTCCCGGCTGCTTCTACTTTTCAGATTTTCTTTATTCGTGTCATAACAAAGTGCAAATTTCACATTTTTAACTCTCCTGAGTGTCCAAAGTCAGTTCAGCTGTTGAAATCTCATCTATCTGCGACTGTGTTTGATATTTCATTTATATCTGTAAAGCCTGCAATATCCGCTCATCCTAACAAGTCACAATCATGTGCAGGGCTTGATATCTCCAACTTTGGTGACAAGAGAACTGGATCCTACTAACACTGATATTAGAGAGGCTTTTACAACATGCCAAGGGAGTGCTCAATATCCAGCAGGCACACGAGAACCGCACCCCTGTTTTCTCCTGCTGGTGTGTTTGTGTGTTTTCCGTGCACCACATGCCCTGCAGATGTAGACGAGAGAAAGGGAGAAGGAAGGGTTTGACCCAGGATGGCTAACATGCACACCAGTTATCTGCATACAAAAACGTACACATGCACCTACATAATTAATACACACACAAACCCAGACCAGCGGTATGACTGACAAAAACTTGGCTCTGTAAAAGTGTGAAATTCTGCTAAGTCTGCTCTATGTGCAAGAAAGTGGAAGGGGAGGAGGGCCGGGTCTGGTCGGGGTAACTCTGTAACTTTGGTTAGTTGCTCCTAGCAGACCGTAGGGCTGCATGACTTACTGCGGTTGACACACACTCCGAGAAGTGACAGTCTCACAGCAAGGGATGAAGTTTGCAGTAGCGAGAGGAAAAGAAAAAACCCTCCACTGCACCATCGCTCCTCTTCAGCGCCTGGTAATAGGAGGGGAAGGAACATGGGGGAAAAATCCTTTGCGGGTGACAGCCCAAGAACTTTTGGGAGTCAGAGAGTTAGCACCAAAGTTCCCTGTCAGCCCATTAAAGATGTGAAGCTGGCATCCTGGGTCTATTGAAACCATATGTGCGAAAGAATTCCTCTGCTGGTAAGACATTCCCAATACTGTCCAAGAGCCAAAGACTTTGGTGTTAGTCTAATTTAAGCAGTATGTTGGGGAGAGCTGGCCGTGCTTTGATCATGTGGAGATCGTTTGGTACAAATTGAACTAACCCCGGCTCTGTTTCTGGTGGATCACAACCATGGATTTGTTGAATTAAACGCTTCGTTGAATGCAGTCTGCACATGAAAAGAAAGTTGCTCTTAGGAATCCGATAGCGGGTTTTTCACCTAGCCAGCAGGTCCGCTCCTTTATTACTTTTAAACTCAATCCACGCCGGGTCCGTGCCGCTTTAACGAGACGGGGGCCGTGGCCTGGAGGAGATCATGTTCTGAGGGGGAGACAGGCAGAAATCACCTGGGCTATGTAATGGAGAACATATTGCACAGAAACCCCTGAGCATGGACTATGATGGATCAGACTGTACATGTATACACTCTATATGTATGTTTCTTTGATACACCTTTTTTTTTTTTTTTTGCATTTCCATTGGACCTCTGACCTCAAGCCACAAACCTGCACACTCACTCACTTAGTCACAGCTGCTATCTTGCAGGCACTCTGCTCTCTTCTTTCTACCTATGCCTTTCTCCTGCACTGGATTATTTACTGTGATTTTCAGCACTACATTTTTCCAACATATTGGAGCACCCATTTGTTACTAATGATTTTAAAATAGCTGTTTGCCTGTGGAGAAGTGCAGAAATATTTTCTTGAGACAGGATGTCTGTGTCTTGGTGACATGTTTCGCCACAGCACCCTGCTGAGTCCATATGGGTTCACCGTCACACATAGAGGGCAGAGGGGTTGCTTATCTGTGCTATTGATTTTCTCATCGGCTCCGCTCCTCGTTTGGTAAATGAAAACATGCTGTGTGCAGGAAACAAGGCTTGAAGCTTTCTCTCAGAGATGTCTACATGGACTTATTTATGCTGGTACAGAGAGAAAAAAAAACTTTCTTAACATTGTAGTGAGGTGTGGAAAATACCCTTCAGGTTTTTTTTTTTACTGTTTTTTTTTTTCATAGTTAAATGAACAGGATTTAATCACTGACAAATAACCTGAATAATTCTGGTTTACCATCCAAATAAGACTGTGAGTTAGCTTGCTAAAGCAAAAATAATGTGAAAAATGAATGGAATTGTAACTTTAAAGTTCAAAGTCATAAACACGGACACCATTTGTTGTTCATCTTAGTTCCATATTCACTGTATACTGTCCTCCTAATGTGGTTAGTGTTAAAGAAGGGGGTCACTGTTTTGTGTTAAAAGCCTGAAAAAAACAATAAGAACAACAGTGCTGGGGGGGGGTTGAAGTGGAATAGGGGGAATCATGCCCCTGGTGCACATGTGCAGGCCTCTCCTGGCATCAGGTAGAAGCTGATTGATCCCACATCAAAGGCAGGAAGTACTGGATAATTAAAGCTGCAGTATAAATAGATATACATATACTTTACACCGGATCTGATTTTTGATAACAAATGGGGGCTGTTCCTACGCTCAGGCTGGTCTTTGCTCTGTCCTGAGAATCACAAATTTACATGCCCTTGTTGAGGAGAATAAAAGAATGTTTGGTCTAACCTGTGAATAATAAAGTGGGCTTCTTTCAAGTCGCAGTGTACATACAGTGCACATGAAAGTTTATTTGCAAGGCAGGAAATATTCTTGAAAAAAAGGCAACAGTAGGCCTAAAATGATGAAGCAGGGTGCATAGCTCTAAAGGTGGGATGTATGTATTTTCCCCCTGAAAATGTTTTATTGGCTTCTTTTGGTGAAAATGTCTAGTAAAAGGATTTGCAAGTATAATGGGGAAGAATGTAATATTGACTTTTCTTTTCTAGAATAAATCAATTTAACAAAATTAATGTCTACATACATCATATCTGGAATAAATCCATAAAGACAACAATGCAAAGTAACATACCTGACCCAATCATCATCATTCTTCTGCAGTACTCTCAAGCCACTGAGCAGATTTGCTGATTACACTTTTGAAGAGAAGTTCCCCTAATAAAGTGAATATGGCTTTTTACAACAAAGCTTCCCAGCACAAGTCTTTAAGGGAGCCACCATACAATCCTACAAGCTGACCTATTTGAAAGTGATTTGGCATGTTTATATGTGTCACAATCATGGTTTCAAGGTTTCCCACTAAAAGCTGTGTTAATTGAAGGGTATTGTGGCCTTGACGCTCAGTAGACACAAAGCCTAGTCAAAAACACATAGGGTGACTGTAGCAGTTAAAAACACAATGCTGTTGGTGTGAGAAAGGCAGTACGGTGGCTGCATGGGGGATAGATGTGGAGAGACAAGGAGACAAATCTCCCACTTATGGTTGTTTTAGACAAGTGCTGTCTTTAGAGCCGCACAAACAACACTGTACCACAAACAATAGTGTAGTCTGCCACCATTCACTATAGATTGTCAACCCAACCGCCCTGTGGCTAACGGCCACCGCTTGCCTCCCATGCAGGCGTCGTGCGGTTGGCAAGGCCGCAAGCACCATGCAAGTACAAGAGCAGAACAGTAAGCCCAAACCCATCAAGTAACTGTATACACAGTAAGGTCACGCAGGACGGTTAGACAAGTGCTTGGTAGTGGAGAGGCTCTTGTGTGCAATATCAATAAACATGGGATCCAAACAACTTATGAGATTGGTAGAGTGAAGAGCTTTTGTCATCAAGAAACAGCAATACATTACAGCAGCTTTTCATTTCTAAATCTTTGATAGTATCCTCATGAGTTTACAATGTCATTATTTTTAATAATATTACAGAAGACAACACTTTGTTAAACATGGATGGTTCACATGGATGTGTGTCGGTAGCATCGTGAAGTGCTTTTATCAACAAGAAACATCATTCTTCTGCAATGCTCTCAAGCCGCTAAAGACGCCTTATGAAGCCAAAACATGGCAAAAAGAGGCATTTTGACATAAGTATAGGTATTTCTTGGCTTTTGCACCCCGCCTCATGTGGACACTTGAGGAACTGCAGTTTTTTGTACTTCTGCATTGGCTTTATTTTTTGAAACTAGATAATGCCCTTGGTTTTAATTGACCTTTGAAAACTATTAAGCCAAGCGCAGGTCTACCTCCACTTAAATAGACCACTTATTTCAGACTCTTTAATCACAGTCCACCCTTACATAGTAGGGCTGCTGTAAAGTAATAGTTCCTGTTTCATTTCAAATAAAAAAAAAATGCAGCCTTAGAAGGACAACTAGGGCCAGAACTGGGACCGTACTGTCTAGGAGAGACCGCTTCTGGGGTTTACTACTGGGGCACAAACCAAGGTCTGGGGACTCCAGGGTGGGGGCTATAAGGTCTAGTGGCTGCAGCTGGGCTTTGTGGTTAAAGTTGTGGGCTGGCCTTAATGGATTTGTGATGATGTATCTCTGAATTCTTGCTTAAGACCCCTGACTGGGAGTGGGCTCAGGATGCTTATCTCTGTGGACATCTTGGCCAAGCTTCAGGGTTCGGGATCCAGTTTCACCTGCCCATGGGAGAAATCCACCAGGACTGGAGAAACTGGGGATTAGTAGGGATGACCCTGGGAGCAGCATAGCAACATTTGAGACCACTAAAGAGGGAAAAGTTGTTTGACCTTGAGGCATGGACAAGGTGAAAACTAAGAGAGATTATTAGATTAGTTGAAGTGAAATGTAACACCTGGGTGTATCCATGCTCACATGGAAATTGTGGGGATTTAAATAAAATTCTGCAAAAAATGTCCTTTAGATTGGAAATTTTGAATTTTTTAAAGCAAATCACTAAAATAATACACGTAACATCTATAACTATATCTCCTTCCACTGTAGTTTGTAAACACTCATAACAATGTGTGCTTACAAATTCACCAAAGAAACAAAGTACATGGCCTGTTACCCAAGAACTGGCTAAGTGAGTCATTCAGGTTACATGAGTAAGAAGTTGCCCTGCAGCCAGCAAGCCATAGTGACACTAGTTGAGCCCACTCAAGGTCACAGCCCAGCTTCTCTCATGGCTGGCCAACATGTCTTCAGGCTCTAACCTAGCAGACAGATTACAACAACGCTCACAACAAAGACAGGCGCCGAGCCCCCTGTGCCTCTACCCTCTCCAAAACTCTGCAACCAGAGAGCTCCTAAAGGACTCGTCACCTTGTCTCTAGGCCGGAGCACTAGAGCAGGAAAAGCCGCCACTTCAATCATCTAAGGGTCAGAGGCCATGCAGGTCAAATACCTCAGCAGGGATCGCCAACCCCATGTCACCGTGACAGGCAGTGGTCAGTGTCATGGGCCGGACCTTGAATACACCCAACCCAAAGACCACAAGGAATGGGCTTACATTGGGATATCAATAGCATGGTTCAGCGGTGAGGCTATTGAAAACCTCATACAAAGGGACTCTCTGAGTGATATGTCAATTATAGTGCTGTGCTAAAAAGTTATGCTTCAGTTGTCATCACTCTCTTAAGCTCTTCTCTTAATATCCTTGAGTTATATAATTTAACTGCTGTACGAGCCAACCTTTTCTTTCATGGTTTACTTTTAAATTCATTCAGGTCCAAGAGAGAAGGGAGGTAAGTGGAGAGAAAAAAAAAAGAAATTGAAGTGCAAAAAAGTGATTTACCTTTTTGTGCAGACTTCAAGTAAGGCGAAATGGGCCCAGTTTGTAAGGCTGTGTTAACAAGATAATCTAAAAGTAGAGAGGGTGTTTTTTTAACAAGGGCATTTTTATGATCTCTGTTACAATAAAATGAACAGGTAAAACACTGAGTGATTAAAGATAATGAAGACCAGATATGGCTGACACCATCCTCAGAGTCCCTAATGAAAGATTACCCTGCACTTTGAAGAGTTTTACTGCCTGTGTAAATCAAGACTAAATACTTATTATTTGAGGAGGTATTAGAGGTGCAGTGGCTGTACTATGTGCTAGCCTGTTTACAATTAAGCAGGGGGCGGGAAAGAGCATAGGGGATTTCATTGGGGATTTTATAAGGGAGCCCCTGTTTGCCCTGGAATTCCATCACTTGAGTGGTATATCCCTGCAAGCAAGTTGAGTGAACATATGTCTTTAGTGCAACAACATTGTGACATGACAAAGTCTGAGTGAAAGCAGATCATGATGAACCCGTGTGTAAGTCCTTCAATACCCCTGACATCCTGGTTCTGAGCTCTGGGATAAAGAACAAAAGAACTGAAACAGGTAAACATGTGCTAACAGCTAGCCTGTTTCTTGTCTGCTCGGCTTTGTGGTTTTGTTTGGTGTTTGACCACCACATGTCTTTCACCACATATGTAGCCGCTGATGACTCATGTTTAAAATTACGAAAAAGGTCTTCCTCTTTACGTACTTTTTTTTCCCACAGACACCCAGAATCAATCACAGCATTCCAGCACCATGTCAAATCAGTCATGGTCTTGACTGATGTTCTCTCTTGCTGAGGGCTGTTGACCCTGCTCCCCAGGCTGACAGGAGCCAGAGTTAGGAACCTGTAAACAGGGTCAGAAACTTAACTCCAGACTCAGGAAGGCCTTCAAACGGTGCTGAATCTACCCGATGATAAAAACACGTTCACATTGAAGACACCAGTTTACCATGTCCTCTAAATGTCAACTGTGAGAGGATTACAACAGTGCAATAAATCACACAGCAAGTGGGGTAAGCTCAGAATTCTTCCCTAATATGGAATGAGCAAAAAAACACAAGTGAGTGTTTTAGGCCCCGAGTGCTTTCAAAAGCAGAGGTCAGTCCATATAGGCTGAGGTCATATGCTATACCCCTGTAAAAATACTGCAGAGCGAGTGGTTTCAATTTGCTCAAGTGATTAAGTTCACACTAGCCCCCAGTGCACTGGCAAGGGTCATTTGTGCATGGGTGAGTTACTGATGAAGGAGCAGGGTGGAGTGATGCTAACCGTAAGCATTGGCACTGACATGGCATTGCGTAGGCATTACAAGACTCTGAATCATGGGGTGTGCTACAAGGTTTAGCTGAGGTTACATGAAAGCTATAAGTGTTATTTGTCTCCATTTATGCAGCCGCTGTTTGTTCAAAAAGCTCAAAATCAACCCCATCAACTCCAGCTTTAAATACTTATTGTTGAGTTAAGAATTTAGATTGTTCAGACAACCAGCCAACTTGTGCCAGCAAAAGGAACTTAACATTGACAATAGCAATTTAATTAGCAGTAAAGACACATTCCCTTTTAATAGGTGCAGGAGTTTACTTATAAACTGTCTGTATTTACTCTGAGGAGAAACTGATGGAATTTCACAAGTCTGTAACTTGTACCCGACTGCATTTCTACTAACAATTTAACTGACAGTGTTGCAGTTGTTTTGCAAAGGGGATTGCTGTGGACGGTTTGGGGGTAACACCAGATGTGAGCTGTGCACCACAGCATCAATAATAAAAAAGTCTCCCTAATCTTAACTCTTCTCTCAGTCGCATCAAACCTTATGGTGAACAAAAACACAGTGTCTAAGGTAGCTAAATTATTGATACAGCCGCAATTTAAAATCTTCCCACTGCAATTTTTTGCAATGTTTCCCTTCTCAGCTGCAGCTCCTGCTATTGTTGATTTATTTATTTATGTATTTGTTTTCACTCTGTGTTTGGGTGTTTTCCTTTTTTTTTTAATTCTAGAAGGGGGGAGGGTGTTTTTCTCCATTTTTCACCTTTCACATCTTGTGGAATTCAGTGCTCTCATTTCCTCCCTGTGATATGCAGTATGGCGCTTCAGAAACAACTGTCAGGTTCAAATCAAAAATGGGTGGAGTGGGTGTAATATTGAACTACTGAACACAAGCTGAGACTTGAGCGATGGATATGGCAACCGATTTTTCCTCCCCTCCACTCTTTCCTTTGCCTTTGTCAGCTCCGGGGGTTTCTCTCTGTAGTCAGAACAATGCGTGGGTGATGTCGGCACTCCGAAGGAGATGTTCTGTACAGCGATTTAGTACAAATGCATCCCATAATGATCATGTTTTGTTACCTTTATGCACCTCCAGCACCGGTTCCACTCCTCTGGAAATCTGAGTGCTCTAAACAGCTACAGAGGCTGCTCCCTTTTAGCCAAGTATTTACTACTGCTGCTTTGCTCTCATATCACACTGAACCGAGGATCTTATTCATCTTTGTGAAGCGCTTCACAGCCAGCAGGTGTGTTGGGGGAGTAGACAAAAAGCACATGCAATACAAGAATTCATACATGCACACCTGAGCTGCTGAAGTATACACATGTACACATCAACACACAGACTTGCATCAGCTGACACATACACACTCATTCTGCCTAGGTTGGCTCCCACAGCTGTTAACTAGACAGTAAATATCTGCATGTAATGTAAGTGAACAGCTTTTTGGCTCTGACACCCAAACATGTTCAGCCGTTCCACTGCTGTGGGCACTTAAAACAATCTCCTGTCATGTCACACCAAAGGCCCCTTAGCTTTACAATAACAGAACAGGTTGACAAAATGAAAACTCATTCCTCCCTCATTTACGCGTCATTTCAGCCCTGACCCCGGCAGTAAAAGATCAAAGAGCTTTTGAGGCCTGCTCTTATTTCAGCCTGCCTTGGAAGGACAGCTGAGGAGTTTGGCAGTCCAACATGAGCTGCGACGGGAATTTTTCAGGCCCCTATCCCCCTCACAATGAAAACCTTGACTTATATAGCCAAAGCACGGGAGCTGTTATGGGTTAGAGTAATGGTTATAGGATCACAGATGGCTATCTGCAGTGACATGCACATGAGAAGCATGCTAACTGTGAGTCTCTGTAATTTCACGCTATAAATTTCAGATGAAATGATGATTTATCAAGCCTGTGCCTTGCACTGAAATTTAGGTAAATTAGGAGATTATTCAAACGTCATCATAAAACTCTTAAATCAGAATCATAATGGTAACACCACTCTCCTTGTGTCAGATTAATACTTCTACCCCACCCCCGCTGGCGATAACCATGGTAACAGAAGAAGCCCCCGGGATGGTGAATCAATAGCAATATGCCAATCTTTATCTAAGCAACCCCCTCTCCCCATCCTTGTGTAGTGCTGTCACTTTAGATCTAATGATCTAACCTATGAAGCATTGATGAGCAGTTGGCTAGTGTGTCACTCTTCATTCACTCACACAAACACACACACTCCACACACACGCCTTGTTTGTTGTAACAATAACAATTGAATTACCACTGTCATGTCGGTGATTTTAGTTTGTGTTTCATCTCTAGTGAATACATTAAAATTATTAAGAAATCATGGGGCCTATAAATGCTTTTGTGCAGAGCAGAGAGAACTCGGGGCAGCCATTTTAGCTGGAGTGACCACTGCCCCAGCCATAACACAAATGGATCAGTATTGACCATTGTCATTGACCTCAGAGACCTCTGCTCTCTAGCCAATCTGCACCAGGCCTTAGGGGCGATTATGACATTTACTCAAACAGATTATAATTTCAAATGACTGTTTAAAAAAATTCCCAGGTGGAGCAGACAGAGGAGGGCAGTGGTAAGAAGGGAGAGAGAGTGGTCGAAAAGAATAGACTTGAAATAATCAATAGGAAATGGACACACAACAGAGGCCCTGCAGGCTGTGCGGATCAATAAGCCGTGTTAAGTGGCGGAGATGCCCTCCATTGATGAGCAAATGGCTGTACAGGCTGTCCTTGCTCGCTCTCTCCCTCTCTCTCTCTTTCACTCCAGTGGGTCAAGCAGCGGGGCCAGGTGGTTAACCACATGTCGCCTCCAGACATTGCACACCAGGGCTCAGTCTCTGATACGCCCAAACTGGTCAGCTGGTCTGCTCTCTGCCCTGCCCTCCACCCTCAGGAGCCCTCCTGTTCACTGTGCAAAGCTGAGGGGCATTGTGGGAGGTCAAAAGTCTTGCTCCTGCATGTAATGGAATAGTTACTAATTTCTTAACCCGGGTTACCGTTAAGCATACCTCTGCTCTAACAAATGTAATTATATACTTTTGCTTTCATTTGCTTATGTAAACTATGAGTAAGTGACTGTAAAGTTACTGCAGAGCAGGAAGAATATTGGAAATACAATGATGGCTGCTTGTCTTTGCAGTGGCAAGGTTCACAAGAAAACTTCATCTTTAAAAAAGGCAAATGAAAACTATACCTATGGGATACACATAAGTGTTGTCGAGTTCCAACTAATCTAAGGTTCATTACTCTGAGGACAAGTCTCTGTTGTTTCAAAACAACACCTGTTGTGCTGTCCAATCCTTGGCCATCTATTCCAGGATAAATCAAAGCTGTGGGCTAACAAATACAAAAAGTGAAGAGAGCCTTGTGCGGCGGGAGATGGAGCGTTTGTGTCTCTCTCTCTCCAGTGTTGTCTTCATCATCTCCTCACCAGTACTCCATCTTATTACTTCTGCCATGTGACACGCGCCTCAGATCACACGACCCATGAATAATATACGACCACGCCACCTCAACACAGATGAAAGTGCACGCAGTGCACCATGGGTCGGTTACAGTGGGCTGAGATGCGAAGGTATAGTGAGGAGGAGAAGGAGGATGATGAGGAGGAAGAGTGTATACAGATACCATGCAAAGGCCTGTGATTTCTAGTCCTGTGTGTGTGTGTGTGTGTGTGTGTGTGTGTGTGTGTGTGTGTTTCATTCCTACCCCCTTGCTGCAGCAGGGGTGACAGCACACATCAGTGACAGCTCGAGCTAGCAGCCGTTGGCACCTGAAAAGACTGAAGAAGAGGTAGAATGGGAGAATAAGGAGGGAAAAGGAACAATGAAGCAGATACTCTCACAACACATACTTACATACACACACAGGGGAAAGCCTTCCTCTCAGGAGAGCTGATCAGTGTGTGGCAGTTTGCCCGTCTGCGCTCTGCAGGGACATGGTGTTTCTCCCTCTCGGGGTCGGGAAGTAAAAACAAACACTACTTTTGATCATGAGGCCCTACTCTTCACCTCAGAGCTTTTGGAGAAGAGACGCAGATTCTAAACACAGCATCGCCCTGTCTGGTGCTTGACTAAACACACATGGGTGAATCGAACACGCTGTGAGACACACTGACACACAAATGCTAAACTCTGAATGCAGACAAACACACACAGGGCGTATACACAGAGGTATATCAAGCAGCAGAACAAGGGATTAGGTGTCAAATAAAATGTGATCCAGGATACAACTTTCAGCAACACCCACTAAAAAAACAATGTTCCCACAAGCCTCAAGTTGTCCATTGAGGAGTAGGACTGTTGCGTCACACCAACAGCTGTTAAATGATATGAGCTTACACTTAATTTTTTATAGACACCCACTGCATATGTTTCACATACAACAGTGATGCGTGCAGTGTTGGGTTCCCATTGTGAATTGCAAGTATTGTGTCACTGTACAAAACCCATTCAGCAGCAAATCCTACCAGGAGCCAGCAAGCAGCCAACAAAAGGCTTGTCTTGGTGAGCAGGCTAGCATCCGCATTGTGCTCTCGATGGCGGCAGCAGGAGACAATAGAGATGAGCGTTTTGGGAGCTTGACCCGGGCTACCTTTACTTCACCTCAGGTAGACAAGGTTAAGATGGATGGCCGTAATTAAAAGAAAGGGCCTCTTTTTTTTACAATAGCATCAGGTTTATTTTACAGGAACTTTAACAGGGCCTTTTGTGGGGAAGTAATTATAGGGTAAAGTGATTAGAGCTCCCTGAAGGCATGGAGGTGACAGACAGACTCAGCGGAGTAACCCAAGTAACCTTTGAATATGACATCCCTTCCCATTGTCATTCACACCGCACACTAATTTCAACTATGTAGCATGCGTTTGCGCTCTGCCTCCTGCAGTCTCTCACTCCATCTCCCCTTCTCCCTCTTATTTCACTATGTTGGAGAACAATGCACATATTGCCAAACGTGGCTCAGACAAACCCCAGACAAAAGGTTATGGAGATCATTTTTCCAATGAGGAGGGGGTCATGTTGGCATCAGGGCAGAGGCAGCTGAGTTTCCTCGACAACAATGGCAACAGACTGACCCAGCAAATCTTTGGAGCCGGGGGCTACAAGCAGAGGGAATGACGTGCCTTGTCCCTGACCGTTTAACATGACTGGTTATGCCAGCTACGAGACCTGCCCCTATGGGACTTTGTGAAGCGGAAATGTGTGTTGGGCATAGTAAAGAATGCACTAATCTGCTGTTTATTAAGTGTGGGGTAACTTGAGATTGGTGATTAAATGGAGATTTGAGCATGATACAGCCGCTCCATAGGCGTACAGTCACATGGTGCCGTGGCTCGTCTCGGTTCAGCATATGGGCTTTGCTAAATGTGTGAAAGACTGCGTGTAGCGTGTGCACTATCATGATTGCCAATCAAGGACCCAGCCTGTGACAGTGCACTACTTAACAAGGATTTCATGTCCCTGATATTTCTGATACTTCTGTGAACCAAGCAGGGGACTTGATTATATCTCTACAGAGTAAAAAAAAAAAAAAATGTAGCAGCAAGAGCTCAGAGATGTGCCAACACCAGCTCTTGTCATTCAAGAGGGCTGAGTTTTGGATTGGGGGTTAGGGAAACAAGATAATGTTCACTTAAAAAGTCACAGAGTCATGTTTCAAATGTCTGCACCCGCTCCTCTGTGGCCCTTGTGATTCTGCAGAGAGCTTGCCTCTACTACATCTATCTGTAACCCTTCTGTGCTTGACTTAGTGTGTCATTGTGTTACGGGTGTTTTCATACTGTTGGTGAATATCTGAGTATCTGATCGTGCATCGGAACCATTGCCACATACTTCGATATCACTACCAAAGCTATTCAGAGATGCAATTAAAAAGTGTTTAGCTGTCTGCATGCATGAATGCACCCACCCGCACCAGGCTTTCTGAGGAGTCAGGCAAGTCAGATACTATTATTATGTCCCAGTCTCCATAGCAAAAGGCTACACTGGTCAGAGCAAACCTTAAGTTATTTCTAGGGGTGTGACAAGACGTCGTGCAAAGAGATTTCCAGACATTATAACGTCACATGATTTCTTGCTGGGGTAAAAGCTGTCTCTCGAGACGCAGTGCAGCAGCCAACATGGCTGAGTCTGATGTTGAACTGGACAGTACCACAGAAGATGCCCCCGCCACTTTTAAATTGTTTGTGTGGCAGTTAGTGGAGAAACAGATCACAGCTGATATGTAATCCATTTGAATCACTCCACACCCAGGTTCAGGCCAAAAGTGATCCACAGACTGATAATGTATCATCATGGTGTAAATACTTGTACTGCCTCAAAATCCCTGTGCAGAGTCTCGGTGAAAAGAACACAGCATTTAATTTGTGTGTGTATTTGCCAATGACATCTGCTGTACAAATAGGCATACAATTTGATCCTTTAGAATCTATTTTTATGCAAGTTTTTCCACAGACTTTCATATAGAGACGCCTCGTAAAGTGTTGATATTTCAGTGTGTACAGTTACCTTGATTCAAACATTATTTGGCTTTCTCTGTTTAGTCTCAAATGTAGCAGCCTGTTGTACACTGCAATTGTAAACTTAGCAAAACAAAATACATTACAGAGCCCTGTGTTCGCTCTGAAAAATTGAGATATTATTCCTAACAAACCCTCCCCGTTTGTTTTGTCTGCCTCACAATGCTTCATGTTCAGCCATTGCAGACCAACAAGACTCAACTAAAAGAAAAAACGGTGTGTGTTACTTGTTCAAAACTGTCAAAGTTCAAAGGAGAAAATAAAATCACAAAAAAGTTACAACAAAGATTTCTGTACAGCTAACTTGTTATTGACAGAAAGATATCAATTTAGTGTTTGTAAAGTTGATGACCATGGGGGTTAAAAAGATACTGTTATTGAAGTTATGCAGCTTTTATGTTTCAGTCTGTTCTGATATTTTAAAGGCATTTCAAAATAAAAAGAGATTTCAGCTTTACCTGACTGCATGTATTATTATTATTATTATTGGAATTGTAGAAATTAGTATATAGCGAAGAAAATTAAGGATGTGGTACATTATTAAGATTCATGGGGAATGAGATGCATTTTGATTTGAAGTGCAGTTAAAATGCACTGTCTATGTCATGGCTAGCCAAGACATAAGCAATAAGACATGAGGAATATGTAAGAAGTGCATTCATTACAGGATGATAACCAATTAAAACATTCCAAAAGGGACCCGCATTGTTTTGCATTATGTGACTTTTAATCAAATAAAAGACTCTCCAGTCATATGTTTTGTCATCTAAGTTTTCTAAAAAAAAATAGTGTAAAACCTTTTCTCTTCTCACTCACTGTGTCTCTTCTCGTGAGCTGAGTGTCTCATCACTCATCACTCCTAGTTATTTCCATTAGGTAACAAAGATCATGGCATACTCATATTACAAAAGTGCTTTTTAATTACAGTGCAACATTAGAGGTGTGGGATTCTACCTTGTACTGATAAAGAAGAGCAAAAGTATTAGACAAGACTGCTATGTGCGTACATTTTGATAAACACACAAAACTGTGTTTGGACTGTCTTACATGAATACATTGCTGATGGACATTTTTTTTCCCGGCTTGACCAATGAGATGCTTTTTTTCTTCTTAATTTGTTCATGTATTTTAGTGACATTCTAGTTTAGAGGAGGTGGCTTTTTATATATTTATATATTTTCAAGTCAATTTTCTATTTTATTATGCCTTTATTTACATTTCATACTTATTTTCTGATCATTCTGATTATCAGGTTATACTTTGTAGATAGTGACTTTTACAAACTGATTAAGAGTAATATTTTCTGGTAATATTAGGAAAACCAATATGTAATGTTTTGAAATACATGTCATCATGCTTGCCAAACCGACCATCATGACAGACAGACCTGCAGTCTACCGATATTCTTAAGAGCTGCTCTCTGCACACTGAGTGATAAAAGCAGACATCAGTTGTTTGTAACATGAGTTATATGGGCTCATTACAACGTGTTGTAGCCCTTACTGATTCTGGGCATAGCGGTGACTTCATACACAGATGAGTGTGTCAACTAGACACAGGCATGCCTCTATGTCTTATCAAAGCCCAAGCACAAGCCATTCTAAAACTCTCATATAAATCACTTAGCAGCCAATAGAGGTGTGCTTTATTGCAGGCACTGGATAGGGGCCTCTTTTGTCCGCTAATGTTCTTTTGATAGTTTTGCCAATCGCAGCTAATAATGCTTCCGATAAGATAAGCTGTGGCTGGCCTCTCTCTTGCTGTAAGGGATTTCACAGGAACCCTGTTGTGTCAATACCCCTTTGTACGGAGTGTGTCCGAGTCAACACACCTGAGCACATCAGAGGCTTGCGAACTCATCTCGGGTCAACATGTTCATTCCAGTCGGTGAGTGTTTGTAGGAGGGTGGGAGCAGCACAAACCAACAACAACAGACCAAGCTTTGTGCCTGCTGTATTAGCTGCACTAATAACGGGCCCTCTCAACAAGCTTGCTTGACAGCTGGGTGGGACTTTGAAGAATTCATAATGAAGCGATGCCTCAGATTAGCGCAGGAGCGGCTGCCTTTGAAGAAACAGCTCAGGTTGTGAGGTCCTAATTAGGAATGGCCTATTTTAGTTTGAACACACGCTAAGGAAAGAGTTTCTTGTGTGTAAGCCTGTGCGTGCTTATCATAATGTGTGCATTACAAGTACCCTGTCTGTTTGGTTTCATGCACTGTTTGTTGTCTGTGTGCACATGTATTGACTGTCTTTTTGTTGCCACTGACTGAAAATGTATGTATAGCCCTATATTCAGAGTGAGGTTCCACAACAGTGCTGTAATGAAGCTCAGCCGTCATTATGCGTTTGTACATTAATATTGATTCCGCAACCCCGTATTATTGGCATCCCAGTCTGTGAATTCCCATTGTGTTACAGCGTTGTGCAAGTGTGAGAGAGCGTGGAGTGTAAATACACAGCGGGAGCTCCACATACACACACAGTCAAGACATGCACACACACACAGCGCTGCCCTCCCCCGATGGCTCCGCCGATCCTATCTCGGCCCTGTAACGCCTCTGTTACTACCTCTAAGCTGGCACAGAGGGGGATCACTTCATCCCTAAATTATTCCTCTGTGACATACATTGTGAAGGCGAAACATAATATGTATGTACTGTATGTGTACTGTGTGCATGTGACGAGGTAGAAATATATGGTGTGTGTGTGTGTGTGTGTCATGGGCGGTTCTAGGCAGGGGCCAACAGGGGCCAGTGCCCCTGTAACACTGAGCTTGGTCCCCCCTGTGGCCACCCCTTCAAAAGGAAGAGCCCCCCTAATAACATATACACAGTATTTGACTCAACAACCGGACTCACAATCTAGTATTAAATACTATTACTGAAACAAATATCAATCATGGTATTTTATGTTGTGGTATTTAATGATGTTTAAAAATATATTATTTAGCATAATATATTTTTAAAGCGATCATCTTTGTCTATTTTTCACCTGGGTTTAATGTTCCCCTCTGAGAAAACAACTGGCCCCCTCTGTAAAAGTGGTCTAGAACCGCCACTGGTGTGTGCCTGAATTTGTGTGAAACAAGTGTGATGGTCGGAAATAGGAAAGATATTTAAGTGATTACCTGTACTTACAGGGATGTTATTCTAGCTTTACTACCCCACTAGGGAACATTCACCTACATGTTTGCACAAACAGTCATAAATCTCCACAGCATGCCCCCCTCGTAGATCTTCTTCACTCAGCACTGCCCCCAAAACAATGGAGGAATGTTCCGGCCTGTTACCATTCCTCAGTGGCTATCTGATGAAGGAGAGCCAGGGATAATCCAGGCTGTCCTTATCAGTGGCAGGGATCCCATTTCCATATTCAGGCCCTGCTGGCTGATAAGAGTAGCTCCTGATAAATGTGCAATGATGGAGTGATACCTGTGGTCTGAAGTTGATGAGAGCGTTATGAATGGCTGAAGCAGAGAGGTGATGAAGGGGGGAGAGGGGGCGGAGGCTGGACAGTAGCTTTCAGCAGGGCTGATAAAAGCAAGAAGGAGCGGGTTGTGATTAATGTGTTTGAGTGGCCTGGGGTCACATGCAGGCCCTCACCAGTGACTGCTCTTAAGAGAGGTCACCTCCATGACCATCCGTCACATAGGCACACACAAACACACAGTTACACAGACTCCCTGTCAGCATTTGTGTGTGTATGTGCACACTTATGTTTCTGTTTATACTGACTTCACAATAGTGAACACATCTCAACCATATAGAAATGCAGATATCGACAGCATGCATCAGCCCATGTAAAGATGAATAGAATATTACACAGTATTTAAACACTTTTAATGGTTGCACTTCAAGTGTGCTATATCACAATTCATGGAGTGGGACACTAAACACTGGGTGGGTGGCACAGAGGGATCACTGACCAGTTGAGAAGGACATATGACCTCCATTTTTCAGTCGCGCCGTCCTTGGGGCCAGACAGTCAGACACAAATGCATTATTAATTGGGCTCTGTTTCACTATGTCCATTGCTCCTTTATCAGCATGTCGACTATCAACAGAGTCATCCCTCTTTTATTGACTTAGAAAAGCCCCATTCTTATTTAAGTGATGTGTGAAAACAAATATGGAAAAAATCAATGTGCAAAGACCCACATGATGTCTGAAAGGCACTAAAGTCAAGATTTGACCTGCGTCAAAATAGTTTTTGAACTCGCAGTCTCAGAAGTACTAAACATGTAAAATATTGTACTACTGTTGGTATATTGACTTGTTATTTTGACCTTTTCTGTCATTCTAAATTACACTGACTAGAAAAATGTCCACAAGAATGTTGACAAAGGTGCAAACCTCCAATATCACTAAGACTATAAACTACATGTTTTACAATCAAAGCCAGAGTGAAAAAGTAATATCTTTTAAGAGAATAGGTTGGTAGTTGACCAGTGATGTAAGTGTGTATATATATATATATATATTTTTTTTTTTAATAACCCCATGTCGACATCCTATCTGCATGGCACTAAGACACTAAAAATCTTTAAATAGATAAAATATTTTGAAAAATAGAATTGCTCCCCCTCTACAATAAGCATTTTGGTGTTTGAGGATGATGTTGATTTTGCTTTTGTTTTCTCCACAGGGACTGTTACAAAGGGGCCCCTGTCTCTGGAGAAGTCCTTCACCACAGGGAACCCTTAAAAGCACATATTAAAAACACACTGTCTGTCTCCTTCCCATCTCCTCACATCCCCAGGCCCCACCACACACTGTAAACAGCTGGCTTCACTGATATTTTATTAATGATGTTCTTTAATTAGTTTAATTACGTAGAATCACGTCTTTGTGCATAATATCACCCTTTTTAATGAAAAAAAAATCCCAACTGCCATTTATGTATACATAGAAATCTCTGTCCTCTGGCTGAAAAAAAAAAGTGTAATTGTGTCGGTTTCTTTAAAAAAGCCTTACACTGTGAGGAGCTCTAGGTGTGAGTCAGAGTGGTAGGATAGTTCGCTTTGCATGCTTTTTTATGTCAATCAGTCTTTGTGTGTGGATGAAAACAGGGTGGTGCTGTGAGCCAAGCAAAAGCTTACTCACACAATGTATCATGTTTGGTTTAATTATGGCAGTCTTTCTTAGATTAAAACAAAAAGAGCTTGTTTCTTTTCGTAAGCTTCATAACTTGTCCATTCTTGATTTGTACATGCTTCAGGGCAAATGGAATTGAATTGACTTTACATGGCCACAGTGTTAAGTTGAAGACTACATCACTAAAGATTTGGAAATAAGGCTACTTGGACAGTGTTTTCTGTTCTTCATCAAACACTCAAAGACCTCTGGGCACAGGAGTGCCGTGTTTCACTGTGACCCACATGCCAAGATGGCAGGTCCACCTGGGACCTTCTTCTGTGTTTACACTGTAACCTAATAAGAGCAGATCAGTGCTTAAACACAGGGCTTTATTTAGACAGCACAATTGTTAGTCAGCAGCAACATTATCTGACCTCATGCATCTTATCATGCAAGACCCTCTGTAAACAGTGTTACTGGAAGAGGACAGCGTTAATGCTTGCACACATTAGCATCCCTCAACAGTTTTCAAGATGGCCACCGGGATAGATATGGGGGGGAAGTGCAGCTTGTCAGACACTGATGTTCCACCGTGATGACAACAGGAGTAAATGAGGTTTCAGAGACCTCATCTAGGACAAAATCAATATGCTTCCTCCTCAACTCAGGAGAGAAGCTTTCTGCATTATCTGCGTAAGCTAAAACGAGGGGACGGATGGAGAGTGAATGAGATTGTGCTATTTTTGGGGAGTAAAAAGGTGTCTGTCTCCACCTCCCATCCATATTGTCTCTTGATCTATTGTATCACCGACTTGCATCAACACACACACGCACCTACACACACACACACATAGAAATGATAGATGTATTTCTCTCCAGCCCACCTGGTTTGTAGTATCACTCCATAGCCCAGACTGCTTTAAAAGTCAATTACCAGGCTAAATGACTGGAGGAATATCTCTCAAGAATGATGTTTCATACACTTTATCAATGGCAATAGCATTACAGCTGATTAGCGGAACCAAATGTGCTCTTTTTGTAATGCAACACACAGAACGGTAACTGGATCGCTGTGTTGGCTCCAGTAGTCCCTGGACGAGCCCTGCTGGCGGCTAGACTGGAAACATCCCAGAAAGCCTCAGCCCTGAGAGGGGCTAATGTTTCAGCCAGGGCAAAGGAGCTTGGATTGATAATGTTGATTCACTAAATAGTTGACTTAGAGGTCAGCAGCTTTCACGCCATGCAGACAATACTACCCTTCTTTGGAAACACTATATTTACTATTAAGTAAATGGGGATCAAACTTTATGAATACACTGGCAATTTGAAACTGAAAATGGCATGTGGGTAATTTTCTGTGTCTGTGTCTGTCTCGTTCCCTTTTCCACTATGAGGGAACATTGACTAAGCCGGTAATCATGCTTAGCTACTTTAGTACATATCCCGTTGTCCAAGCTAATCACAGTTTGGTATGTAACAACAAATTAAGTTATGAATTCCTGGAAGCCTCTCTGTTCGGCCTACCAATTGGAAATGATACAGGACTGCAAAGTGAGAGCCACCCATAAATTTGGTAGAATACCAGGGCTATATCTAGGAAAACACCTTCTGGCTATTAGATGTTAGACGTGTGTTGTTCGAGTATGCTTGAGCAGTCATACATTTGCATTTCTTAATAACACTTTCCATTTTTTTCATTGTGTGGGATTTTTAAGTTAAAATTCAGCTGTAGCTTAGCAATAATTGCATATAGGTTTAGCTAATTTTGCCAGTTGCGTGTAGTCCCTAAAATATTAGCTTGGCACTGGTGCTGTTAGTTGGGAATGGCAGGTAGCCTTGTTCTGTAAAAACAGACTTATAACCTAGTAGGTCTACATTCAGGAGTAACCTGAGCTTTCCGCAATGGAAGGAGTGTGAACCCCAAAGCTAAACAAGAGTGCTATATACAGTACTTTGGTTAAGATAGCAAATATATAGCATTCGGATTGCTAATGAGTTGACAAGACTTGCTTTATTCATCAAAGAATACTTTTTTTCTGTCAAAAATAGTAAATATTATTTGCATGTATCCTTCTGGAGCAAAGCTATCTAATTCCTGATGTCCTTAGAAGCACATTAGGCAACAGTTGAAATCAACCACCCTATTGTTTGAGGTAAAATTGCTCCATTCGTGAAGAGGTCATAAATAATTAACTGTAATTAAGACTATGTACACATGCAGAATGAATTATTTACTTTAGCATTGATGCATTGACCTGCCCTCCATGTTCTTGGACGTGATCTATCAACACGAAAGTTAGGATTCAGGGCAGAAAAGGGTAGGTGAAGGGTGTGTGTATGTGTATTAGAAATGAGAAGTTAACGTGAAGACAGGAGGAATGATTGCTTCGCTATTGGACACCTTGCCTGGCATCAGAGGTGCTCTAGGGTATGCCTTAGCCTCTAACTGGTTAGCATCCTACGCTATCGCTCAGCTCTAAGGATGCACTCCTAATCAGTTTGTATCTCTACAGCATTGGGACTACAATCCCTCAAAACAGTTTTGGCAAACATTTACAGCTCCTCTTCTGTGGTGAGTGTGGGATTGTTCCCCTTTCTTATGCTCTTGGTATAATTCCTTTCCATTCCAATCCAACCATGTCCCAAATCCCTCTCAATTGTTCTCTCTTTTCCATTTAGAGATTGAAATAACCAACAACACACAGGCCACTGGGAACACTGTCAATCTTCAAAATGGCTTGACATTAATAACAATATCTTTAATGCTAACACATTAGGGACTGCAATAATTAATGAATGAATAATCACTGATGTGAAAAGCGTTATCAATAATTGTATGAATAATGCACATGCATAATGCATGACAGTTGCCCCAAGGCATAATCTGGTGCTCTGTTCTTGTCCAGAACAACATGGTGACAGAAACAGGCCTGATCAAATGATGGCTCACACTACACTGGCCCTAACATCTGCTAGTCTTTCTTCCTGCAGCTAAGCCCCAGAATAGCCATCTCACTTTCTGATGTGGTCCACCTAGCAATGCTCCCTGGCCTTGTTTACAGTGGTTTGCTTACAACAAAAACTGAGAGTCATCTTGGGACACCAGGCTGGAAGTGGAGGGAGGGATCAAGGTATTAGCATGCTTCCCATGCCCCTTCTTCATCACAGCTAATAAGGGAGGCCTGCACTGGGGTCTTTCATCTAGATTAGGACTCTTATCGCATGCCACCTGCATGGAGCAGTCTGCCATTCATATGCAGATCTGACCCAGACAGGACCAGGATGTTTCCTTACTCTGTCACTTCCCATTGCACCTTAGACATTTTCACTAGACTGGATAACCTTCTTTGCTGGCATTTATTGGGCTGCACACAATCCTTTCCTAATTCTTATAATCCAGAAAGCCAGCATACTTAAGAATTTTTTTAAATATGTGATAAATAATGAAAAGTTTAGGGACCAAGTAAGTTGCATATGAAAAAGTATGTTACCATCCCCAACTCAAATGCAATGCAAGAAAATGTACAACACAAAGACAATTGATATACAACCTTTTATGTTGGGTAAACACGCATCATTGCATACACACAACACTGACATGTTGTATGTCTTTATGGTGATAAACTTGACGGTTAAGTGGTGCTTGTTGTAATACTGCAATTTTGGTGGAAAGTTATTAATTTGGAGTAGTAATATATTTCCAATATTTCCCAAGTCTGTTTTTGTTCCCAAATATTCAGCTTTGTGAGTTGAAAAATGCTTTACTGTTACCAACTTGTTCCTAGCCTTTTTGTTGTTACTGGGAAGGTATGAACAGGGGCTTGTTACAGTTTTTCAGCAGCCTGGTGCAGCAAAATAAAAGAAACTATGCAGCATTTCAGTGCTCAATAGCTGTACAGTTGATTGACAATGGGGCAGAAATTCACCTTAAAGCTAGCACCATAAAGCTACTTGAAGATACATTTTTCTTCTTTCTAGGTTAGTCATTACTGCAAACCCTCTGCACATTGTTGAATTGTATTCACATCTTGATTTGATACACTATTTTTGCCAAGATATTGATTTTAGACTAATTAAGAAAAAAAATCCATTATAAAGATGAGCTAAAAATTAAGTATTAGAATCATTACATCAGCCTTCTTTTTTAACATCCTGGGTAAATAAATGATCATTAGTGACTCTAAAAGGTTAGACATGTTGCAATCTGTGCCAATGTAGACACAATGGCGATCCTCTTGATGGATGGGTCTCATGGGGATGACTCAGCCCATCAATGCTTCTCATGAAAACAAACATGTCATTAAACCAAGACGCCTACATTTTTTGTCTGTCGTTTACATGAAGCCTTTAACAATTTGACCCTAACAATAAGACAAGTCGACATTATATGAAGACTGGGATGACAACTTAAAAGTTTTTTATCCAGACAGATTGTGCAGTGTTGCGCTCATGTTAGCAGGGCATGCTTGGACAGAGGGTTGTCTAGGTTTATTACCTGGACTTTTTTGAAAAATTGTAGGCCTCCTCAGTGGGCCACAGTGAGTGATCAAATTGGCCATTGAGGGGGGACAGAGAGTAGTTTCTCCTTGAGACAGTGAGAAATGAGAACAAGGGACATAGGGGGACACACTAATGAATAGGTGGGGCAACTTTTTTTTTTCAGCGCTTCACTTGGCCTGCCAAGGCCTCCCAGGTTTTGTGCAATCTCTCAGTGTCAACATCTTTCTGTAAGGCTGATTCAATTAAGATTACGCCAGTTGCAGAGAGAGAGAATGACAGGGGTCAGTTTGATTTGGCGATTGGCTTTGTGCTTTTTTGTTTTTTCAGCTTGGGTTACTGCTTTGCCTGCCACTTTGTGCCCTAACCAGCCCTGTTGTGAAAGGCCACTGTGGTGTGTCTCTTTGAGGTCATGAGTAAATAAATTACATAGTATAGTATGATAGATTATGTTCCAGTGTGTGTTCACTGTCCCCCTTTAGATTTTACATTCGGAAATAGGTCACATTTCTGTTTTATTTTCCAGTTCAGTGTTTAAAAATTATTGTGACCATGTTATGTTATGAAACAAATAGCTCGTCCCATCTGCTGTATGATCATGAATGCTGTTTTAAATCCATGGGTTATATATGCTGGTTTTCTGAAAATATCTGAGATTTAATGC
Organism: Labrus mixtus; assembly: GCF_963584025.1. Lineage (NCBI taxonomy): Eukaryota > Metazoa > Chordata > Actinopteri > Labriformes > Labridae > Labrus > Labrus mixtus. Next base: position 24,054,179 of record NC_083612.1, on the reverse strand, counting down.
TTGTTGCCCATTGTCAGAACAGTGTTTGTAATGGTAACAGTTTTTTTTGTAAAACATCTTGAATCCTGCATTCAACATGTCTGGACACCTATTGCTGAAGGCTATTGACTATTAACACTAATGCCTCAGCCACTCCCCTCCACCATAGTTTATTAGCCCTGTTACACAGACTATTTTTGAATTGCTCACCAATTAACTGACACTTGATGACAAAAGCTCATCAGGGGGGATCTGACTATCTCAAAGGGTGTGTGTGTGTGTGTGTGTGTGTGTGTGTGTGTGTGTGTGTGTGTGTGTGTGTGTGTGTGTGTGTGAAGGGGTGGGAGCTTTTGCTGAAGCATGCTGTAGCTTCAAAAATAACCTTTATAGCCTCTAATAGACCCTAGGCCCAGCACTAACACAATACGTTGACCTCTGCTCCACGGGGTCACCCTCCTCTGACTGGGTTAACATTACACCCAGATTTTACCCCACAGCTGCAGCTCATTACAATGCCCCATAAAAAACGTAGGCAGCCAAACGAGGGGTGCAAACCACCATTAAAAGGGGTGAAGGGGATGATTGTGGGGGCGAAAGGAGAAGTGGGTGAAGAGGTGGAGGGGGGAGGCGGGTTGACTGAGAGGTGGAGAATGAAAACAGAAGCGTTAAGTCATTAGGGTCCATTGTTGCGCTCAAACGGCCGCCACACAAGCTCTCTGTGAATGGGAAATGGAGCTTAATGACCTGAAAAGGAACTTCAAAAGCTGTGACAATAGATGAGAAGGGGCGGCCCCACTCAAATGTCACTCTGCCACTTATTGCTTAGTTGGAGAATGGCTGGGCTGTTTAGATTGGTAATGTGATGAAAGTTAAACTAGCTTGGTGCTTCCTATGGAAATGCCCCTTACCCCCTTTTTCCCATGGTTCTCTTTCAAATAAATAGTCGTGGGAGCAATTTATCTACAACACTCATTCATTTGTAAGGATTTTTGCGGGGTTTCTTTCATTCTTATACAGTGAACTGTAAATATAATAGTTAAAGAGACAATGAGAGTGTGTGTACATTTTTATCTATAATGTGTACCGTTTCCTCCATGCTGTCATAATAACTTTGTGAGATTTAAATGAGCAAAAAGGGCAATGTTGTCATTTCATACATGCAGATAATACATGTACTGCCTTTATTTATTTTTTTGTTAACATAACCAGCAGTCCGTTAGCTGGCTAGTGTCAGGGGCAAGTTTGCGGACTCACTGCCATTTAGCTTCTGTGTGAAATCGGATGTGACAACAATGGCTGCCATTGCCAGCCTGGTGTTGGTAGGAGACAAGATCAGCTGGCATGCTCTCTGTGAGACTGTCAGTCACTCAGCACCATGTCTGCTGCCATACTGCAGCTGCCAGTTAGCATAGCAACCCAGTCTTCACCCTGCTGAAGTATTCAATGAGCCTTTAGCATCCAGAGAGCATGTACGCAATCAGAGAGTCGATATGCTTGCTGGCGCAGTGTGAGGGATTAAAAGTATAATATCCAATCATCACTTCAGAGGAGAAACAGATAAAAAACAGATAATTATCCCACAATATTAATAGCCACACATATGTAAACAAGAATGCAAAAGAACAAGCCCCAAAGTTAGTTTCAAAAGTGTAGCCATGGGCTGGCTACCCAGTTTTGACACATGAATTGCTCTAAATACACTGTCGCCTGCATCCAGCCAAAAGTATCACAGGATATGTTTTGCATGCCTTGCTTGCTTTATTCTCATATAGTCATACTAGTTTTAGGATGTTCGTGTTTACTTCTGTCTTTTAGGGAACTTTTAAGTCAGAACTGCTCACAGTGTGACTCTTGAGCTCTTTGATCTGACAAAGATGCCATTTAATGAAGATAACTGGAGTCGCAGGAAGTGTACTTGTATTTGCCTGCAGCACCATGTTTGACAGCAGTCTGAGAACACAGCAAATACTATTTTGTTTGGAGTTACCAATTAAACTGAATGCCTTGCTTATGAAAACCTTTTTCACAAGAGAGGGGGATACTTCTCTTATTCACTTCCTTCATGAAGGGATTCAAACTACTTACCCAGCATTTGCAACTTTAAAGCTCATGTGAGGAGTTTTATCTAGCTATGAAACACACTGAAATTATTACTGATGTCTGTATATGACCTACAAAATCACACAAGACCATCAGAAAAAATATGGATTTTTTTCTATATAGCATTTTGTATATGTCTGTCACATGGTAGGTGTCAGAAGATGTGAACAACTGCATACTGCCAAAACAGACTCATTATTTTCCACAATAAAGTTTATTTTTTAAGTGCACATTATACATTTAAAACAAAGAAGGATTTTTTTGAGAGAAAATACGACTTACACATGTACATGGCTAGGTCAGCAAAGAGATCAGAGGTACATCAGAGGTATCAACAAAAAACACAAATTCATCAGAGGAGATTTAAATAAAGCCAAAGTTAAAAATATTTATATACTGAACATATTAACAAAATAAAGCTTTGTCCATCCTATAACTGACTCACACCTAACTCAGTAGTTAGCAGTATGAAAATGCTATCCATAAGTGCTCATTATGTAAGCAACCAGGATTTGTGTTTTTGTTCATACACACTGACTCATTGCTTCACACCTAGTTCCTCTGAGGATTAGATGTCCAAAATATCCATAAGTCGCCTTGTTAACATCCATGCCACAGGGATACTGACATACTGTCAAGCAGAGCTGCCAATAGGCTGCAGTCTGTCCTGAGGCAATTGGACATGCAAACACACACTCAAATATGAACACACACACACACACACACACACACACACACATATGCACAAGCTATATGTACCATTTGCCTATACACATGAGCCATTTGCTTAAGTTCCCCTAGACAGACTACATTATTTTGTGTTGACCTTTCTATCCGTCCACTTCCTGAAGTGTCGGTTTTCAAATCACATACACCACTAATAAACCATTTTGAACAATTGAAAAGCATTCTGCTGCTCAAATTCTCTGCTTAGGTCTGATGTCAATAAAATAGTTTGTTTTAGGAGCAGATGGGAAATCATATTGTGTTCATTTGTAACAGAGGTTGATAGAGTTAATCAAAAATGTAACTCTAAACAGCTAATTCATTCAAAAGACATTTACTTCGATATCAGTTAGTGATTTAATTCTATATATTCTATATAAATATATATATATACATACGTACACACACATCCTCATATGCATAAACTTGCATACATATTGTACCTAGATAAAAATATGCATTTGGTAGTATCAGAATCATAATACTTTCCTGAGGTTTAATAGTTGTTGTTGTTGTTGTTCTATTTGTCTCTATCCTTCTCTTTCTCTCTGCATCTCCCTCTATCCCACTTTCCTACCCCAACCCAGGTTTGCCAGATGGATGTTTAACATGAGTCAGATTTTTCTCAAGGTTCTGACTCTTAAAGGCAATTTTTCCTCTGCCACTGTATCTTTTCTAAATGTTGCTTATAGTGCTGTGCTCATGATGGATTAATGTTGGGTCTTTAACTTTAAGGACTTTAACCTGCTTTTTGAGATAACATTTGTTATAAATTGGCGCTATACAAATACAGTTTAATTTATTGATTATGTATACATGTTGTGAATTTTTCTGCATGTGTGTGATTGTTACATCCACAAGGACAGAGGGGGGTAGTATTGGCAGAAGTTGCTTGACTTCTCTGCTGTCAGCTATTTATTGGCACGGCTGACTGATCTGCCTAGCTGGCAAGTGCAGAGACCCAAGTCCACAGTAGGTATGAGGTGTTTCAAAGAGAGCTTTTGATCTGAACAAAGCTAACCAGTAAAACAGCAGTGGGAATAATCAGATATTACGGGGCTTTTATCCATGCCCTGTGCGGGTTCATCATGGATAGTTGGTTTTGGCTTTAGGCAAGCAACCAACATTGCACAGTAGGACACTGAGGACAAATTCACTGAATGCCGAGCCTCCTACCCTCCAATGAGATTTATCCCAAATTTTATATCCGATCTTTCCTTGAGATTTGGCATTGATTGGACAGTCTGGACTCCCACCCCACTCTCACTTATGCTGCTTGTATTAAGAAAAGGCCTCACCACTAATTACACCCTCCCAGTTTAACAGAGGCACCCTGTTAAACAAACAATTGATCCCCACTTAACACATGTACCCACGTTAGTAAAACACAATTTGCCAATTTGCCAAAGGCAACACTGACAGGAGAGGGAGAAATAGAGGAAGAGGAAAGAGAGAAAAGGGTGCAAACGGAGGGAGCCACTGGGGGGCTCCTGCTGACAGTGGAGGAGGAGGGATGACGTTGGAGGAGGAAGAGGGGGAGGAGGGGAGAAGAAAGATTAAGTCAAAGTGTAGAGAGAAAGAGAGATGAAGATTGTACACAGCTCTGGTTCCTGGCTGGATCCCAGAGATGGTCGATGCCGACTCTTTCATCAATGCTAATTTGACTGCTTGAAGCTTCAAAGGACAATAAAGACTTCTAATGCTGTGCGTGTGTGTGTGTGTGTGTGTGTGTGTGTGTGTGTGTGTCCATGTGAATGTTACTTAGTCTACTGGCCAAAATATATAGTCTCTCAGAAGTGTGGTTCAAACAGTGTTAAGTGGTAAAAAGATTCTTTCAGATGGTTAAATAGATGGGGAGTTCATCTCATTTTTATAGCTGTGCCTATAATCAAATAACTAGAGGGCTATAAATTAATTTCTACAGCAAAGTTTGAAGTCCTTCAAGTATAATAATTGTGTGGTTTTGCCCCGGGTACCTGTTGTCCTTTTTATACGTGTTTCTCTAAAGCATGCAGATGATGCTTGGAAAATCAATTGCAAAAGATTACATTTCTAGGTGGTAAAATGCATTATATTCAAATACTGTACACAGCTTGAAGGGTGTAATTGCATTCCTGGAAAACACTGATGGTAAGCCCTATGAATCTTGTAGTGAGCATGTAGCGTGAAGAGGCGGAAACCTTTCCAAAAACACAAACCAATTTAATCTCCCATTGCTAACAAATATAACAAGGTTTTGGACTTCATACTGTTCCATGCTGTTTGGTCAAATGTCACTGTGTTTTTCAGTCTGTTAGAAGGTTGTATTCAGAAGTAAGCAAGGTTCACTTATTTGAGCAGACAAATTAAAATATAGCCTGAAGAGGGAACCTTTGTTGAATTTTAAAAACATTTGCCTGGTATGATCTCAAATTCATTCAAAATACATGACAACTGGACATAAATACAAGATGGTCCAAACAAATCATTTCTGTTTCTACGTAGCTGCGTGTCTGCCTGTCAGTGTGTGTCTGCCCACTGGGAGCACATGGAATGAAGCGCCTAAGTGAAGCTAACAGATTGCCTCGTTTGCCTTTTTGAACTGCCCAGCACGTTTGGAGAACAGGAGGGGAACAACAAAAGGTGTTAATGGCTTTATGGAGGCCCCATGCTGACAGATAGGCCATTATCTTCCTGATTCACTGCAGAATGGATAATAGCTCTGATCAGTTGCCCTCTTTATCTCTAGGGCCAAAGACCTGAGCGCTGGGTTAACATATCACTTCAGCTATAAAACTGTTTACAGTAAATGTTGCCAGTATATCAACAGCAGGGATTCTGCGATCCATTTTAAACACATTATTTCTATTAAATATAAAAACAGTTTCTTTCTGAAATAACTATTTTGTTTTTTCACTGTTAGCCAACAGTAATCATTGGCTTATTACCAGAAAAAACCTTGGTTGCTATGCTGCTTTCCTTGAATATAACATTAAACAGTGCACATGCACTGGATGAAATAAATCCCTAACATGTGGGTTTTATATTTATTTTGCCCAAAACGTTAGTATTTTATGCTCTTTTTTATTGCCATGCAAACTTTTGAGCTTGTATGTGTTAACAGTTATTTGCCCTTCCTTTGTCAGATGTGTATTTGACTGTGTGGCATTTGCTTGCCTGATTAGCTTTGTACATATAGTGTGTGTGTGTGTGTGTGTGTGTGTGTGAGAAGGAGGGGTAGGGCACTGTTGTAAACTTATCAGCTGGTGATGACTTTCCACACAGCTCTAAGACAACTTAAGCCCTCTCTAATTACAGCACATCTGTTGCAGCAGAGAGGTATTCTTGTCATGTGGTTTAACAAATACTTTCGCATTCAGAGGAGTACATACCTAATGAGCCTCACAGCCCAGGGCAACTCACGTCTCCCCACTAAGATCAAAAAATCTAACCTCTGTGCAACAGGCACACACTCACAGACACACAAACCCACACTTGAAAAAACAACCACATGGGAACAACTGCCACGCGCACACCTTGAAAAACACAATACACAAGTTACAGAGAAGCAGTGACACCACCAACCACCGACATGCACAGAGGCACAAACACCACAACAACCTGTTTTCAAAAACAGACAAGAACAAATGATTCAAATGAAAGGAGCCAAACTAAGAGCGGGTACATGTTTACACTCTCTGACAACATTCTGAAGGTGTTATCAAGGTGGAAATCAAACAACCCGTCTGCTCTAATTATTACCTGCCCTAAATAAAGAGAAGTTGTCTTTGCAACCTCAGGGATGAAAAAGGTTGAAGAAAATAACATCAAGAAGCAGATGAAGAATACACCCACAAGGATATCTGGCAGTCAGTGTAAATGTGCTAAGGTTGCGCTATAATATCCCAGTAAGCTGCCTGTAATGATTGTTGGGGAGACAGGGGATAAAGTGCTTGTCTCAGACTGCTGCAGTCACTCACAACAGGTGCTGTTAGAACAGGCCACAGTCCCTGCCGACCAATGCCACTGCAGATATGGCTTTATTTTGGATGTGTGAGGGGGGTGTGAGGGGGTGCAGAGGCAGATATGACGTCATATTTTTATTGGATGATAAGCTATGAGGGATAATGCAACCTGTGAAACGTCACAGGGAAACATTTGCACATTGGTCTAATAGAAGATAATGAGGCATCACAACCACCAAGACAACATGGCACGTAAAAAGAAAACTGTGCCCAGCTCATTGCTACAAATGGTAAAGTAGTGCAGTCTATCAAACAAATTTTCCAAAAAAGCCTCAAATAGTTTTTTTTTCCTGCAATGTTTATCTTAAGGCTTTAATCAATTGCCTCTGCTGGATCTGAAGCGGGGTATGACATGGGTTTAGCATATGGTTCACTGCAATGCTGCGGCTTAACTCCAGCTTGTGGTTTCTGACTGTCAACCTCCTTAGCTTAGGCTCCATTTTCCAGAGACATTCCAAATGTCATTATGAGATATATTGCTAAAAAGAAGTAATACACACACATACAGTACATACACAATATCTCTAACACATGCACAATCAGGCACGCATCCTTGCCCATAAGCACACACACGTGTTTCCTGTCTGTATCCGCCTTAACACCATGTGTCTTCCGTGTGGCGAGCCTTCCCTCTCCTTCCACAGCCAATTGCTGCACTAATATGACTGCAGCCCCTAAAGATACAATATTCGCTTCTTGGCGAGCCACTCTATTAGTGACAAAAGGTCACACTGTGAAAATATTAAACTTATGAAGGAACCCGCACTCTCTCTGCACCCAAATATGCGGAGAAAGCACAAAAAAGGTGTTGTGTCCTCTGTGTATGATTATATCTTCTTCCTTCATCCTTCGAGCAGTGACCCAAGGGCCACTATTTTATTGGTCTCAGATGCTGGCTGCCTCACAATGTACAAAAGAGCCCGTTATTCCAGACCAATATTAAAGCTGGCCTTCGTATGCAGCATTATTCACATGACACAGGCACGCACATACACACACACACACATGCGTTTGATGTACACAAAAAGCTGTGTGTTATGTGTGCCGGTGTTTTGGGTGCAGATGCGTGTAAGCAACAGAGCCCAGATAGTTATAAAGAGAGCAGTGGCCTCTTTATCCTATCAGGGGTTATAACAGCCGGATAGAAAAACTGCTGTGTCCACCTTCCGTGTTCTGAACCATTAAAGCTTCCGTGAAAGAGTGCTTTCAATCTAATCAGGTGTCTGTTTGAGTACAGGAAGGCCCATAGAAGCATCACATGTTGAATGTATTAGCCAAGCATCAATGAGTGGCTGAGGAGGTTATCAAGGATTGGAGTCTGTTGATGCTATTAGTGTAAAAACTGATTCTATATCTGCATATGTGTGTGCATGGGTGAGTGTGTGTAGTGCACAATCTCGACACGAACACACGTTTAAATGGATGTGTGCTAGCATTTGACCCGTCTATGTGTGTCTGTGTGGTGTTTGTTAGTGCATAAAGTGTGTCGGTTTGTGTGTGCGCATTTTGCTTAAGCTGCAACGTTAGTGTTTGTGTGTGTGTGTGTGGAGTTACAGCTATCAAATACTTTTAAAAGCTTGATTTCCCTGGGGAAATGACAGAGGTCATCTCATCGGCGAGGGATGAAAACAACATTTGCATCCGATTGGTCACACCCACGACATTAAAGTTTTAGCCAGACAAAAACATGTCAAAGAAATTTACATCGCTGCGCTGACAGCCCTACAGACTCAGGGACACAGCCCATTGCCACTTCCAATTATTAAGGCTACTTTTATTGTGTGTGAACGCCATATTCCCCATTACCAATAAAAACATAACGGGGAGGAGATATTTTTTCTTTGTCACAGCCATTATCACCCTCTCCATCCGTTGAGTGTGCATCAAGCTGCCAATCAGAATTAGGGAGTGGGCTAGCAGACGTGAGATGATTCGCCTGGCTCAGCCCCCATGCATGGATTTAAATAATAAAAGAGAGATTTCTCTCAAGGCCCTGAGCGCCGTGCCAATAAGAGAGCGGGGAAAATGGGAAAATGGCCGTGTGAGATGAGAAATAACTGCAAATTGAGGGTATAATGAACATGTTTAATATTTCATTTCTCTGGATGGAAATATCTATAGTGGGCGGCTTTCTTTCTTGTGCTCACCATTTGGTGGAATTAGGCTCTTTTTTGGCCCAAGAAACCATAAAGGACTTTTCCACCAGCTGCTGATGCTGAAAGAAGGGAGAGAGAGAGAGAGCCTGGTGGTATAAAGACAGTAATCATTTACAATTACACAACACACAATCCCCTCATTGCAAGCTGTCTTTCCATTTTTCATCTACAGCAGACCGAGAGCTCATATGTGTACTGGCCTGACCAGCAGAGATTTCCCCCCTCACTGTGATTGGTGGGCATTGCAAAGAAACTTTTATACTGTGCAGTGCAGTAATCACCACCATTTTAGCAATACTTAATGGCACTTATAACCCATTACCTCTTCAAAGTAAAGCTCCTCCTATCACCCTAACAGATCAGTCTGCACCTGGCATATATCCTGTCTGAATACACATCATCACATTTTTCATTTCAGATATTCCCCACACTGTATGTGACTTTTAACAGCTGGAGCCATCTTGATATTTTATCTGTCAGCAACAGCCCATGAAAGGTCCATTAAGAACGATAAACGTTCCATGTGTCTGTTAGCCGAGGAAATCTATTAATATGTGGTCATTTGCATTTTGTCTGCATTTTATAAAACCTAAATTGCATGAAATTTTCTTTTTGACATCACAATACTGCAAGCTCGAGTGTTTTATTTCTCTATCCATAGAGCCCTTCTTTTTTTTTGGTATAAAAGTTTCGAGTTCAGAGAATATTCAATGTGGCAAAAATCAGAGTAAATGGCCACAAATATGTATCCTAAGTGAAAACAGGTTGGTTGGGATGTTTATCTTTCCTTTAGTTCACTTCTTATTTTGACTGGGAGCCTTCAACCAGTGCCAGGACTGGTGGGATATTTCAAGGGATTTAGCCAGCCAGTTCACATTATTTACCCCTATGGATAAATACACTTGATAGCTTTCTCTCTTTTTTTATACATTTTTTTTTTGCCATAATATTAGGCTAAAAAAAGACATGTTGAGTGAAGAGCATTACTATTTTAAAAACACCATTCTGAAAATATTTAACAGAAACTTTTATCAATCAGAACATAAAGACACTTATATTAAGAAAATGTATTTTTAAAGACATGGCATAGTTTATTAAATACACACTCAATATTCTTTCAGTATTATAAAGCTGAATAAAACTTGTCCATTTTAATAATTAACACATTTAAAACTATTCGGAAACGTATCAACATTTCTCCGTCAATCCTGCAGAGGGTCAACAACAACATTAAAAAAATACTCCCTGCCATCATGCAGGGCAACAACTGTATTAGTAATATTTATTTTCCTCGCAACTTTTTGCATCTTCCCAACGCCATGCCAATGAAGTTGTCAGAATTGAGGTACCAGCAACAATAATTGCCTTACATGAATAATAATTATGATGATGGAAATGATCGTGTCTGTCTGTTGTGAGCAAGCATGGATTAGCATTACTGGGTATTAAGGTATTGCATTCATTAGACGTCCTGAATAGATGAATTAGGCTTTATGTTTTTGCTATAAATCAGCTTCAAAGGAAAACTCTCAGTCTGCGTTTGCTGTAATGAGGTCAAGATGCACACCATTAATTCCACAGCTCCCAACACACAAACCAGAACAGAGAGACCAATGGGCCCAAGCAGTTAAAAATTCATTTTGGCTTGTCCTGAATTTGTGTACTCTTGATTACTTACTCCCCCCCCCCCCCCCCCCCCCCCTCCAATCCTTTTTTTTGCTTTACTTTTAAGCTGCTGTTGAGTCATAAATTATTCATTTAAGCATTTCAAATATTAAATGCATGTATTAATTTCATTTATCATCTGCAAAAACAAGAGGCAAAAACAAAACCACAGACTACCACAAATCTTCAAATGGGCTTTAGTCTCAGGAGAAGACAAGAGACTTTATGCAACTAATTTAAAGTTCTAACGCAAGCATTTAGGAGATGAATATGGTGAGATTAAAACCATTGCCTTTAATTTAGCATAAGAGTTGTGCTCAGTGAGACAGAAAGACAATATTTCATGGAAAAATAAGAGAACTCTTTATTGTGAGATTGTGCCACTCGGCCTCCTTGAATACATTATTTCCAGATATTACTGCAGTATTTTTATGTAATATATGAACTTGTATATTGCAGGAATATGTGTTTAGCCCCAAAGTTATCCCTGCATTACAATCTGATTGAAAATCTGCCAGGTTAGGGAGGAGTCAAGTGTCAGTTTTAGGACAGAGAACGCAGGCTAATCTCTCAGCTGAGTGTGGTTCAGCTAGCATGCTGTCATCAATGGCGCCTCAGCTGTGCAGATATTGTTTGTGTGAGGTAGAGACACCTCCACCTCCGAGGCCCCTTCTCCTGTTGTGTTCCTCTGTGATCTTGCAGTCATGTATGTGATTGGATTTTGGCTTAACAAAAACCTGAAATTACACACCTATTGTGTTTCAGCTAAGCCCGCCTTCTCAGCGATGGGGACAGGCTCGGCACAGCTCTTGGCTGCCGACTTTCTCTGATCCCGCCCCCTCTTTTCCCTTCCAGGTTGTTGAAGGAAAAGGATAACAGGATTAGGTCAGGGTTTCTGGGAAGCATCGATTGCCATATTCAGAGGGCTGGTTAAAAACGGAGATGCAACATGGGTCACCGACTACGAGGTGACATGGGCTCAGCCTTTGCCCCTGTGTGAGGAAAGATGGCACCCTGGTAGTGCAAGGTGACAGGACGACTTGGGAGACAGGGGATAAGAGCTGCTCACCATCGTCTGAAACCACACTGAGGGACCCTGACACTGTACCATCTGTGACACTACCCGGGTCCCCTCAGGCTATGCTTATGCTCATCACAGAGATGCTGATAACACAGGGTGTGACTAACACGCCATACAAATCTCCACATCCCAGGCACAGAGAGGACCAGAAAGGAGGGGACACACTCTACTCGAACACACAAACACACTTACACATAGACTACATCCACTATCATAACCGGCTGTCAGGAGCCAGGTTTGCTTTCAGCTCTCAGGGAGGTGTGGATGTGGGGCTATGATGAGTGGGTGGACCCACACAAGGTAATTACAGGGTAAGGACTGTGTGTGTCGAGTTGTATGTAATTAAATTTGAAACTGACAGTACTATTATAGATAGATGCAGCAGGGGTGAAAGGTAAGTGGGAGGAGCTAAGGGCTGTGCCAGGCTGGATTTGAATGGGGCCAGAGTGTATTAGTTACAGATCTCAGCGATGGGGGAATTCAAAACCCCGAATCCGAGCTCTCTGCCTTTTTAACAAGTCTGTGACTGATGCAACTTTGTATCATACACATTTTTAATGATGTTAGCAGTTGAATCACAGTGTTTGAACGGAGGCTATAGTTTAACATGAAGAAAAGGTTTACAAAACGTCTGGAAATACAGACGGATATGGTTTTATTTCCCTGGGACATTGCTAACCGTCTGTGATTCCACGAGGAAACAAAATGTTTTTTTTTGTTGGTGGTCCTCATAGAGTAATTGCTGTGTTTTTTTTTTTTTTTAGAAAAAGGCCCATGTTAAAGAAAGGAAGCTGTAGGGAGTTAACATTTTTTACATCAACATACCATTTGTTTTGTTACCATTTTAAAAGCACAGAATTAAAAGCATAAAAAACCCATATTTTTCTTCTTCGTTAATTTGTTCACATCATTCTTCTATACTGTATAGAGTCGAAGGCAGACATATTATAAACTTATTTTTGAGGGGTACAAATTTGATTTGAGTGTACAGCAGGACTTTGTTCGTTTCCTTTGGAAGCCAAGTATCAACTTCAGACTCTGATAAGGACACTTGACCACGGACAACTTGATACAGATACTCCTCCTCTTTTTCACACACCTTGGTCAGTGAAGTGTAACAAGAAAAGGAAGGTGAAGCTCAGGAAAAAAAAAACAGTTGACCCTCCGATATCCCCTTCCTCTCACATTCGCTCACACTGTAAACACCTCACACAACACACAGGCCTGTATCACCACGCAGAAAACACAAGTCTGTCCGTGTGTTTGTGCTTCACTTGCCCACTACATACAGTGGATTTTCTTTATGACACTAATCCTTGTTCACTAAACTGTCTGCACGTTACACTGTAATGACCTCCCACCTCCTGACACACACTGCCCTCCCGGTTGTGTTTCCCCTTCTTTAGCTTCATAGCCGTTCCTCATTATGAAGACACAATGGGAAGCCGCGTCTGCCTGGGCCAATAGTGCTAAGCATAAATAATGCAAGGTCAATGTCCCTCCCTTCTCCTTTCTCTCCTTGTTCCCCAGGGGAAGGGGTGGGATCTAAAGCTCTGACACACCAGCAGGTCCCTTTCAGCCCATTTATAAGCTCTCTATCCTCACAACTTGCTCTCTTCCTCTTCTCATCTCTCATCTCTACTCACTGTTTCTCTCGTCTTTTGAATTTCCTTTTTAGTTTCCCCTGTTTTCCTATGTCTTCACTTTGTCTTTCTTTTTCTTTATCCTGGTCACCTTTTCTCCCTTGCCCCTTATCTCATCACTTCCCATATTCCCATTCTCCTCACATGTCCTCTTTTCATACACTCCATCATCTTTACACTTTCAGCTCCTTAAAAAGGTCTTTTTTCACCGTTCCATCTCCACTTACATTCACTGTTTTCACTTTCTCTTCTCTTCCCATTCAGCTTGTCAAATCTCTCCTGAGTTTATATGTTTCTCTCGTTTGATGACACTCTGCTCTCCTTGTTTTCAGAATACATCTTAAAAAGTGGAGGGGAGAAAGGGAGGGGGGGGGGGGGGGGGGGGGGTTGAAAACAAGGCTCCCCAGAGCCTGAGGGACAGCTTATCCTTATCAGGCTTCAACCTGCTTATTAGATCCTCCAGGACACGCCACACTCTTCACTTAAACACCATCACCTACCCCCTCCTCCATCTCTCTCCTCTCTATTCTTTCCTTCTCCTTCCATCTACAGCTTTAATGCAGCATCTTAGAGCAGAGCTTGAGGAGAGGAGGGTTTTTTTCTTCTTCACATAGATATCAGGTGAAAAAGGGGTCCCTGACCTGGAACAGCACTGACACATTGTTTGCGTTATGTTTATGAAATCAGAGACTTGAAGTTAAAGTGTGAAACACTCTCATTGAAGCTATTATCATACCAATCTATTTGAGTCATCTCAGCAGCAACACTATCAGAGGTCTTCCTTTCACCCTGTGGCTCTATTTCTGCCTCACTATGTATGGTGTCTTTGTGAGTGCTTAGAGAGTAAAGATGAAGGAAAGTCTCTCAGCAGTCATTTTCTTCTTCCCCTGCACCGCAGGTCAGAGGCAGCCAGGCCAGGAAGCCCCATCCTGCCTCTCAACCATCTGCCATGCCCCAGGAGTTGCTAGGATCTCCCCCCACAGAGCTTGTGGTTCCTGCTTATCCTTCCATCCATCTATCCAGCACCTAGTCACAGGAGGAAGCAGCCAGTGCAAAGAAAAGCTTGCGCTTATTGACCTGTTCACACAAAAAAAAACACCTTAAAGTAAGACTAAACACCTACATGCAGATACGTAGCCTATATCCCATTTGTTTGTACAGGAACACATTACGGAGAAATGGTGAGGATGGCTGTCCACAGTCAGCATGAGGAAGGTAAATTGTTGCAACAAGCCAAGCAAGAGGAGTGTTTATCTCGATCTACGCCATCCAGAGGCAGGAATAGATGGGGGGCACATGGCAAGTGTGTCTTTTAGTAACTGTAGGCCACAGGCACCCCTCCTGCTGGCTGCCCACAAACCCATGGAGACTCAGTTGAATGCCAGACCTCCATGTGGTGTCTTAAGATAGACCCACTCAGGCAGCAACAGCACAGGGTATCATATCTCTAAGATCCTTACCAAGACAAGACCCCAACAAAGCGCCCTGCGGAGATTTACACCAGCCACTCAACCATTGTAGTGGGGCCTGACTGTGGACAGACACTCGCACGCCATCTGATTAGTAACATCCATCATATCCTGACGAGGGGGGACACCCTCTGAAAATAAATGTATATTTAGGAGCCTCGCCGTGAGGAGAGGGGGTTGTGGGATCTTGTTACAACGGCCACTCTAGAGGCTAAAATTAATGGCTCTTAGACCGTCACTGGAGTGACACCCAAGCCCTCGGAGAGCTATCAGCGAGCAGCAGCAGGGAATTCCACAGCTCGCCGCCACGTCCACACCAATTCTCACTATCATGTTGAAGGCGTCTTAACAGTTGTCACTCAAAGGGAAAGGCATGATGGGAGGTATGGGCATCCAAGCATGCTAATCTGTGCTAACAATAAAGTGTTGCTACAGGACAAAGACGCCAATGGTGATGATCATTGATTTATATAATTAAACTTTAAGTCTGATCATTTGGTTGAACAATACAGTGCATTTGTTACATGACCAAAAAACATGGGCTCTGACAGAACTTTTTTCTAGGCAGACAAGAGTAAATATCAAATTTAGAGTACTCACAAAGTGTTCAGGACATTCAGTTGAACTTCTGCAAACGTAACAGACTAAATCGCTGTAGATGAGAGGCTGTCCAACTGCTGAAACTACTTTTCAGAGAGTTTAAGTACTTATGTAATGCAGGGGAAAATATTGCTCCAAAATTGAAGTTTATTTCAGCCTCATGTATGTCCACGTTTATAAATTCAACATTCAACGCTTGAGGTTTGATGAAAAATTCCAGCATTTTATTGCATCTGTCTTTAAAGTATGGATATTTTTTGCACAAGTAATCACATATAAACCAACGCAGTGTAATGAGTAACATAAATAAGTGGTCTGCATAAGAGTGCAGTTTGTTGGTAACTTTTGGTTGAACATGGGTCCTTAAAGGTTAAAGGAGGAAAGGAGTGCTCTGATCAGGTGGGATTCCTCCCTATTGATTACAGAAGTATCATCTCCACAGCCAGCCAAGATAACACCTGGATTCAATAACAGAATCAACCCACCCTCACTATCTCTCACTGGCACACTCACATATATATCTAATGTAGCTATTTCTCTCTTTTACGCACACACACTCATCCCCCCGTTAGGTGCAGTATACTCGCACCATCAGATAGTGTTAAATGAGCAACTAATGACAGCTGACAGGAGACAGACCAATTAAACCTCTTCAATTCCTGCCTCTTCTCCCTGAGCTGCCAGCAAACAGCCCAATCAACAGTTTGATCAGTCATAGGTGACACTGCAACAAAATAGCCACACAAAATCACCTAACAACAGAGGGCGGACATAAAGCCCCCCCCCCCTCTCTGTATAGGAGGGGGCTTCATCCTTTGGTGGTGGTTAATGAGTCTGGTCTTTGGTCATCAAGGTTATTGGACCTACGCTCTTTAGTGGACCAGCTTACCAGCGTTAATCGGTGTGAATGAACCAAACAATAGTTTCAAAAACTAAAAAGTAATCAAACTATTGACAATTAACACACAACGGTATTATTCAATGGATATCTCCACATTCAAAATGTTAAGCATTTGATCAGACAGGAAACGCCATTGTTGTACATCGTTGGTTTAGTAGTATCATTGGTTACAATTTCAGAAGATTACAAGGAAGATGGAAAGAAGAAAAATGAGAGAAAAGGTTGGTGTGATCTAAAAGCCCTATTTATCTTTCCACTCAAAGGGCAATGCTTATAGCTGTTTGAATTGGCTATACTACGTCTGAAAACCCTGCGATAATGGGAGGGGCAAGACACTATTTATCATCAGGGATCACAGCAAACAATATATAATAAGATGTTTATGGAACATGCCATAGTGATTTCCTTAGTTTTGAATTTTATAAAAGTACCAGAAATTGGGTTGCTGGTTTAGCGCCGTTGATAGAGCAGCTGAGCCATATACAGAGACAAAGTCACTGGTTCTAATACCAACCTACAGAATTTTTGTGCATGCACCTTATTGTTGTAGTTCATGGTACATTTGTGTCTGAAAACCACATTCACTTGAATGAGCCAGCAGAATTATAAAAATTTAATCAAAATCAAACCTTTTACTTTCTTTAATATCTCTATTTAACAATGAAGGGAACAAACACTGAAGTTTGGAGCAACCCATAGCCATTGATGCATGTGAGTATCCTAGTCAAAATTGGATGGCAATATTTCTCACATCACATGATTTTTCAAAATTAGATTGTAGCATGGATTAGAATGGTAGCTTTACTTTGCCTGTTAGATTTTTTTAAGGAAAATTATTGTGTTATGCTATAGTCCCCAGTGAATAACTGATACACACAAATGCTGGTCCCACCATACACATGATATCCTTATTCCTGAGAAGTGAGCCTCCAAAGGACAGTAAATTTGGATTCATTGATCACAACATATGGGCTCTAGCTGTCACAACTTTGACCACAAAAGTGAGCAGCAGATACATCCACCGCCCCTTGAGTAGAATCCAGCACATTTCCTCTCCCAAATTCGCAATCAATGAGCAGCAAATTATTTATAGAAAATATACCCTGTGTTGAATTACTGTCGCAGGAGACTATGGGGATTTATACAGGAGTCAAACCACACAAATCACGCAAAGCCAGCATCTGCAAAGTGACAGGTGACTCACTCGTAGGCTTAGCAGATATTGATGTATGGGTCTGTGTGCTGTTGTCAGTGTGTATTGAATTGCAACATCCATTCATAACTTAATTTCCTCTCCAAGGTCTGAACAATAACAAGAAAAACTTTGGCAAAAGCTATTACAATAGCCTTTTGTTTTCCGTAAAGTCTCCTGTGGACAATGCAATTCCCTGAGAGATGTGTTATCTTGCACTGTTGACCCATTTAGGCCACTGTTGATATATGAATTGATTGTATCTGCTCTGGCTGTCACAACAGAGGGCCACATTAAGCAGGGATGGAAAAGGCCTATCAAGGAAGCATACAGTACCGTAGCTGCCCTTAATTAAAATCGGTGCTAAATACTCTCAAATAAAAGTTCCCTCCTTACAATTAGATTTGTTATTTTGAATGCATTTTATAGAGTAACATTGACTGTGGTACATTACGATATACGATACAGTTTGACACTATACGAGAGGTGATGATACAATAAGATAGGTTACAATACAATACTGTCGTATCCATACAATATGATATGATATGATATGATACACTATTCAGACATAGGTAATTGCACATCTTTAACTTCAGATCTAAGTCCAGATAAAAAAAAAAAACATTTGAAGGCACATCATTAACTTATGACATCAGGTCAGAACTTGAGTCTTTTGTGAGAGACAGAGGTTAAGACAGACAGGAGCATAGGCCAGAGGGCAGAGAGGCCTGTTCAAGCTGATTTACGACAGGCAAGGTGGAGGGCACAGGATGCCCTGCTCTCTCTGATCACAGCTTCCTTGTTGTCCCCCTTGCCCCATCCCACAGGTCAAAACTCACAGATCCATATACTCTACCCTGTCCTTAGAGCGCCCTCCCTCCCGCCACAAGGACTACACATTTATCATGTTCTTGCATTGTAAATCACTCTCGCTTCGGTGGGTCCGATACCTGTAGCATTGCTGTCAAAATGGCTGCTCTCCCAATGTGCCTGTCAGGCAGCCCAACAGGCCATTAGACCACCATGAGGAGGTCTCTCTTAACAGTACCACTGGAATACAGCAGGAACATTTGCGTGGCGAGTAACTCAGCTGTTATCATAACTGGCTCTCGCAGATTTGACAGTTTCCTCACACAGTAAAATATGAACACAGAGCCTTGAAAGCCCCCCACAGGCCCTTGACAGAGTGTTACACTGTCAAAACGGAGATTCAGCCACTGCACAATCATCACTTGCAATTTCCTTCAATGATTCAAGATTGAAGAGGAGCTCAGGAAACGCAACAATTATCTCTCCCATTGTGGGAAATCAATGAGACAAGCACATGTTTAAACCTGCCTGAAAAATCATTGTTTATTCAGCAGACTCAAGCTGCATAGTAAAAGCACAGTGAAACAACTGAACAATACAAGATAACTGCTAAAATCCATCCTTCCTATTGGACAACATCTTATCATACAGTACATCTAATTGAACATCTAGTGGCAATGTAATGTACATTTCCATATGCTCACTGTGTAAGATGCACTTATTTTTATACACAAATTCTGCTTATTTAAATGGATAATATGGCAGGTTAATCCATCTTCAACCTAAATATGTCTCCCTTGCGGCCACAATTAACCCTCACGGTACTAAAATTCACAGATATAAATATAGCAGGGTTTCAAGTGTAGTCGCTCTGTGAATTATGGGTGTAAAGATCACTGGTTGTAGCCCTGACTACACAAACAGGATGTGTCATGGAGGACACATGGGGGTCCTCCAGCTTGGGGATCTTCCCCCTCACAGCTTCTGTCGGTAGATTTATCATCGAGAGGTTAAGGGTGGGACACCAGCAGAGGAGAGGTAGCTTCAGTGTGGGAGAGGGCAGCAGGCAAGTTTGCTTTTACATGTTTTCTTTTCCTTTTCCCTTTAAAAACAAGGAGGGTTGCAGGTTGCTTACGGTGGGCTTAAGTCCATAAAGCTGTGTGGAGAAAGCTGCAGCCACATGTCTGAGGAGTAATGTGATCCCAAGGGTCTGACCGCTGTTAACTTTTATTACTGTAAATACTCCCTGTTCGCTTCTGTCCTGTCTCACACAAGCCCCTGGCTACTTTTATGTGCGGCTGGTGTTTGATTAACCCCTAGGATACACTCAAGGCACATTTGTACACAGCCACTATTCACATAAAGGGGAACAAAATGCACTGGCGTAAAGAGGGCATAAGCTCGTAGACAGCAGACATAAATATGGTGTCAGTAAAGGTTACAAAAACACAAGTCGTGTATCAACAAGGGTACATTTGTCACACTGCTGATGCTGATACGTTACTGTAGAGAAAGTCTCTAAAGACAGACAGAAAAAGAAACATGCTGAATGACTTTGCATGGACTAAAGTGAAAAAAAAATGGAACGTCTAAAGAGACATGCTGTACACAAGAATAAAAACATACAGACAAAATGACAATCAAAGCTTTCTAGCCTTTGTAGGTTGAGTACATGTATTTATGTTTGATAGTAGGAGACGCACTTACAGACGGTCAGACAGACAAACAGGGCTGTGTGGGGGAGATCAGTGAGGTAGAGAGCCCTGATTGATAAACTCCCTATCTGGCTATTTACGATCTGGCTGCAGAAGAGGCAGGCTTCGCCAGACAGAAAAGCAATTAATCTGCAAACGAGCTGGGGAACAGCCGGCCTGAGCATTGGAGCCTCCTACCAGCGTCGCTCTGGAGGGGAGATAAGGCTGCAGACGGCTATTTATTGTACATTTTAATTAAGTGCTTGTTAACGCTAGTTATCTTAACAGTCACAAAATTACCGTTGTAATGCATTTAGTTTGAGGAAAAATGGAGAGGGCTTGAGCACTTTATGAAAGCTGGCACAGCTTGCCTTCATTTGAAATCACAGGATAAATTCAGAGGAGGCGGATGCCACAATGATCTAAGCTCAGGCACTAATGGTTATTTAATATGGCCATCAGCGGTCCCAAGTCCCCAGCATACGGCACTCGCACAATAGCCTCCAAACCCTCTTTAACACTTATTTGAGATGACAGGAAAAATGAAACCGTTTGTGCTTTCAATGGAAAAGCAATCATTGGTACATTATACTCCGCTTGCCCTATCATGCTAATGCCGGGTAAAAATGTCACCAAATGTATTTAAAGGGCTGATGGAGTGTTGCCGTTTGATTCCTGCTGCCTGCCTGATTAATAAAAACCTTCAATTTGTATGTAAATGCAACCTGGGGCTCATATCATCTGCACACCTGCACCTGGAGAAAAATAATAAACTGAAGTTTAATGTGGCAATTATGAGAGTTTATGGGGATTGTGGGGAAGAGGGCAGAAGAGTAGAGGCTGGCTTGATGAGAAGGCTCTCAGAGGGGAGTGGGCCGACCCGGACCAGCCCGCTACAGGAATGACCTGATGCACAATTATAACCCCGGCTCTCAGAGCTTACCACAACATGCATGCCTCCACAACACTGACTGGTGTTTGGGATTAAGGCCGTTTACTGTTGTTTTATTATTGTTGTATTGCCAGATTTGCAGTGTTGTCAGTGACTGTATTATGAAAACATTTTAATTAGCAAGCACATCATTACTAAAGGATATTGTGAATTGTGTTTTGTTCATTTAAATTTTGCAATCGTTGTTAGTTCTGCATACAATATTCTCACAGTTTTGTCTCAGGTTAAAAGAATTATCACGGTGTCACAACGTTTAGCATTTAAAAGTTACATGCTTGGGCCTTTTATCATTCTGCATGTAAATGGTATTGACCTTATGTCAAGCTAGCCAAACCCACTGTCACCTTGGTAATTGATTTGTGTATTGTGTTGTGCTTTTCTCTTCTCTTACATTACACATTCTCAGCCTCGCCCCCCACTTCCTCAAAGAACAAAGTGAGAGTGTATTGACTAAATGTGAGAGGAGTAAAGATTACAGAGCAAAGATTAAAGGCGGGTACTGTTGACTGAGCTTGCAGGGGTGGCAGCATGCAACATTCACCCACACACTGGGACTTTGAAGCCAGCTCTAAACTCTCCTCTCTCCTTCACTGGGATCAGCACTAACGTGTCTCACCTTGCCCACTGCAACCTGTCGGGATCAGCACTCCTGAAACAGGAAGACAGAGGAATAGGACCTGCTGAATATTTCAACATCCCCCAAACACCACTTCTCTGTTTCAAGCAACTTGACCGCGTTTGACCAACGCAATATCAGGCGTTTATTCACAAACTATCAGTCATAAAGGGAAAGACAGGAACACAAGCTGGTTAAATTATGGTAAAGAAACTTCATAGAAAAAAGCTAACTATTTAATAATTGCTCTTAGAAGTGCATTATACTAGCCCAGGTTTTGCAGTAACCTCCCAACTATTGAAGATGTGTGATACAACCACACAAACGAAAAGCGACAAATACCACACAAGAAAAGAAAGAAGGTGAATACAGTGATTTGGAAGAGCGTCAAAAACTTCTGTGGTCTGTATTATGTGGGTGAGTAGACTGGAGCGATGCGGTGAAACGGTGATAATAGTTATCTGCCAAGTTGATCGGCTCGGGCATGATAATAGCGCTACAGTGGTGTGACTGTGAATCAGAGCCTTGATAGAGCAGAAGATGTGGGTCCTTCTCTCTCAACTCAGCGTAGAAAGAGAAATCCCCACCTGCCTAATGGCTTTAGACAGCAGCCATTCGGCCCTGCTAATCTTCCGTCTCTCTGAAAATAACTTTTTGTGCTGTATGAAGATTGGATTTTACAGATCACAACGGCAAGGCAATGCATTCACTCAGCTGTACTTCTCATGAGAAACGTATCGTGATCTCTAATAATATTCTGTATATGGCTTCAGCCAAGCGCTACCTTTAAATGCGATGCCGTATTAATATTAATATTTATGGACTGTGGAGAAGCGCAAGCCGTCTGAGGAGTATGGGCAGAACAAACTTCCATTAATTCCTATGGAGGGGAAAGTCCAAATTAATTCCTATTCACATTTTAATGCTTTTATGCTAATGCAGGTTCACAGGGAAAGGATGTTGAACCCTCACAGGAGGAGGAGGGGGGGTTAAAGTTGACTTCTGCACCTGAGAAATCTCTCTTCACACAAGGAAATTGGCTAAAAGCCTAAGCTTATACTGCAGCTCCCATTTCAAGAATACACAGCTTCATATATGCAAAGATTGCAAGCACTCTTTAGTGTTCATACTTTACAACATACAGGTGCTAATGTTCAGAGACACCTCTGTTGTCATTTCTTTGTATAATTTTACACATTCACCTTTTTTCAAATGTCTTGTGGAGCTGTGAAAGGAAAACAACTGTTTCAACCACAACTTCCTGTGACTGGTCTTGACACTGTTTTTATCATTTCAATAAAGTCATCAATTGACAGGTTAAATGATTAAAACCACTTTAATTTTAGGGAAAAACAAAAGCAACCACCTGCCCTCCCTGCTGGCCTGTATGTGTTTGGTATAGGTTTAGCTTCTTGGCTCAGGAGTCAACATGGCAGAGTTGGGAAGGACATCAGTAAACTCTGTACATAACTCAATGAAGTTAACGTCTTTGTTAAGAGTTGAACTATCGTTTAATTCTGTTAATAATAATCTGAATTACAAATTAGTGTTATACTTTTTCTTCAAAAAATAACATCAGAGAACCAGTTTTATAAAAAAAACATCAGCTTTTTGCAATGTCAATAGATTTGAGTTCTTAAAAGACCATGATGACTTAGTAAACTCAAAATGAGTTGTCTGTATTGAAAATCTACAAAAAATAGAAACTTTTTGGATGTATCACCACCCGATAAGTGTGTTTTCTCATGATCACTAATATTTACATGTCTGCTGTGTTTAAATATTACTAATGCTATAAATCAATAGAAAGCTACGATTCTTGCTATTCTGACCATGTTCACTATTTAAAGATCCAACCAAAACAGAACAGCAGCAACAATCTATATGCATCTGTCAGACCCCTGCAAACAAACAGGTCTCTCAGATTTATTTTTCTTACTCTTCTGGTCCTAATATTCCAACAAAAACAGTCCTGCTGCAGTGACAAGGGTCCCCACGATCTAAATCCAATAAAATATTTAATCCAAACACACAAAGTCCATAAAGATCCATAGATTGTTTCAAAATGTCCTCCACTGTTCACTTGTATTTTCTGTAATAATTCATGAACTCTGACCTTTCGATTGACACCTCATTTTTCCAAATAGGACATTCCATGCACTGTTACTAGAATTACTCTAACCAATGAGAACCTGAGTAGAAATGGGACCTTTCTTTCTCCCCACCACTCCATGGCCGGCATCACACATGATACAGATCAGTCAGTGTAAAAAAAGGGATAACAAGAGTGTCTGCAGTCTCGTCTCTTCAGACAGTCAGGAGCAAGTAAGGTCAGCTGACTTGAGGTGGTGAAAGTGAATTCAAGAAACGACATTGACGTTAATGGAAACTAAATTTACCAAAAGTTAAATGTTTCCATAATGACTTTTCAAATGAACATTTATGTTAAAAAATAATTTAAAAATGAACAAGGATAATTAAAGGTTAACAGATTTACTCTGCACCTGAGTTAATCAGGCTTTAGCTCATTTAAGCTGCTTTCACTGCAAATATCTCTCCCCTTTCTTCCTCCCAGGTCTCCTGGTTGTGTTTTGTTTGCACTATACACTCACCACACTTATCCATACATTGCATTTATTACTGATCTATCGAACTTATTTATGATTTTTTTTTAGCTACCGTTTTTAATAAAATTCCTTCTTGTAAACTTTATATCATTCCCTTATTTGTCACTTACTTTGAGCCAGTGTGTGACAGACACACACCTGATTTCTGACCTATCTGTCTAAGAGGTCACAAAAGTGGACAAAACTCACAGAGGGTCTGACCATAATCTGTGGGTATATATGGGCCATTCTACCGAATTGGTTCAAAGTCAGGTTGGAAATATTTTGACATTTTTTAAGTTTTATTCCCAAAAAAAATTCCCTGTATATATTGTTCCATATCTGAAGTACACATATAAAAGAACAGTCAAATTTGTATTTTTAGACTATTTTGGAATGTATTTCCTTTCCCCAAATTTGTCACTACCGCAACATAGTATTAAACTATGATAAAAACAGTATTATGTTAACCTGTTAGCATTATGTTTATGTCCCTTATGTAAAGATTATTTTTACAATTTTTTATTGAAGGTTTTCACAATTAATAAAAATGATAACAAAGATTTAACAAATTTAAATTTTTAAAATTCTTCAAAATCTATGTACAATCTTTCTTTCTAAAATGTATAATGCTGATCAGGTTGATTTCAGAGTTAATGATTTATGAGATGGAACATACAGTTAACCAATCAGTATCATAACATTTTAGTTGATAACTCTATATATATATATTTTTTTTTTAAACAACCAGTGTTTCGGTAGTGACCAGTATTTTCTTTGTAGTGTGTTATCATTTTCCCTCAACCTTATTGCTTAATATTAACTCATAACATGCCTGATGTTGGGAATATTACAAGCACGTATGTTTAGTGGTCAATAAAATAATTTATTTTTGAAGAAAAATGTTAATTCATGACCATATAGTCCAAATATTACTTATCAATTTCTTATTTATTGTAAATAGATGATTGAAATGATAATACTTATAGAAACTCATTAATTCAAAGACTTTGGAACTCATTTATTTCAAAATGATGAGATTTAACTACTAACCAATCCATTTTGTCACTACCGAAATGATAATGTCACTACCGAACTTGACCATATGTTTCGGTAGTGACAATTCTAGCTAATTTTGAGCATAATTAAAGAATGCTAGCAAGCACATGGCTAGAAAACACATCTTTGAAGAGGTGTACACCCATAGAAACATAATGATTTGCATAAAACCCAAAAAAGTTTACATAATTGAAGAGAATGTGCATTCGGTAGTGACAATTTTTAAAGTTACACACTGATTTTCAGACTTTGGAGCACATTTCTTAAAATAATTATGGGATTTTGCTGCTTATCATGCAGCCATGGGGGACAGGGATGCAATGTCACTTCCTGGTCAAAGATTCAGGGGTGTGGCTGCCACTAAAACTCTTGTGTTTCGGTAGTGACATGAAAACAAGGGACATGATTTTTTGAGCATAGTTTTTTAATAAAAAAATGAAACCCACAATAAATCTTAGTCTTTCAACCTTTGTTTAAACTCAATCATAAAGATCTTTTAAATTACACCGTTGAAACAAATCTAAAAAATGTTTTAAGTGGTATTTACATAAATTGAAATTTAGGGGTCAGGATTGGGGACAGCTACTTCTCAATAGAACGTACCATATAAATTATATTTTTTTATTTATTTAGCTTATCACTATCTAATTTAATGCCCTGGGTTTAAATAGATCATAATATAATCTCAGTAAATATTCATGTCTGAAAACTTAATTGTTTTGTTAAAGCTATTTTTTTGTAATGGGACTGCACTTTGAACTAATTCGGTAGAATGCCCCATATAAAACAGACAGATGTGGCTCGTATTCACCCATTTGCCTGTTAGATCTTTGAATAAAATTGGAAAGTCTGAGGCCCTAAGGATAATCTGTCTACTCATTCCCTGCTACGTCTTTTTAAGTATTGCTTTTATAATCTAAGATCTAAACTATTAAGTAAGTGAAGAAAATATTGTTGTTATAAGGAATAGAGGATAGGACATTGGATTGGAAATATCCTGTAGATTGGAAGGCAACTATCCCAACACATAATGTTTGATCCCAGTACATAAATCTGATGCAGAAATATTTCCAGAGCACATCTGCCTCCATCTTCATCTGATCAGGAATTCAAACACCGGTCAACTCCAGTCGACTACCCTCCATCCCGTTGGGAAAACCCAAGTCTATCCATTCTGGTTTGTATGGACTGGTTAATGTGGTGCTGAGCTGAGGCAAACACAAATAGATTGCACTGGTAGCAATCGAGCCCCCCTCCACCCCACTGTGTTACAGCTGTTATCATTACATATTTACCTGGAGGACAAGCTTGTGCTCCCTCCTGATAGGTCCCTATCAGTACATGTCTATGTTGTGACACCTGGAGGGTAATTGTCATTAATTGCACTCATTTGGGCGGTAGGTCAGGGCAACTGAAGCGCAGGTGTTTGGGACAAAACATGATTATTCCCATCCAAAGAATGGGAGGCAGGAAAAGAATGATTTTTTCCATTGTGGAAGGCCTCACACATAACGACTGTCCATTTTTTCTGGTTTTATCACACATTAGTGGGTAATTGAGACTCAAAAAAAGTGGACAGAATGTCATCATCATTATTCCCTTCTCTCCTCCATTTCCTCCATTCATAGAGGAGATGGAGCACTGTATCAGTTTAGAGTGGAAAAAGCTAAGACACAATCAGTGCACCAGCCACTTAAACTGTTAAACAACAGCTCATACAAGATCAGAGGCAACGCTTCCTGTACTATATAAAGAAATCAGATTTTAAAAAACCTGAAATTTCACTTTTGTGGTATTGATATTTGCACGTCATTTGCTTCTCTGGAGTCAAAGTTAACACAAAAAGAATGAAAAATGTATCATACCGATAAAGGCTTGTATTCTATGACCAAATATGGAAAAGAAAATTGCAAAACAACTTTATTTTGGATATTCCCCAGTTCAAAGAGATGCTTGTGTCTTTTACTTAGGAGCCTGGAGTTGGATTTTACCTAGATGAGGCCCAAGTGGGCCTAAAGTGAGACTAATGTCAGTCGAATTAATGAGACCCTTAATGCTTCAAATGAGTCCTTAAGGCACCAGTCCTTTATCCTGCAACCATCCATCTGTTTGAATGTATAGGTATCTAATAACTTTGTTATAATAGCTATGTCATGACTCAGCTGCGGAAAATGTTAAAGCAGTTACCATACATCATGTTTGTATCCAAATACTTAGTCTTACCACTGACTACAGTTCATTTAAGCAAACAATATTTTTTTCTACAATGAACAATGTTCGTCTTCTACACTTCAAAGTTCAGGGTTCAGGCTCTCCTCCCCTGCTGCTGTTCATTTGCATTTAACCAGAGAGTGACATGAGTGTGACACTGCTGCACACTTTTGTGGCTGTGATGTTTTCTTTTTTCTTATTGTAAAAAAACAACAACAAAAAAGAAATATAAGACTTTACAAATTGCAAAAAAAAAGTACAAATAAGCCTGTGATTACGAGTGTGTGTATGTGTGGTTGCATGTGTGTGTGTCTACCCCACATGGGCGGAGTGCAGACACCAGGCGCAAACATCCTCAATCTGTCCTAATAGCACAGCAGTATACAAAGCACAGAATTCAAATATAACAACCAAGCTACATTCCCTCATAAAAACACTGTTTACCGTCGCTATGATAATTTACCCAGTAACATGTGCCCTCCAAAAGAGCAAACACCCAGGGATGCCAATGTGTGTGTGTGTTGGCTGACGAAAATACACAGCAGCAGCTGGGCTCCATGTTTGAAGGCCTGCCCTCCACACTCCTAAGCTCAACGTGGAGGTACACTGTGACTTCTAGACTAGTTAGTGAGGGGAGGAGATCGAGGGTGGGCCTGAACTTGTTGGTGCAGGTGTTTGTGACAAATGAGATGTTAATCACTATCTACAGCTTGGATTTTTTCTGAAATATAATTATAATTTTTTTCTAATCAGAATTAACAGGATTTATATATTGAAATGAGGCTCAAACAAACATATAACCTTTTTTGCTCTTTATTAAAAATAAAAAATAAATAGAAAAAAACCTAATACCATTATAAATGTATAGTTAATACGTGATCATCTATTCTAGGTCAGCCTGACATAATAACCAAAGAATCCCACAAATTAATTACAGCAGTGACTTTCTCCTCTCATGCCAGAAAACATTGTGTCTGATGAGTTTATGTCACATAAGCCATTACCTGTTTGTGTCCAATACCGGCTGCACATGATCCCTCTGTCCACCTGAGCTGTGGAGACTAATGTGGGTGAACCTGAGGCTGGTAGTGCCAGAGCGCGCTTGCCAAACTTCCAGAGAAGACAGATGGCATGCGGAAATCAATAACCTCACACAACATCATCCATTTTGTGAACAAATGAATCTGCTTTGACAGTATGTGTATGAGCTATCGGGTGACCTGCTCTCTTCCCATTTGAACATCCTCCCCTCCCTTCCCCAAGCGCCCTGTTATTTATGGCAGTTGGGCCCTGTGCTCCTGTGTGCTTTGATGTTTAATTCAAGGACTCACAACCAGGCAGGGAGGAGAGCGTGGGTGTGTTGGGAACTCACCGGGACTCAGGAGCTCAGGAACTGTGATTTCCTACAAATTTCCCCCGTGTTGCTCACATTGGTGTCTGACTATAGCTGCTGAGAGTATACTTCATACAGGTCATGAATGTGTGAATTAGAAGTTCTGTCTCTGAACAGACTGAGGCTCGTCCCATGAAAAAAGTGTTTGGTGCATTAAGAGTCTTGCGAGTTTGACACTCTCTGAGGTTCCGAAAATACCCCCACCCTAAGGCGGCTATTGGTAGTTGTTAACTCCAATCACAGCCAAGTATTGTCTGTGTTATCAAACAGCAATCCTTCGCTGTCAGACCTTTAGTATCCTCCTCTTCTCTCTCACTACCTCTAACCTCCATAATATCTGTCTCCCTCTCACCTGCTTTATCCCTCTTTCTCACTCTCTCTTTCTCCTCACAGGTCGCTCCCAGAGATTTATTCCAGCCAAGAGCAGCCCCAGCGAGGGGCTGGTGTTAGCAATTTATGGTTTAATAAGACTTACATAAGTCTTGCAGGTGTGCTTTACGTCCCCCACCCGAGCCCATTTAGAGGATTTATGGAAGGCCTTTGGATTGCTGGCTGATTTAGAAGTCCTCTTTCCTGTCTCTGGTCTGTCCGGGCCACCACACTCTCTCCTAGACGTCTAGCCTGACCGGCCAAATGCTTGTCAGATTGGGGTCTGGCTGGGGACTCGTCTGCCAAAGAAACACAGACACCTCAGTAAAAACCACGTCTGGGCCAAGTACAGGTGTGTGATATACTGTTCATAAAGCCAGGTAATGGTGCGTTGGTGTTGGCCACCTTGTTAATATAAGCGCTGAGATACAAATCAGACTGACATATAGGCTAGACTGCAGGCGTCCCACTGGATATGCCTATAGCAATGATTTTTAAATCAGAATGTGAATCAAAAGCCACATTCAATTCTGATACATGTGGCTATTGTTAGGCAGAGGAGAATGGTTTCGCCGTCTTGGCTGGCCCCACTAACCTCTACCATTGTAGGAACACACAGGGGCACTCGCAACTGCACAATGACACACAAGCTACACAATTCTTCTGCAAAGAGGAGCCTGAATGGAAATAAGTGTTGCCAAATAAGAGTTATTGTGATGAGGCAGTGCTCAGCTGTTTGATTTTAATATGCAGGCTAACAACACCGCCTTAATCAGAAACACCATCCTCTTCGGTATTCCATTACTGATTCCAACAAGCATGTGAACAGTGTTGTTTGAAAGCCAGGCTGATGAAAAATGGTGCAATCTCTGTCCCTAATGTGGACTGGTAATTGCTCATCTGCGTAGATGCTAATTGACAATAACCTTTTGACC
Source organism: Labrus mixtus (assembly GCF_963584025.1). Classification (NCBI taxonomy): domain Eukaryota; kingdom Metazoa; phylum Chordata; class Actinopteri; order Labriformes; family Labridae; genus Labrus; species Labrus mixtus. The sequence continues at coordinate 24,024,015 of NC_083612.1, read as the reverse complement.
ATCCCTGTCTTTTTATTTATGTAATCTTGCAGGGTGGTCCCAAAGATTACGAAATAAATAAATCAATATTCATCACATGGAAAACATGTGAATAGGTTTGAAGATGATATTACCTTGGCTTTTTTAATAAATGCATTTATACAGACAGAAGTTGTTTCAAGCTCAAATATTTCAGTAGGTTCAGAAACCAGTTCAAGCTGGGTAATGAATTCTGTAAAGCGCCTTGAATATCACAACACAATGATTTTTTGTCAATTTCAAGGCAGCAATATTATAACCACATATGAAGCCATCAATAATACAAGAGGCCATTTAACTGTAAACAGCCAAAGTACACAGAGGCAATCCCATAGCGACGGAGAAAGATTGTTAGGCACTAGCTGACTGGCAGGTGGATGAGATGTGGTGTGCCAGCGTTTCTACTGGGCGAGTGTGTGCATGTGTGTGTGTGTGTCAGGGTGGAAGGCTAGAGTGAGAGAAAAGTGTGTCCTGGTGAATGGATGGGTAGGGATGATGCCATGGCACACACACACACACACACACACAAACACACAGGAAGCTCCACCAGTCAGGTTCAGCCGTCAACGCCACCAGGGACCCGCCATTCTCATGCAACAATGCAAAAAAAGCTCATTACCATCCACTAAATATGCATGAATAAAGCCTGAATAACCATGGCCAGTTGTCACCTGAAGACTGGCCTTTTACTGTCCAATAAGCAAACATATCCATCTCCTGGACTGATAGGCCTCATAAAGGAGGTCCTCTTACCGCTTTTCCCTGGAGCGCTGCAAAGAAAGGGAATGTTGAAATGCTAAGTAAGGAACTGGGAGAAAGACGAAGGGGGGGCTCGAATCAGTCATGTTGAGTGACATTTCTCAAATCTGTGCATCTTATCCAGGGTGAGATATTCCTATCCGACTGTCATAGGATGTGACATGACAAACCCAGAGTCTGTGAATGAGGGAGTGATTGCACAGCGCTTAACAGACAACACACGCCGCGCCTCCTTCCTGTTTAATGCCAAGCGTTAAAGGGGAAGGGAGACAGCGTGATCACACAAGCAAAGTAAATACGTTCCTTTGTTGGCCTCACCTGTGGGAAATAGTGCTGCTTTGTTTCAGTAGAACAAACTGTCAGTGTTAAGAGAAAGGAAAACAATGCAGTAATGCAGGGATCTCTTTAAACATTCATTTTGCTAATATTTATATTAGGGCCTCATCATTATGCAATGAAATTAATTATGGTTGGAAACAGTACAAGTAGTCAAACATGCTGCAGGCAAACAAGTTGGACCACTGTTGGTGCTGACAGGCATCCCCAGACAAAAGACGAGAGGATAATATAGATTGAAAGGTATAAATGTGCCTCCTTCTTCTTTTAGATAATCAAACACAACCACCATATCACATATAAATAACAGTGAATTAATAGCTGCTGGGTTTCTTCACAAAATCGAAAAATGACTTTGTTTCATCATTAAGTTTAGTCTTGCAAAAATTCTTGGCAGCATTATTCAGTAATCAGAAATTCACTTAAGCAGAATTGACTGGATAACAAGAATAGGAATTGCAGCATATCAAAAGCATCGGGCAACCCTATCATTTTGAACTCTTGTCAAAAGCTTTGATGTGCCCAGCTCTCAATGCGACAGTGTGCAAAAAAAAAAATCTCAGCTCAATTTAAGTCTCATCCAAAGAGCTTACAACTGTAATTAAATCATTAAATTCTTGTCTACGCTTCACAGAGCGTAGAGAAATTAACTTCCCACCAACCTCATTTTCTATTTGAACATGAAATAATGATTTTCTGCCAGTCTAATTACAAAGCCAACATCTGATCAAGCCCGCATCCAGAGGGGATTATCACATGCGCCAGTATTAGACCTCATTACCAGCCTGAGTGCAGAATTATTACATCTTGTAATTGGATGGCGAGATTTATATACAGATCGGGCCGGTTTCTGTAAGATTGTAATTACAAGCTTCGTTGGTTAGCTACTTATCAGAACTTTGCAGGAAAACAAAACAAATGGCTGAGCGAAATGAGCATGTCATTAACCTGTAACCCCAGCGTGGGGGGAGAAGTGGTGTAACGCTCGTGTCTGCATTAAGGGAAATAGGTTCATCCATTTCAGTGCCCCGCCTGTGATGGCTGAGCAAAACAGTCTGTTTCATTTATTTAACCTGGGTAATCTGTGTGGGTAGAAAACACACGCAGAGAGGGAGAGAGAGAGAGAGGGAGAGAGAGAGAGAGAGAGAGAGGGAGAAAAAAGGCTATAAATGAGCTGTCTCTTCTGCCAGGATGGGCTCAATGTTTCTATTACTTAAGGCTAACAGGCTGTGAAGCCATCCATTCTGGAGGCTGCAAGGGGGCTATTTCGCCTGCCTTGGAGAGAGAAGGGGGCCATCGATCCCAAAGCCCCTGCCGCTTGCCGGTAAGAGTACAGGGGCTTTGTTGCATCACTAAAACAAAATAGAGGGCTAAAACTCTTTCTCACACATACACACACAAATGAGAAGAAGAAGAAGCCGTGGAGCTCCTAAGTAACCCCTAACATAAACAGGCAAGTAATCAATGGAGAGGGCAAGCAGGCAGAGAGGGCTGGGAGAAAAAAAAAACAGGGTGGAGTGAGGGAGACGGGGAGAGAAAATAAAAATTGTTCAATTACTGGGCAAACACGTTTTTTCTCTTTTTTTGAACAAGTGATTTTGCAGTGCAAATCAATGCTGGCAGGTCAGGCTGCCTGCTACTAATCTTGGCATTACAACTCTCCAATCAGAAGCTCTCAGGTAATGGAGTTGTTATTGAACTTCATAGTCTGGATTAGATTCTCGCTGAAGATCAATGCTGCGCCAAGATGAGACTGATAAACCCTTGATAGCAATCTGAATCCCTGAAGCCATGGAGTGAAGCATGCTGGGCTCAAATACTGAAGAGGAGGGGGTTGTCTGGACATAACACCCCCCCCCCCTCCAACATTCTCCTACCTCCACAAGATTGGAACAAAACAACTGGTATCTGAACTCATATAAACAGTTTATTTACACATGTAATCTGCTTCCACACAGAAAAAATATACTGCTAATATACAAGATCAAGATTCAAGATGAACTTTATTTGTCCTACAAGGTGAGAAATTTGTCTTGGGCCCATCATAAAATACAGTCAAAAAGGTATTCCAAATGACTTAGAGAAGCATCTTACCTTAAATGAAAGAAATAAGAAGCAAAGTGTGACCACAAAATATTGTATCACACTGAACACTGTAAGCAGCTGGGAGAAATGGGTGACATTTGGGGGGATTGTTAATGATTGTGCTTTTATCTACATGAGGAGACTTATAGTCAACCATTTTCTCTTGACTTTCAAAGGATTATTGTTAAGATGCATCTTTTGGTCTTTTTTACACCATTTAAAAAAGATTAATCTAAATATTATACAACAATGTCTTACATGTAAAAAAAAAAACATTGATTTTTTTTGTACATACTTAAATACTATTACATTTTATCAAATATGTGTAGATAATAATACATTTAGTTAATATTATTTACAGTTGTTAAAAGTCAAGTGTTTCAGAAAAAAAAAGAAGATATTCCTTTGAGTGGCACTTCAATGTCCATCGGCCTGTGGAAAGGAAACTGAACTCCAAAGGCATCTACATGCTTTTGACATGACACACAGTTTATTTTTGTTTCTGCTCGGATGGCTGCTAACAATTTATTCCAGCGACTCAGCCACCATTTAGCATTTACCCAACTGGGGCAACAAAACGGAGCAAAATCGATTGTGGATCAATGCAGAAGGTGAATCAATCACAGGGTTTTCTTCTCCAAATATTTAATTAAACATGGTGGCAAATAACTTCAGGATTTATTGTTTGATGCTAAGAGCATTAGTGATTTTCCTCTTCCGCCTTCCCACACGGGGCCTGAATGCTTTGCTGGTCAGGAGGCTTAAAGGGACCTTGGGAATAGCATGCGGACACTTTTCCAATATATAATCGTGTGTATATATACATGAATATATACTCTCTTGCCTCTGTTCCTAATCCACTGCTGCTCTGGGGCGCTCATTTCATTAGACATGGGCAGGCAGGGCCGACAGGCTACCAGGCCTCTTTAACATACGCTCTAATGGCTACCCAATCCCACCAAATGATGTCGATGAGCGATGGGCATATTGTTTAAGTCTGCTAATGTGGCTGCTTGAGAAGTAGGCTTTGAGATGGGTCACGGGATATAATATTAAAAATAAGTAGAAGTGAAGTTGGATGTAACACTTTTCTCATTTTTTATTAACTTAGCCATAGAGAGCATTTTATGAAGACAAACTGCTCTTTTTTCTGTGTTATAAAATCTGCATTCCCTATATATTGATTGGTTTATAATCTGCCAGAGCCATAAGGGCTTGAATCATTCTGGATTTAGGATGAGAGTGTCGGTCCAGTGGCGCTCATTGGAAAATCTGACAGATACACAAAGATTAGCAGATATCCACGCACACATAAACACAGAGGGATGGGGTCTGGTGGGCCCTCAGAGGGCTGATAAGAGTGGGCTTGGGTGATGATAAGGCCCACTCATGGATGTATTGTTCTCCTAAAAGGGGCGGATCTCCCCTGTGTTGGTGGTTATGAAGCGGGGATTCAGGAGCAAGGAGAGGGTAATCATTATTGGTTGTGACAGAGGTGGCCTGACAGCTGGGTCCGGTCTTGCTCCACTGCTTGTTGTACAACAGACAGGCTAACATACACACTCAAATGCACACACATACACATAGATCTGAGAGCACATGTGTGTACATCCTAGCAAAACCTAAACTGCAGTAAAAAAAAAAAAAAAAAAAACCATGTTTGGCATACCCCAGAGGACATTGTGTTCAATACACCTGAAGATATAAAACTGTTTGACTGAGTGAACAACATTCAGTCAATCCAAAATGTTCATCCTCTCAGGAGCAAAGTCAAGCTTAAATCATTTTAAAGAACTAGTCTATCAAAACACTAATTATCCTTTTTTTGCGACATTTTGTGCAAAAGTAACGCTCATGTGGGGACCATGGGGTTTTGAATACTAATAACAAATTTAATGGAAATAAGGTCTTTGAGATACTTTGTTTTCAACACTACCAAACAGTGACCAAACAGTGGCACCAAACAAGAGGTCCAGGGTTGCAGGCATCACTTAGTGTGGTTACATGCAGTTATAAAAATGGGATTTATTCTGTTAGTCTGATTAAAACTGGACTAAAATGCATGCATAATTGAGATGCATAGCAGAAGTTGCACTGTCTTCTGCCTTCGGATATCACCATAAGCTAGAGGGATAGATTGCATTCCATTTGTACCAAAAGTAAAGCGTAGAGTATGTACGAAACGTATAGAGCTGTAAAGTCGTCCATGTTTTCACATTTTTACATACAACCAATTTGTCGTTTGCTAACTTGTTAGCAAGGTCAACCAGAAGACGCTCCAATAGTACTTAACTATCGTAAAGGGGGCATATCTTCGTATGTCGGAGAGTCGGACATACTTCTGTCAATAAATTGATTATCCTCAGTGCTTGTGTACTGGGACATTGATTGTAGTCCAATTAAATGGCCTAATGGAGCTATAATCGTGACTCGACTTAACCGTGCATTGAAAGGTAATGACTGTGATCCATCTTCTGGAAACCAAAACCATGAAGATGTTTTGATGTTCAATTTATAGGGTAAAGGTAGTTAAGTATCTGGGGATATTTTGGAGAGACAACCAAAAGAATGTGAAAAAAAGTGTAACAATCCATAGACAAACATATATCACATTTCACCTGTCCCCATACATTTCCTAAAACGACAGGCACTACTGTTGGATGACATTGGATGCATAAAAAATAGGAAAGGAGGCAAAACAGGCACTATTTAAAAAGTTCTGAGTTGGTAAATCTACAGTGTAGCCAAGGATTTGTTTCCATATTTGATATTTAACAGGTGCAGCTTTGATGACAATGGTAATACATTATAGTGAGAGAGCTAGTTGGTCTAGCTTTTCTTCAAGTTCATTAACATCAATTTCATTCATTCCATTGGCCTATTAGCCTGTTAGTTATAATCATAATAGCTAGTTATTACAATTTGTGTAATGTGCCAAGACAACGCCTCTATGTGGGCGTACACACTCAAAACACAAAAGTAATGTGCTCACAGGTATTCATTGTCACTTACTGCTTGGAACAATGTTTAGGTGTGTAAGTCTTATCAAAGCTGTCCTACTGAGGTTTGCGTGTTTACATAAAATCTCCTCTGATCTCAGTCAACTGGCATGCTGAGTCACTCAGTAAAGCCAATAATAAAAGCAATGTTCACACCCACCAACCTCCATATCAAACCATCAAAGTGCCTACTCTCATACCCTAATAATGCCACTCATGAAAATGGAGTGCTAGATAGTGAAATACAAGGAGGCACAGATGCCAGTGAAGAATAAGGTATTTTCTCATGTTGCCATTCTTAAGGCTGCTCATTTGTCACAAATAGCATTTCCAGGAAGAATTTTTGCATTTTTCTATCTGCCCTAACAGCTCTTCTTTCTTTGCAGTAATTGCTTAACTTTACCACAGAGACTTGCTGTTTTTTCCTGCATGGGAAGCCAAATCTGTCACAACCTTGCAGTTCTCCCAAGGTGGCTGAATTTAGTTTGAATCCTAAAAAGAACAAAGCAGAAAATTCTTCTACACTTGGTAAATAATTAATAAGGAGATGCTAATTGTAAAACCAAAGCAAATTAGTTGTGAGTTTCCACGTGGGTAAAATCAGGATACAAATGGTAATATAGACAGCTAACTCAAATATGATTTATTCTCATCTAAGATGTCTTGTTCCTGGTTCTTGTTTGATGTTTGATGTTTATCACTCAAAATTATTTTTACCATTAAGATGCTCATTGGCTAATGACATCATCAAATCCTTTAGAGTGAAAACAGAATATTTGATCTAGTCTCCTAATCAATTACTTTATTTTTTAAGAATAAATAAAAATAAGGGAACTATACTGAAGACATGTAAGACAAACCATACCATATTAAAGGCTAATACACTTGTTAGACCTCCATGAATGTAACAATATCTGAACAATGCTCCCCTTTATCTTTTCTCTTATAAATAACAGCATTAGTCTAATGTCAGCACAGTTGATAATGGCTTCTGTCAACTTTTAAATACCACTGATGCAACCAAATATTCACTTCAAAGCTTTCTACTAGTGTCCATCTCTGATTATTCAAGGTCATTTAAGCATCATGGAAAGTGTCAGTTTCATACAGCTAATGACCGGATTTTAAATCCCTCCCTGGCTTCACTTTGCCACCCACCATCCACCCAGCAGCCCCTGCAAAGCCCAGATGAGGAGGCTGCGCTCATCCATGTTGGTACAGCTGCCTCTTCTCCGGCCTCAAACCAGCAGCAGCAACAGCTGGATAGACTAAGGCTTTGTCTGGCTCAGTAGGCCAGAAGTGCTGGGAAGCTGATATTTGTCTGTCTGCAGTGTCTATAGCTACGGGGCCACCACTGGGCATCATTGGCTACCACTGGTTTATGATGCTCCATAGTAGACAAACAATGTAACACTTTCAGAGGTTGCAATAGGCCTTCTGTTGGATAGTCAAGGTTAAGAGTTAGTTATACAGTAGTTTGTTTCCAAGAGGAAGTGCCACTTTGTGAAAGGAATGAGGGTTTAGCTCCTTTAAGTGTTAGTAGAAATCTCGGAGTAGAAGAGTTGAACAGTGAAGATGCTGTGGGAAACTACATAACTGTAAACTGGAGACTGCAAAAGACTCAAGAAAAATGCTGGAGTAGTCTGCTTCCTTTTTAAGGTCTGTATTGCATTTATTTAGTTTACTGTTCATTTCATGAACGGGTCTAGAACTCAAGCTAAAATATTTGTTTTAGGAAGTGACTACTTTTTTTGTTTCTGTATTATTTTTATTAATAGGGACAGGATATGTTGATGAACACAAGTAACACAAGCTAGAGTAGAGCAAGAATGCTAATTTACATTTACATTAACATAAACAGAATGATTCAAGATCTGTATAAATACAAATATACAAAACACAAGTAGAAAAGATTAAGACAAAAACACTTGATTGCAACATGACCACGTCAGTCTAAGCTAAAGTAGGACTTAGAGTTTGATGGTGTAGGAGTATTATTAACCAGAAGTGTGCTATAATAATGTAAGCTGAACTTCTTTATTACAAGGTTATAGTCTTATAATGATACTGCATGTTATGAGTGTTTTTGTCCCAAGAGTCAAGTTAAATAATACAAATAATCATGAGCTACTCTGAGAACTCCACAGCTATTTTGATCATTTTCAACATCTTCAAAACACAATCATCACTGTATACAGGACAATCTCTGAAGCTACCAGTAGTGTCTCTGTCTCCCCCTCTCTCTTTCTCTCTCCCTCCCTTCTCTCCTGCTGTCACCTCTCACAGAGCCTGGCAGCATCAAGCCAGCTTGCATTTTAATTTGGCCCTGAAGTTACTTATTTCATTATCGATCATCCGTAATGCTGAATCAATGTTCATCTTGTTACGTGGGCCATACCCGTGTAATACAGTGATAGTGGGGCCCAGAGTTACTCATTCCCTTTACAAAGTGACTTTACCGTAAAATCAATGCCTTGTGTTACTGATACAGGGGAAACTGCAGCAGATGGAGAGAGAGTGAGTGGGCAGAGAGGAAACAAAAAAAAACACAACTCACCTTCAATGCTGCTTTGTTAAAAGCACTCACAAAGAAAATATCTACAGGAATATACAGGAATTAAAGCCATGATTCCCTAATTACAGCAATATCAAACAAATAATATGAATGATATTTAATATGGTCACATGGTGATACTCAGATTATAGAAACTGGATTGTTTCTTGTGGTTTATGGATCATGTGACTGGAAAATATACAGTGATAATACTGCCTGACCCAGCACAAACATATTATGTGGAAAAGCAAGAACAAATGTAATGACTTTTATCCAGGTGCATGGTGTTGAAGTGAAAGGTTGTACCTCATTGTAAGTGACTCTTTCCTACTAACCGGGGCAGGTTGCATGTGTCCTACTGTATATGTAAACACTGGGAGTATAGCTTCTCAAGAAGAAGACAACGGTCAGTCATGGACTCCAGGGCAAGTCTTCGAGGGAAAATCAAGTTATATCACATTCATAGGTTTTGTAGGGATAGAGACAAAAGTTGAAATGTGAACAGTATAATAACAAAGACATTTAGGAAAGATTACAGCAGGGAAATAATTCTACGACCTATTAAGTCAATTGAGCAAAAAAAGTCTTTAAAACTGTATTCGATTTCTTACCAAGGTGACTGTACACTTATTTATTTGCATGTATTTATTTGACGGATGTTAAAGGCCTCTCAACACCTAAAGTAAACACCTATGCATACCTACAAATTGTACAAAAGTTCTGATCTGCAGGCTGCTTGGTAACAGCGTTGTCAGAGGCTTGGATTTTAAATAGATTTCCCTCTCTGTCCATGTGCTCAGCCAGAATGACTGACTGTTTAAATTTAGTAGTAGCCTACAACCTGAAGTTAACACGTTAATGTAAAACATTTGCAAGGTAGTGCTTTAATTCATGCTTTGATCCGCTGTCATAACCCAGTTTAATAAGTTGCAGTCCATTGACTATTAATTTGTTTCCAAATGGTGTGAGCAGGAGGAAGGCTTCTGAAATACTTTACTTTGCCACTAATGCAAATCAAAGTTAGACTATCTATTTAATATGCATGATTGGTTGGTGTAATGTAATTAAAATTATACCATTAAAATTATCCCAACAGTGAAAAAATTAAACTTTAAATGTATTTTCAAAGTACACTTGCTTCTGCTGCTAAGAACAATTAATTTTAGAAAGTAATTCATTTATTGGATTAAGCCTCGCTGTTCTTTAAACACTTCAAGATTTATTGGACCTTTATTTCACCCTAATGGGACATGAGTTTGGAAAGGCATATTTAGAGAGTGAATGTGTTTCACTGTTAGATTTTTTTCTTAGGTTGGCCACAAATTTAAGTTTGAACCCGTAGAGACATTTCTGATTAACAACTGCACTTTTGTATTTTCTCTAGAGTGGAAAAAAAGGCTTTGTAATAAAAAAAATCTAATATGATAACAAATTAATTTTTCCACACATGTCATTTGACTATTCTGTTAGATTTGGATTCAACTGACAGGTTGCTTTTCTTGATCATATTTAAAGAGCTTTAAATCCCTCCACTGCACTATTTCATATTTACAGCCACAGATGCTGCACATTGAACTGAAGATGCAAAGGAAACAAGCCCTGCTGCTTTTTTTGGTGAATGTCCCCGAGACATGCTAAAACAATACAGGAGCTGATTTGTCAACCAAATCAACACATATTAAAAGTCTCTCTCTCTGTGAATCCCTCTCTTCTTCCCCTCACACTTCGTCACACTCTTCAAACTAGTACAACAAGCATCCAGGGGTCATTAATTATGTTTTCTTTTCAATCCCTCACTCGTCTCTGTAATTAAACGATGTTGATCAGTGAGGACTCCCTTAAATTGATTCCACGTGTGATAAGAGACGTGTTAGGTTTTTTTTTTTTAATTTCTTTTTTTTTTTGACACCGGGGCTTTAAAGATCAAAATATGTAATTTGAAGTGCCTCTGTTTGAAGCCTTTGATCCTGCGTGTTTTGCACAGCCTCGGTTCATCATTTGCGACGTGTCGCTGGTGCCCTGTGTATTGCATAAGGAAGTACTGTTGAGCGATAGGCCGTGTATGTTTGCTTATGAGTTTGTGAAATTGTGTCATCTGCATAATTACCGTCAAAGAGCTCTCGACTAAAAAGCCCTCAAGTCACTCGTGTGTGATTGCCCTCTTTCACAAATTAAGCTGCGTGCATCCAGTCATAATAGCAGAAAAAAATGGTCCGAATAAAATGTAAAAGTAGAAATAAGAAGAGTGATTTGAATTGTATCGATAGTAGCCTAATGATAATTGCAGGCTATTGGGATTCAAGGAAAATATTAAATAATTTAGTTTGGTCCACATTTCAGTTTTTATTTTTTTATTTTGTTGCGTTAAAATGTGTCCTTTTCCTATAGTGTGTCTGTTAGTAGCCAAGGTGGTGTGTGTGTGTGTGTGTGTGTGTGTGTGTGTGTGTGTGAGAGAGAGAGAGAGAGAGAGAGTGTGTGTATACGGAAGTCAAGCAGAGGTTAGTTTACTGTTTACTGAGACTCTCTTTGGGAGAGAGCGAAGGGAGCGCAGTCTTAATGTTTTTATGGTCACGCCAGTTTCCCGGGTCGGTGTGAAAGTGTTAAGTTAGTGCGTGGCGCGTTTGATTGGAGGCAATAAATCAGAGTGGTGGTGGAGTGAGGGGGGGGGTGTGGGGGGCGTCCGAGCGACAGGGCCCCGGAGATGAGACACGTGTCCATCCGGAGTCGGAGCGCTGCTTAGCGGACACCGGCAGGCAAACACCCCGCAGGACTCGCAGATTTATACACTGACTTCTAACGTTTATCACACGTCGGCCACGTTGTATCCCTCTCTCTCTTCTCCTTTTCTTCTCTCTTGTCCTGCTATATTGTTATTTTAGTTTTCTCTTCTTTACCTTCTTTTCCCTCTCCTTTTAACTCTTTATGCTGCTGTGTATCTTACAGTCAAATACCACACTTATCTTTAACCACCCTTCACTTCACTGTCTGGACCCCCTCAATTTGCACGTCAATCTTATGAGTGTGTGTGTGCGCGCGCATGCGTGTGCGCGTGTGCGTGTCTGCGCGCGAGCGCGAGCGCGCGCGCGTGTGTGTGTGTGTGTGTGTGTGTGTGTGTGTGTGCGTGTGTGTGTGATCGTGCTATTGACTGCTATGTAGTGATTACCATTCCGGTCGGATGGCACCAGCAAGCCGCTGTAATTAATAACCTCATAATCCGGGTTGGGGTGGATGTCGACGCAGAACACACACAGATCCAGGACAGTTTTACAGAAACAAGGCGTCTCCGTATGGGTAGCTTCATATGAGAAATTATAGCTGCTATTATCCCTCCCAGACAATGATAACTATCTGCTTCCAAAGAAGATTAAAGGTTTATACAAGTTCGGGATTCTGGGAAACGCAGATCGCATTATCAAAACTTAACTGAGTTTGATGGGATTTTATCGCGCTGTCAATAATACACAAAGATTATTCCATATTCAAATAAAGTGCGTGTAATAATAATTCTACCTCTGCGGTTGTTTTGCAAACGATTAACAAAACAGATGCTGGTACAAAATGGGGTTGAAATGCGATTATTACTGTCCCGTACACACTCTGATATTGGTTCTTGGAATTTCAATTCTGACTCCCTTGTTTTGTTTTAATCTGTATTATTTACAAGAAACATAGGTTGTATCAATCAAATTTGTCAAATTGATTTCTTAAAGTGCAGTCTGTCCGGATGATCGCTTTGTTTTGAGTGGATTAAGAACCGTTATTTAAAACCATTTATTTGTTGACTTAAGCTTCACCTCCAGCGAGCTGTTTATTTTTGCATTCTATATTATTATTGAGGCTGCTTTATTTTTTAATTGTTATTCATAATATCAGCTTTTTCCTATTTATAATTGTTTTTTAATATAAGACTATTGTTTTAGTCTGATGTTCTTCACACATTTTTAATTGTTTATCCTGTGTATTGAAATCCGGATTTTCTCTGGAATATACATCTTCCCAGCCCAATCCACTGAAATGTTTATTACTATACGATTGTTTGGTGTTTTACACTTAGTCTTCATTAACAGTGTAATGCGCCTATCAGCTCTCTCTTTGATGTCAAGGGGCTACATGCGACCTGTTTGATGTCTTAAATTAATGAATGAATGAGTCCGATTCTCCCCTGCACTCCAGAGCCCAAGACACCCCAGAGCCGGTGTGAGAAAACACAGCTTTGAGCCAGGGATGAAGCGATAAATAAAAGGTGTGTGTAACCTGTGATCACTGGTCATTACAAGGCAGCACAACCGGCGGTAGTTAGAAACACATCATTATTAATAATTCCCTTTCTTTCTTTGTGATTTATACGTTTAGCCTATAAACAAAGACACATTGTTTTTTTAAATGTAGGATGCGTTTCGATTCTCAAAAATGTGTGAAAACTCTTTCCTTTAAATAAAAAATACATTTAAAAAAACTGTCTAAAGTAGCCTTAAACTTCATCTTAATTTATCGATAGATTTTTTTTTTTTTTAATGTCCTCTTGTAGTTCCCAAGTTGACTCCTTCAAAGAAAAGTTCCCTTTGTATTTGTGTGTGAAAGGGAAACTGCAGACAAAAAAAGGAAGTTAATCAGTCACTGACACCGAAATGCTTGCTGCTGTGCAAATGGCCAAAATTGTGAATTAACACGAAAAGATGTGGTAGGACAGACGCGAAGAAATAACAAATGGAATACATTGGCGAGCCATAAAATGAGATTTGAAATCCCATTCAAATAAGAGCTCGCGACGTCAGGGCACTTATCCGAGAGAGAGATAGAAAGAGAGAGAGAGAGAGAGAGCGTGTGTCTCTGTGTGTGTGAGTTAGAGAGAGAGAGAGAGAGAGAGAGAGAGAGAGAGAGAGAGAGAGAAAGAGGGAGGGAGGTAGAGAGAGGCTGTTTGGTGTGTGGTGTATATGAGAGGGGTGAGATTTGAGAAATAGGAGGGGCTTCTAAACGACTAGAAATGTCAATCTGAGCAAGGGAGTCCCAATAATCTAAAGCAATCTGTAAGGACCTGACCTTAGTCCATCCAGATCAATAGGGAAGTGAGGGTGGAAAGAAGAAGACAGAGGAAGAAATAAGGGGCGCAACCGGATCGTTTACACTGGCTGTTCCCGAGGAAATATAGACTTCCCTTGCTTGCACCTTTTGTTGCTCACATGCTCACACTGTAAAAGTGGATATCGAGGCAATTCCCTTGCTTTGTGTGATCGCAGCAGACTTTTTCCCTCCCTTTTCCTACCACCATGTCTTTCCCGCAGCTGGGATATCAGTACATCCGACCGATATACCCGCCGGAGCGCCAGGGGATCGCCAGCAATGCCCGGTCCGGGACAGAGCTCAGTCCGTCCGGCGCGCTCTCCAACGTCCTCTCAACCATGTATGGATCTCCTTTCGCCGCAGCAGCGCAGGGCTATGGAGCGTTTCTGCCCTACTCGAACGAAATATCAATTTTCAATCAATTGGTGAGTCACCCATCTTTCTCTTAACTAGTCAATAAGTTTTCCGTGACACTTTAAAAATATATATAAAGAACTAAACAGGCCTTCAGCAGCACTTTTTTTTTTAGTCTGAACTTTTAGAGCGACGCGACAAACTTCGCCGCTGAATCGTTAGAGAAATCTGGTTAAAAGTGGTTAAAAAGTAACACAGTCACAAGTTGTGCTTTGGGTGAATTGTTGCCTCATAATGTCCTGAAAGTGATAGAGTTAACGATATGATGCAAAGTGTTGTGGGTGTTGCACATGTAAAGGTGTGGAATATGCAAAGTGAATAAAAGTCAAGTCTTGTCCGTAAGTTGTCTCGTTTTAAATAGATCAGGACTCTTTTTTTTTTTCTTTCTTTCATTTATGAAACTTGTGCTTCGAATATTTTTTTTTTTATTGTAGTTTAGAAAATATAACACGTGTTTAGTTTGTGTATAGTTTAATATTTAGGTTACATCTTTGTTCTGTTATTAGCCTACTTTAAATCCATATGTCATCATCTGAGTGAAGAGCAATTATTGATCAAGTATCATGATGCATTATTATTTGAAGTCTAATGAATCTCTCTGATTCTCTGTGTTTCAGGGTGCTCAGTATGAACTAAAAGACAGTCCCGGGGTCCAGCACCCAGGGTTTGCCCATCATCACCCTGCTTTTTACCCATATGGCCAGTATCAGTTTGGTGACCCGTCCAGACCCAAAAACGCCACCCGGGAGAGCACCAGCACCCTGAAGGCCTGGCTTAGCGAGCACCGCAAGAACCCCTACCCCACCAAAGGCGAGAAGATCATGCTGGCCATCATCACCAAAATGACCCTCACCCAGGTGTCCACTTGGTTCGCCAACGCCAGGAGGAGGCTAAAGAAGGAGAACAAGATGACCTGGGCACCACGGAACCGGACAGACGAAGAGGGGAATGTTTATACGAGCGATCACGAGGGGGAGGAGGGCGACAAGAGGGAGGACGAGGAGGAGATCGACCTGGAGAACATCGACACGGAGAATATCGAGAACAAGGACGACTTGGACGACCAAGACGACCTGCATTCAGATCTTAAACTAGACGGGAGGAGTGACTCTGAGATTTCTGACGGCTATGAGGATTTACAAGGGCCTGAGCAGAGGTTTCTAAAAGCGGTGGCGAAGGAGAGCAAGGACGTGGAGAGAGGAGGAGAGCACTTCCACAGCCACCACCATCACCATCATCTTCACCACGCGTCTTTGGACACCAAAGCGTCACAACCAAACGGGGAACCCCTCAAACTGAACCCCGTGTCCGTGAACTCACCCCCCTCAGAAAACAACCCTGCCCCGGCCCAGAAGCCAAAGATCTGGTCTTTGGCAGAGACAGCCACTGCCCCTGACAATCCGCGGAAATCGCCACAAATGAACGGCAGCAACTCCGCAGGGCCGGCCGCGCAGACCATAATCGCCCCACACAGACTAATCTCTTCTTGTCCTGTTGGAAAAATCCAGAACTGGACGAACAGAGCATTCTCGGCACACCAGCTGGCTTTACTGAACTCAAACCATTATCTTGGACTGGCAAACCAGGCCTCTGCAGCCGGCCTGGCCCTCTACAGCAGCAGGCAAACGGAGGACAAGAGTCATAGTTCAGAGACTGCAGTCACAGGTACATGTCCCCGACACTGAGACGCGCATGTGTAAATAACTACAGAGACAAAGACACTATAGTCCATTGCCTGTCATTAATTCCTCTATTTGTAGACACCCTTTTGCATTTTTTTTCCCTGTCAAAACATTGTTTTTGTTTTTTAGGCCACACAGATGAACAGTGTTACAATAATAGAGCTTGTGTGTGTGATGTGTGCGCGCGCGCGCGCGTGTGTGTGTGTGTGTGTGTGTGTGTGTGTGTGTGTGTGTGTGTGTGTGTGTGTGTGTGAATCTGCGTAGATAAAGGTCCGAGAGGATAGTTAAAACCTCACCAGAAAGCATTTAAGAATAAAAAAGTCTTATATTGAGTTGGGTGAAAACTGTTCTTAATATTTGTGGCCCTTCTGTACTTTATTTGTTATATGATATTAAGGCCCACGTGCTTGGGTTCAATGGTTTACAAAAATCCCTAAACACATTTTCAACACTGAAAGCCAGGATGGGCTCTGATGATAATTATTGCGTTTTAATTTTCTGTTTTCATTTCCATCGCCACACTTTCATAGAAAGATCTAGTGCCTTTGGATGCAGAAACAAAGTTGTTAAAAACAGCTTTCCACCCAGTTCAAAGATAGTGAGGCTGTCAATTAGTGACATCTGGGAATTTTCCTTTTTGATGCCATATCACATTTTTCTTTTCCAAACGCCACATTTACCCAAATTAGCTTTTATTGTCAGATTTGTTTTATCCTTGTGCGTGTGTGTGCGCTTGTGTTTTTTTCCGTCAAGGCCTATGTTACACTTACTTGTTTGGTCATGCAAATGAGCTCAATGCAAATTCACTACAGACTCGTTTTTGAAAGGCAATTGTCACTTTTATATCACTTTGTGTTTTAGCTCTTCACGAGGCTATTATTAGTGTTTATTTTTTTGTTTGTTTTAGATCTTTTTTTTTTTTTTTTACCCCTGATTATTTCAGGCCTAAGAACCATCTAAAAGCAACGTTGTTCTCTCGGTCCTCTCCTCTAAATAACCTTCCACCCATCCTCTTTTTTCCTTTATTTTAATTTGAATATGGAATGTAAAATAAGAATAATACATCTCTGTATACTTACATTGTAAGCATGTCCTGTGTAAAACTGCTAATGTAATAATGTATGAACCTGTAGTCTGTGAGTTTTCTTTTTTTTTTTGTAAGTTCTGTGAGGATTTGATGTTCAAATGTTTTTGTATATAAAGTTAAGAATATGTACATACTTGTGAACCAAATTGTACAAGAAAGTCTATATTTTGGCTAATAAATGAACTGCTGCAACTTTAAGAAATTGTTGGTTTTCTGGCCGAGGTGTTTTGACAGCTGCTTTTGATGGTGGCTGTTATTGTGCATTGCTGCTTGAATTGCAATGCTGTGGTGCGTTTGTGTGTGTGTGTGCTTGTGTGTATGTGTGCGTGTGTGTGTGTGTGTGTGTGTTGGTGGACAGCCTGAGGCACAGACTTCATCCTCCGTGGCCGTGATAAGTAAATATTCGAGAGGGATTTATCACACTTTTGTAGTGGAGGGACTTAAGGCTAATTAGCCAGTATTGCGGCATACATTTGGATATTAATGTTGTGGGATTATCCGTATAGAGGCAGCACTGGTCGTGTTAAAATGACTCATTCTTTCATTAATTTTCCTCTGAAAATGTACGCTCCATAAAAGAGACTTTAGGTAATAAATGGCTGGAAGATTATCGTTGGTTAAAAGTGGTTCAGCTGATCCTAAAGATGGATTTTGGCTTTGCTGCTAAACTCCCAGATCTCATCATGCTCGATTTGTAATGCCTTCGCGCTCCGCACACATCATACATTTTCCTCAACTAGCCCTGCTCTGTTGTATAATTGTAATATATCGCACGCTGAATAACTAATAATAACATCATTTATTTTGTTTGCCCGTGATGTGATCATTTGCATGTGTGAGAGCTTATCAGAGGAAGTTTATGTAAACTTAGTGTTGGAGCTCCCTCTACAGTCACTAAGAGTCGGCAATGTTCACAGACACACATTCTGCTTATGTAGACTTCTTCCTTTTTTATTCACCCCATTCAATATTTATCTACCAGTTGTGATACTGAATTCGATAGCAATATTTTTTAATTGCACGTTTTACCCAATATCATAATTTTAAATATGTTTTAAAACCTTATTAGTGTGATTTAAATAATGCGAAATATAGACCATGTGTAATAAATCACAAGGCTTGTTTTTGAAGCTTCCAAAAGCAAGAATCAATTTAAATCATTGATTTTAATATGCACGCATATGTTTCAGAATTATTCAAAGTAAAAATAAAAACAAAAGGGCATTTCAAAGTCTCAAGACAAACCCTTTGGCACATAGGCATACCATTGCAACTTGGCCATACAAGTTAAAAATTCTAATGGATTAAAGATAGTTTTTTTAATACTTCGTTAGTAGGCCTAGTTGAAGTATTAAAACACTTCATGCTGCCATGCTTTTTCTAGGATTACAGGACTCCTCGTGTATTCTTTAAAGCGCACCCAGGCGGTTCACTTCTTAAAAATAAGTTTAAAATGACATAAAAAAAGAAAAGATAAATGTACAAAAAAGTGAAGCAGAAAATCTGTAGAGATTGAATGCCGTCAACATTCCTATTATTTCAATTTCACCGAGATTATAAAACAAAATTCAGCATTTAAAAGACTCATTTGAGACATGACAGCCTCAGTAATGCAAATTATTATTTTAAATCATATTCTTGAACAGGAGGAAAAAAAACGATGCTGGAAACATTAAAACAAAGGGAGACAAAGTTTGACTTTTCAAATGATCCATCTCAAGATGAAATAGACTCCTTTTCGTAGACCCTGTTTTGTTCCACTCCTTTCTTAAACAGTTTAATTGATTTTCATAGTTTAAAATTCAAACAGTTCTATTTAGGCCAAATAAAAGTAAAAAAAAGTATTTCTTTTTGAATCACGCACACATCATGTGTCACACATTCCTCGACTCAGCTGGTCAACGAGGATACTATCTGGGGAAGTCTGTCGTGATGTAAAGCGCTGATTCTCTGGAGCCGTATCCACTCCAGATTTAGGATTTGATTTAAACAAACCCCAACGCAGCCCAGAGAAACACTGCGGACTCTTTTGTCGCTCCTCTCGCCATGTTGCCTCTCTATCAATTACCGTCCTTCAGAGCCTTTTCTGAGCGCGCGATACATATTCATAAGTGACACCAGCTGATTGATGTAATAGTTTTTTCTTCTTGTCTCTGCAAATTCTTCTGTTTTAGAGGAAGTAACTTAGAATTGCCAGGATAACAATGACATTCATGATTAATAAACTTTAAATTAGGAGTATTTATGATACAGTTTGAATTAAACCAATTAATTGAACAGATACTTGTCAGTCGATTTCTGTTGTTGTGAGTTCAAAAGTATCAGCTTAGTGCCCCTTCTCATGAAATGTGTATTGATAAGAATAATTATGTCAGCTTTAAATATATATATATACTAAATTGAATGTGGTCTGTGAGTTCAGCTAGCTGCATGTAAACACGTTGAACCTTATCATATACAAGGATGCTTTATTTCCTCACTGTTCACAGGATGTTTGCTCCTGTGGGGCCCAGAACAAGCCACCTCTTGATCATGAGGATTGGATTGAAATGCTACTGAAGGGCAAGTGATCGTGTGAGCAGCTCAGGGCCTCTCCTCTGATCAGTGCATGAAATTAGGGATTAAAAAGCCTCGGCAGAAACAAAGTAATCATGCCTGCTTATGTCGCCATACGTGTCCAACCTGCTCCCTGTTACAAAGAGCAAATGGAATGCATTAGCTAACATTTAGCTCTGAGCTACACAGGGACCATTTCCAGCGGGGCATGGTGTGTCACTCGTTTGCCTGCACGTTAAGTGGATGTTCTCCTGGCTAATGAGCAATAATCAACATTGACTCCTCTTCTTATTTCTGAGGTCCATGCTGTGTTAAATACTTAGAGTCTCAGGGGGCACACTGTGCCACTGAAGTAGCCTACTAAACTACCTAAAAAAGAACAGTAGTTTATTTAATACAAGACAGAGTGAGAAATTCAAAATACACAACGGACTTTGAAAGTGATAATTAAAATGGGGCATCATGCATTTTGCAGATTCAGATATCCAACATTATAAAACATACAATCACAATAATACTCCTTTAGAAAATATTTTTGAAATAAGCGATAGTTCTGCAATATTAGGAGTGTGAAAATATTTTCAAATAGTGCATAAAATGTACATCTTTTCCAGTCTAATCACACTGCATATGTTGTCCTGAGCACCTTTGTATACTCCTCTCTTTTCTTCTCAGTACTCGAGGATCTGATCGCATATACAGCTACACTGGTGGAAAAGTAATGTGCCGTTAACAGCCATTTAGAAGGGGAAAAATCAGAGAAAGATGGAATCATTAAAATGAAATCTAATCCGTCTTTCGAGGCCTTCATTGATCTAATAGAAAGTGGACTGCAGTACCAGGCGGCTGAAAGGGCCCGGCCGATGGAGTCATCAGAGTATCACGTGTGAATGGGGAGAAACCGTGGAGTAAATAAACACTAGAGCGGCCCATTGGAGAGGGCCAGAGGTGCCCTCTGAAAGAGGAGGCCGCTGCAAATAAAGGGGGTCACTCTTGTGTTCACCCCTTCTGTCTTAGTAGCCCCAGCACCAGTGCCACCTCCTCCTCCTCCTTCTCCTCTCACCACCAGGCTGGACCGCTGTGACACACCCCCTCCTGCCACAGAGACAGACAAATGTCATCTCCTTTGTGGACCTAGTCAGGCTTAGAAGCGGCCCACTGTCTTTGTGCGGTGGGCTAATCCTTTTATGAGCCACTGTCGACCGCGCCCCCACCCAGCGCTCTGCCTGGGCCGGGAAAAAGGGGGTTGCCCTTTCTGCAAGCAACTCCTCGGCCTGAGTGTGTTAGCTGACCGCAGGAGGAACTGCTCTCAGGAACACATGTCCCACACACCACATACTTTCAAACACAGGCTTACAGGCCGCCGCGCTCCACGGCAACTTGTTACAGTGGTCGCACTCCGGAGCTGAAAGAAGAGAAGGTGGAAAGCTCAATTTTACCCCCTGCCAAAGATATGCGACTTCTGTGTCTCCTGCATGTTTTATGGCACATTCATTATTGAGAATGTAAGTGAAAGTGCACCAGCAACATGTTAAAGAATAGCCAGGGAGCAGGGTGAGAGGGGTTGTTGTGTTTCCCTGCTCTGAGCAAAAGGACAAAAGGCCCAGAAGGAGTGGCATTCTCTGGGGCCGAAGCAGGAGAGAGGGAGGGCACTGATTTCATGCCTTTTGTTGACGGAGGTTAGGGAGAGGAATTCTTTCACTGAATCCGAAAGGCAACAAGTGGGGTAGGGGGCGACAGGCCGACGGGCCAGAGGGAGAGGCGTAGAGGCTTTTGCCGTTCAGCCAGCTGAAAGATTGTGCTTTTCTCAGCCCCCTTCAGATCTTCAGACAGGCCCGAGTTACAGGGCAATTATGGAAATGCAGCTTTGAAGCTGAGCATAGCCTCCTTTCAGTTCTTCCTCAGGACAAAGCAAAGGCAATACAGGCTTTTCAAGCACCCTGCTCTATAAAACATGTCTCAGTCCCAATATGTTCGAAAACTTCTCTTTTCTTACTTTAACACTTTTGTAGTGAGTGTTGACATTTTTAAAAATGCTTTTGAATGAGTGTAAAAGAATGATCAGAACTTTGTGTTTTTTTTAAATAGGAATAATATAGCAACATCTTTAGCATGCTACCAGGGATAAGCTGCAGTCACTTTACTGTGTCAATCTGCCTGTAAAGCATTTTCCAAGGAGATGAGCACAGGGGTGGGTTTATATAAAAAATGCCTGGCCTCATAGCTGCTTCCAACAGCTGTGCGCTTTTACCAGCCTGATGTCTCCTCTCACACGTCACTAACAGAGGCCCAGAAAACCAGCAGCCCTACGCTTTCTCAGCTTTGTACATTAGTCAGCGGTGTAGCACAGAATTTCGCCACCTCGTGTGAACTAATAAGACACATTTTCTCTGTCTTTTGAGAGGATCGCAGGAGAGTGATGTCTCTACATCACCCGACACAGCAGAGGCCTTGTACAACAGTGCCTTTACACTCTGAGCATATCTGACAAATGCCAATAGTCAGGCTTTCACTCATCACTGTTAATGAGAGGACATATTTTGGACGTTTCCAATATTTGTACAGACTTCATACATTATGAAGGCCCTTTTATTCACAGGAACAGGCGGCGAGGACAAGGGTGGTGTAGAGGTGGGGTTGTATTCACGACTCCTCAGGATTGGCTGACTGGTGAAGGGAACTTAATAAATTCTTCCTCCTTGGAACACTGTCAAACAAGTCCTTTCTTACATCTCCCATGAATACATTAGCAGCCAGCTTGATTGATTAGAGACCCTCGCGAGAGGGTGAACCGATGAACCGACTCCCCTGGTGTGATTAATAGACTTTATTAAGAGAGTCCTCTCCTTTTAATAATGGTAATGTATAAGGAGGCGTTTGGAGGGGGGGGGGGGATTGGGGGGTGCACAGGAAGTCTGACTATGATCACTAGTGCTGTCCCTCTCTTTGATCCACATCCGTTTTAGTATGAGTTCATTTTCACAACCTCCAACTGGCTGTATTCATCACCTCCCTATCAGTGCCACACACCACATATGAGCTTCCCTTTATATACTGTTTGCATTTTAGAGACTGCATGCTGCCAATATGAAACTCTTTAAATAGTCTCTCTTGAGTAATATGAGGAGCTGGATTGATTTGGATTTCTACGATTTCACAGCTAAATGAAATTGACTTAGTACCCATAACACATTTTTAATAGAGCTTAGATCAGAGAGGAAGCAATGACTGAATTTTGACTGCAGAAGGATATGCATCTATTCTCCTGAAAGCATGTTTAACTCTGTTTCCTTGTTTTTTTGAAGGTGTCTTTTTTTTTGTATTTCCTGCTGGGTTGTCACATGGCTCACCCTCACATCACGCGGAACATTTCTGAGGAGGTGGTTTGAAAATTCCAGGTAAAGCCAGGTGAAAAGTACTGCCCTTTTAAACATGCAGCTCATCCCAAAATCTCAGAAATTGTGAAAGCACTGAATAACCAGTCTCAAATCACTGGGTGTCATGCTTGATTGCTAGTAAAGTAACTGAATAAATAAATTAGCATTAGAATCCTTTGTTCTGATTTTAAATGGTTGAACTTTGGTGAACATAAAAATAGTAAAATATGCAAAACTTTCAAGGACTTGCATATTCCTGTGTTCAAAATGTTTAGGTACATAAATCCAAGCTACCATGTGGTAGGTATGTGTACAGCTAGCAGGCTAAACATTGTTCTTGAGAGCTAGCATGGTGTTAGGCAAAGGTAAACCATGTTCAGGAAATTGTTTAGCAACCCGGAGCTGCGCCTGCTTATCAGCACCACACACGAACAACAGAGACCTTAACAGCACCGGACACAGCAGCTCCAACTTATCGTCATGCTGTATTTTGCAACACCACCACCACAAGTGATTTATTCAAACACGGATACCACAGATAGGGCTATTCACGTCCCCGTGCATTACTGCATGACCCAGACAGGTTGTGTTTGCTTTGCTGCTACAAACCAGACACACACATACACAGCCACATATGACATCACCAGACAAGCCAGGCATTGCTCAGTGCTGCTGTAAACCTGAGAGAAGGGTCGATAACAGCAGGTGAGAGGGCTTCGCTGTGTAATGATGATGCTTACTAGAGTCTAAGTTGTAAACCCAGCTATTGATTCTCCTCAGGCTCAGGCCTATAGTCTCCACAATCCTCCATGCCAGAATATCTGCAGTAATGTGTCTGCATAGAATCCAATATCCGCCACTAATAATGAACACTGACAAGTAGCTCAACCTTTCTATTTTTGTTTTTGATTCAACCAAGTTATTCCCACTGAGAGCACAGATCCTGTTTCCATGGAAGACCTGGCAGCCAAGACCACAGCAGCTCCTTTGGCTACAGTAATTTATAGTAAATGTAATGAAAATAACTGCCTCTTATAAAAGAATCAAAGAACAGGGGGAACATGCTATAGAAACAGAAGAAAATAGGTAAGTCACCATGCTAAAACAGTAAATAAGTGTTAATACAAAATAACGATTTCCCAGGCTATCACACAAGATGAGGCTGGGTGACATGCTTCCTCGTACTTCACAGGAGAGTTTTAACGTGTATATGCTTAAGCCAGGAGAAAAGGAGGCAGAGAATGTACTCCATTCTTCTCAACTTTTCTTTGTGCTTAGATAAACTTGTTGTCAGGCACATTGTCGGCCACTTCAGCGTGTCACCTCACAGCCAGATAATGGCATTGCCATGCAAATGAGAGATGGTGAGAGCCATACCACAAATGTGTGTGTTAGTGTATGTGTGTGCATTCATGCGTGCATCTGTTTTGTTAGTGTTTATTAGAGAATGAAAGGGTGGGCGACAGAATGATTCAGCTGTGGCATGAGGATAGATGGGTGCCTTGTCTATAATAAGGAAACTAAATGCATGCCGGAGGAGGATTGTTTGGCCAAATTCTGTTCTCAGTCAGTTCCTCTCTCTCATCTACTCATGGGAAATCTCCCTCCTCTAGTCAGGACTTTTTCTTCACTAATTTTATGCCTTAAGATATAACAGAAAAAAATAAGGATGACCAGAATCACCGCTATTACTGAGTCGGTGTACCATAGTACCAAAGTCTGTCCTGATGGAACTGGAAGATTTTATACTATGGAGTAAATCAAGACAAATACTTGTTTCTGTGCACAAAAGGAATGTTAAGGTATTTGTACTTTACCTTAGTATTTATTCCTCAAACAATTTTTATTTTATTTTACTTCTTCTATTTCAAGACTGTTCTTTCTACTTCTTAATTGTTTCCCTAAAACAGGCTTGTTACTTAGATGCATTTGAGGGAAATTATTGATTATTTTAATTTATCATTGTGTGCTGCCTTCTAGACATCAAGACTGATTGCAGCCTAAATGGATGTTGCACGAAGAAAACAACAGAGATATATAAAAAAGGGGGAAAAAAGAGTTGAAAATAATATTAAAAAGTTTCCCAGCTTTGCACAGAAACAGCCAAAAAAAAGGCCTTGAGAGGGCTACTTTTAATTTTCACTTTTAAGTACATTTTCTTCTTTTTCACTTTAGTAAATACATTTAATCAATACACTCTCACTCATACCAAACTCTTTCACACAAGTATCTACTATGTCGTAAGTAAAAAATGTAATTCTGCTACTTTAAAGACAAGTCATACATTTCCAAGATAACAGGACTTCCCGTACAATGTAAAGAGAAAGTCAAAAGATGCTGTGGCCCCTTCACAATATCTTGGTTATTTATAATGAAAAGTAATAACAGTGAGTCCTTTTTTACCTAAAGAGAAAGTCAGTGACGTGTGTTCAGGAAGAAATCATTCTTGGTATCTTGAGTTGATTGTTACTTATTAAAAAGCCTCCTCTAGCAATCTTTCCTCCCTCCAACAAAGACTTCATCGAGACATCACGCAGTCAAACTGTCTCCCACTCTCTTGTCAGAGACAGGACGGGAAGTAGGAAGAGTTTTTTTTTTTTGTGAAACACAAGGCAGGAAAGTGTCTGAACAAGCCAAGTAATCAGTCTGAATGCTCCCTGCCATCTCCAGCTGTGTAGGCTCTCTAGGTTTTTGTCCCTTCGTGGCGACTGGGCACAATGAAGTGGCGCTCTCACAAACATAGAAGGGTGGGCACAGTGTCAGAAGGGCCGGTCAGCCCGCCCCCCTTCTGTTGTCATGCTAAGACAGCAGCGCTCACTGGAACTGTACCCCTATTCACAAATCAACCTCGAACCTATACTCACTCAGGGACAAACATGGCGGACGCGCTCGGTTTCTCTTCACTAAAGTCTGGGCTTCCTCTCAAAGACAAAACCCTGTAAATCTGTGAATATGCTCCGGTAGCTGTTGGAGTGTGGACCTCCAGCTCCTGTGGGCCTCATCACTGAGAAGCACCATCTTAATCTGTAAAAGAACCATGAGAACAGGCATGTCTAATGTCATTTTACAGGTAGATAGAGCAGGAGATTGGGGAGTAATTGGAAGTAATAACGGATAGCTCTTTTTCAATCCCACAGGACCTCACCCCTAAATTCCCAGAAGACTTCTCGGCATATTTGCTGTCGCGCTGGAGAAATATAGACTAGATGAACTGTGACCTTTGTTCCACTTCCCTGAAGGTCACCTGTCCATTTTACATACACAGATGAGGTCCTCTTTTCCGGAAATGATAAGACAAACAGCGGAGAAGAGGTAAGGTCAGCAAGTTAAACCAACAGCTAGAATGACAGTTAATTGGCCGGAGGGTAGTGTAACTGTCATCCATTTCCCCTGGGCTGACTTGGGAAGCCCCCCCCCACCCCCCCCTCCCATGGCTGCTTCAGCTCGCTCTCAAGAGACCTCCACTCTGCACGAAAACACTCACTTATCAGCTGTCTCCCACAGGTTCAACCAGTGGACATCAACAAAATGATTATATTGCCTCCGATTTGATTATTACTTCATCATTATTGTTTACATTGTGGTAATGCACAATAAAGACTGTGACAAGTGAGGAGATGAAATGTCAAAATGAATTACAGGCATATGCAGAAAGCTGGCCGCAAATCAGCTGGCAGAGCTAAAAGGTCCTTCTTGCTAATTGCTCATATCCGACCAGCAGCGAGAGGCGTCCAGCCGCTGTGCAATAGGCCGACTGACTGAAAGCAGACAGATAAGACTGTGTGTATGGATGATTGGACCCATGCTCTAATGACTTGTTTAGTCCTGTGTGTCAGAAGTAGTGACACTTAGAGGGTGGCATGGAAGCTCTTCGTGCAAATATGGGTAGAAAAGGGAAAAAATAACTCCCTGCACAGCACTTAAAATAAAAGTGTGTCCGTGCGTGTGTTTGCAGGAGGAGACCACATGCATGTATGAGGAGGAGTGATGGCTTTAGCCGAATCTGTCCGCCTGATTTCGCAGACCCAGGTTCTGGAGTGTGAAAGGCTAAAGAGAGAGTGTGTGTGTGTGCATGTGCGTGTGGGAGATAATAGGCCTTTCTCCACGCCACTCAGTGTTCCGCTGGCACACAGCTGGCATACAGCTGGCTGTCCAACTAAACTGTCCCAGCCCCTTTTTTCCCCCTTCTGCACCCTCCACCTCCTCCTTCATACAGAATGCCAGACATGCGGGGTAAGGGAATACTGGGGGAAGAGGGTTAAGACAGAAAAAAAAACATTAGTGTTAATGGGGAGGAGGAAAGAGGAAGTTATGATGGGGCCCAGAAATCCCAAGATCCATCTGGGGCTTGGCAGGAGGGGATCCGTCAGTGACAGACAGGTGTTCCTCTGCAGTCAGACTAATCCCTGCCCAGCCCCTCTGCTGGGAGGCCTTCAGGGACAGACTCCATGCCTCCACTGCTTCCTTGATTTAGCAGCTACTCATTCTGTCTCTACTCTGAGTCACTTTAACTTAACAAATAGATTAAGACACAATGAAAATAAGACTATATATCAAGATGTCACACTACATGCACAATCCCTTTTTTATGTAGCTATCTACACAAATTGTTGTTGAGCAAAAGCTGTTCATTTGTTGGAAATGTGGGGAAGTAACTGAGTCAACAGCTAAGTTTGTGTATGCATGCAACTTCTTCATTTATTTATGTATTGACTTTGGGATACAGGCTATCAAAATATTGCAACACAGATTTAACACTGTAACACGAGATGACTTTCCAATGATATCATCAGAGTTGACAGCTGACACAGCAGGCTAGACTCAGCAAGATCACAACAGGTGATTACATCTCAAAAGGAGGCAGCTATCATGTATCTGCCCCTGTCAAAGAAATGATTCATTCCAGTTTTGCATCTGAACCCGCAATTACATGTTGCAACTCTATTTTCAACTGATATAAAGCACAATGATTTATTGCACAATGAGTCATTCATGCTTTTATTTTGTGTTTTCCTTAACACCCGGTGAAACAGAAATTGGGGTTTAGCATTTTTGATGTAAGTTGTCTACAACCCTAGGTTGAAATGATCAAGATACAGAGGTATCCACGGAAATGAAGGTACATTTTCGAGAAAAATACATCCCAGTGGAGGAAATATGCATGGCTTGATTGTTAATGAGAAAGAAAAAAAGTAAAAGTTAGACATTTCAGTCTTCAGCGGATTTGGCTTGCATGGATTCAGTCCTACATGTTGCCAACTAAGGGCGCACTCACACTATGTAAAGTCGTCCCGTACTGTGCTTAAGAATGATTGCGGCCCCCTACCCATTCCCCCGCTGGCCTGCACTCACACTGTTCCAGGACTAACCGGGCCTGAGCACAGTTAGCCTGCCTCTTATAAGGTCCTATTATAACACATGCATGGTTTTATGTAATTATGAAGCGTGCTTAGTTTACAAGACAGGCAGAATCAAAAATAAATACAAATAAAAGGGACGTGCGGTTTAGTCCATGTCAACGAGGGTTTGCTTAGACTATTTGTTGATGATTAAAAACCCAGATAGCAAAAACATTTTACACGCCAGATTGTCAGTATATTGTATTTAGGAAAGTACAAAATATAGCAGGGATTATCTGAGTAAACCTTTAACCACAAATATTGAAGTTAACATTCAATATTTATTGTACCTTATTATAAGAAAACTTGCAAAAAGATCAAATAAATGATTGAGCTATTATACAAGTGTGCATACGTTCATATATTTGCATCATCTAGTTGACTGTAATGTACAGCAATGTTCTAGTCACTGTTATATTAATAATGCAAACAACTGAGGAGATGTGCTTATACCTATGCTATCCATAGTATGCAACAGACAGGGCACTTAAAATGACATCTTTGCATTTGCATACAAATGGCCCCTGTTTGCTGTTTTTGTCATCGGGTAAAGTAGATGAACCGCATGATGGTGAGGTTGTGCGGGTTTGGGAGCTGTGCAGATAAGGAGTGTGCTCCGCTGAGGACAGCAAAGCACATCCAGATGACTGGGACACAACAATGTTACACAATATAACCCTGAGAGACACAAGCGGAACAGTTTACACAGGACTGTAATCTAAAATGAGATGACTCCATGCAGAGCTACAAATTAAATAAAGCCAAAATCTGGATTCCATTATCATTTCTCCAAGTGCCTACATTTTTGTAAAATTTAAATGGCAAAATAAATATGAGCGTCACAATATCAAACAAAACTCTAACCAGTATTTGTTTTGTGGGAATGCTCGGAGAAATGAAAAGCTATAGCCCGGTAAACACAGCCTTTTCTGCCTAAAATTTGTGAGTGGCACCAAATGTTACTGGGTGTAGTAATTGCTGGCAGATTTGTAGATGTGTGTTTTAATTAGCCCCGACAGGCTGCTGATGGTATTACACAAGTAGTTCCTGTCAAACTGGCCCCCGAGATGGAAAACCAATTGAGATCAAGCATGAGGACATGGTACAGTGAGTCGGAATAGGCCCCAACCAACACCTATAGATGAATGACCACACTTCTGAACAGCTGCCCAAACGTGTTGTTAACAAGGTAAAGTAACTCTGTCACGTTCGCTAAATAAAAAATAACAAAACTTCAATCAAAATATGAAATGTCCTACAACTTTTTTTTTTTACTTTGTATTTCTTTGTGAGAGCAGATTCTAACTTTCTTCCTCCCTAAAACAAGGAAATACAATATCTACACGCTGTTGAAATGATTGTATTATACCTTTGTTATCTGAACACATGTCTCAAAAGCAGCTTGCCTCACACGCTTACACACACATTCGACATTAGAGTTATCACTCCCTATAATCCAACAAGCACTTTTAAGCCTTGTACCATCCCACTGACTCAGCTTGCACCTCATCAACCCCGTGCTAACACAAACCTCCTCTTATGTGGCTTCCCCTTTCCCCCAGCGCAGGATCCACATCATTGAGGCTGGAGCCACCGTGGATGGCCTTTTTTTTTCCACTTATCCAGCTATGTTGGGCCAAGATTTATTTGACTCTTCAACCAAAATGTAATTTTCACCATGTTGGTTTTTTTGAGAATGAGGGGAGTATGGAAGGGTTTTTAAGAGTCATGTCTACTCAGCTGGGATAGTGGGACAGCTCGCTCCAACACCAATACCCCAAACCCACAGAGGCAGCTAAGTGATTTATTGGCCTCACTTTATTGAGAGGGCAAAAGAGAGAATGAGAGAGAAACATAAGTAAGAATAACAGTGTAACTGAGCCTGTCTGCAATGTTGCGCAGCACAAAGGTAACACAGGTCGGGGCTCTTATATGGGTTTAGGTTTTATGGTAAATTAATGGAAAAAACTTGAGTTTTCTAACAAGATTTCCTGCAGTTTATTGAAATATGTTCCTTGATTTGTTTTACAGGCTATAGCAGTTTATGCTTTTTTTGACGCCTTTTAAACAATTGTCAGATCATGATTTGATTTCTGTGCAGCTTAACGCTTCTGAAACATTGGAACTGCTGTATCTCCTGGAATAGGTAGGATACTTTATTCTTTTCCTGATATTTTATCATTCAAGGATTTTGACTTTTACGATAATCCAAGTTTCAAAATGTTTAGTGTTATCTTGGCACGATCCCATACCAGATAATGGTTTCCATGAACAGGGCCGTGAAGTAAGAGACAGATACTCTGAACTTGGCTGTAGAAAAGAACAGTCTTCACTGTTGTAGGGAGAGTAAATGTACCTTATAAAGCCCAGGAAATTACATGTAATAGAAGTGATGTACCATTCTGTGGTTGCACTCAGGAGAGACAGACCTCAAGGAGACAGCTCACAGAGATCGCAGTCAGTGAATCATAACATTTCAAAGAAAGTCAGGACGGACAGATGCAGAGAGAGAGAGAGAGAGAGAGAGAGAGAGAGAGAGAGAGAGAGCGAGAGAGACAGAGAGTGGGACAGTGATGGGAAGAGACAGAAATGGACAGATGGAGTAAAAGGCAAAAAGATAAGGCAAATTAGATGAAGAGATGAGTACCAAGGGATGGTGGGAGGGTCCGAGATAAAAATCACGCACTGAATCCCTTTCCCCCTGCCAAGACAGAGATCTATAGTGAATAAATAATGAAGGGTAACACTTTCACAACATCATGTTATTGCCAGTTCTAAACCGGGCTTCTGACGGCTCCTGCCTGTGCTCCGGCTATGACTAAAGCCGCCCTCTGCCCCATGGGAACCTTCCAGACCTGTCACTTCACGTCTCCACGAAAATCAAGCCCAAAGGACAGGCCTGGCAAACACATGGGGATGTGTGACTCTTGGTGGCTGAGTTACGTGTGTCGCACTTCTCTGAGAAGTTGTGTCCCTCCCTCATGACTGACCAGGCTAAATATACACACTTCAGCAGGCACTTACACACTGTTTCCTTTCTTGGCAAACATCAATGTTGTGTTTTGGGATTGAGGTTAAGAGTGAGAAGTCTGGAGCTTAGCTTAGCAAGGTTTCAGACTAGCTTAGATTTAGTGCGACCATGTGTGTGAGGAAACGCAGGGTAAGTGTCCCGGCCAATTAAAGTTAGTTTGGATATGATTTGCTGCTCTACATTTAAAACTATGTTGTCATTTTAATTGTGTCTTATATCAGATATTGATTCATACAGTACATTATAAACACATTTTAATACTATTATCTTAACAGTGCAATAGCATCTACTTTAGCTTTTCATTAATAGCACTTTAAGACTTCTTGATTCTCTTTTGAATTCTGATTGATTTGTGTGTTAAAAGTGTCATTTTATTAAAAAAAAAATATATGATGCATTATTATCATATTGCGGCCAATATTTCAAAAAGTATCACTGTCTGATTATATTGTCATGATAAATAGAGGTAGATGTGGAAGAAATTCCCATATTTTGCTCATTTCTAGAAGAGCATCCAAGGCCTAATGCAAAGAGGATTTACCCCTGAAAAGTTTTGGCCCATCATCCCAGCTCTGCTGTCAACACCACTTCACCAAACGTCAGTGCTGTTATTGTGAAACAGAGGATTTAAGTCGCTCTAAGTGTTCTGTACATCTCTTTAAAGTTAGATGAACGACTCAGAAACTTGCCCCTGTGCAGTTTACCTCGAAGGAAAGAGAAAGGGACTTGAACTCTTTGCACACATACACACTTGAATGCACAAGCAAACACAATTACAATCAAACACGCAACTGTATAAACATACATATACACATACTGCAGACTGCTCTCCCTCTTCTCATTTGAAAATCATGAAAACCTAATCAAATGATACTTTTGAATAGCAATAAAGCAGTCTTTATTTTGCTTGGCTGGGCGTCCATTCCACAGAACCCCCTCCCCTCCCCTACCTCTAGTCCTCCAACCGCACCACAGCAGGATCAGTTTTCCCCCAGAATCCCACTGAAGCGCTGCCATGTCGGCTGGAGACAATCAGCTGCAATGCTCCTTAGATATTCCTGCTCCTTTTCAAAAGCCCCAAATTCAATTTATGGACACATTTATTACCATGTCTGTCAGTGACTAAAAGGGAGTTTCATAATCAGGAGCACACATCTGATCTGGTCACAGCAGGCTGTCTCGCTTGGCCAATATGCGCTCTATTACACGGTCAGAGCCAACCGATCCACAGAGGAAAAGGAAAACATGAGCAAACAAAAGACTAGGTAGTTAGACATGGGATGGGGGCCCTTAGATGTAGCATAAAGAAAAAAAAGTGATCTGATTTAAGAGTGGGGCCGTAGGGAGAAAATCCTTTAACTCAGTACCACAGCAGGAGCCATGACCATGTGATGAGGGATCACATAGCACCCTCCCTAAACTAAACAATATTCCCATTGCACACTTCCCCTTTCTGATGTTATTGAAAACATAAATGGGATGTTTTTCTTGTCTAATGATGTTTCTGTGAGTCTCTAAGAAGCAGAGGACTTGAACAGCTACAGGGCTTCTTTGAAAGATCGGACAAGTTTGTATTGTGTTGCGGTTTTGTCTCTCGCACCAATAGTTTCCATTGTTTGTCATATTTTTTTCAAAGTTGCCAAAAACTACATGAAATCCACTATTAAACTCCTATAAAGTAGACAGAAAGAGGCTTGTTCGGCGCAGCTATAACAACATTGAGGCCTGAACGATTTACTATCCCAGCTCTGCTTGTGAAACATAGATTCTAATGACTGCTCTGCAGGCTGCGTGTCACTCATTTCTGGAAACACAGGGGCATGGACTTGACCGAGACCCAGTGATTGAGGGCTACAGCCTAATGTGGTGTGTGTGTATGAGACACACACCACCACAGACCGCAGACTCCAATCAGTGGTTCTTGGTCCTGTGGTTGGACAGAGCGTCAGTGATGTCTGAGAGTCACTGTTCAAACACACGCTTGTGTCCAGGCAGGCTGAACACCCCTGGAGAGATGCACACTTCAGGCCCCGGCCATAAATCAATACTTACTCTCAAAGGTTCACCTAAACTCTGTGCCCAATGCAGTAAAAACAGGAAAAGAAGTGGGCAAAGCTCCCCCTAGAGGCCAAAACTACAGGGCGATTCAGTTAAGGAAACGAAGCGTGTCCTTCATTAGCTGAAATATCACATTTTACCACAGGAGCAACACATTTATGGGTGTAGAGGGCTCTGTGAAATATCAACCAAAAAGATTCTCTGTTTGCCTTCCAAGGTAATTAGGGAGGCTATCACCTGACACTCACACAGGTAATGTCCTGGGCCGCAGCCAGAACCAAATTTCATCATGGTCAGTCCGACTGTAGAAACCTTTGGAAAATATGTGCAGAAACTGAAAACCACATTTTTAAAATTGCCTGCTTGTCCCCTATGTTGCTTTTGGATGAGGTATCTGGACTGGCGCTTAGGGGCTCCATAAGCCCATGCCAGGATCCTTAAAAAGTAGTAACTGATATCTTCTTTTTTTCCCCCACACGGCCTGAAATTCTCTGTTATTAAAATGGGAGCAAATCCCCTTGGAATGTTTTACACGTTTGTATGTCAAGGTGAGAGACAACACTGGTGAATTATGGGTTGGATTTGGACCTGGGGAATTGGGGATAGAGGGAGGCTGAAAGAAAAGACTGGGGAGGTATGAGTGAGGGTGACAGTTCTGACTGCCAGTATATCAATCTAAGCCCCTCACCCCCAGCGTGTTGCACACAAACCACAGTGCCCCCTACAGTTTAAACCCACACATGTCAAACTTTATTGGCTGTAATTGCAAATGCCAGAATGATAAATAAAACAGTATCAAGAGTCCTGCTGCGGGGAGTTTTGTATGAAAGATCAATGAGTGGCTGTCTACAGGGAGTAGGCTAAAAGCATCGGTGCCATCTGCGGAAGCAGTGGGTTGACATGGCACACTAATCTCTTCTGGTTTGTGTGTTTGGGGTCCAGGACGTCAAACAGGCTCAGTGACAGCTGTGCATAGAAGCAAATCTAAACCATGCCTGCGAACAGAGCAACTGCAGACTGATGACAAACGCTTTGTTTGGGGAAGAGCTTTTTTTCTTCTCGTGCCTGTTTTGGTGGGATCACAAGTCTGGATGTACTAATGGGACAAAAAGAGCACCAATTAGGGATGTAGACCACGCTGGCCTCAGTTATTTCCAAACCACTTAAAATGTGTAATAAATGATCAAATGAGACAACTCTTTTTTAAGCTCACAGGCGGATTTCGTTTTCCTAAAAGCACATTGGCTCTAAAAACAGATCGGGCCTTTGATTTAGCTAGCAGTAACAGGGATCTGGGCTGCAGACAAACTTTCTGCTTCTTGTGGTGGTTAATCAGAGAGTTGGAGGCATGTGGGTGAATCCCCCTTCTTGGTTTTAGGCTGTTGGTTGGTGTTAGGTGGGTAAAAAGATCATCTTTATCACTGAAACAGTTCATGTTTATGGTTTGTGACACAAACTGGGAGTCCAGAATTTGATCAGCTTGTGCCTCTATGATATGGCATGAAAAAGTCACTCCTAAATCACTTAACTGGGGCTGTATGCATGTGGTTATGGTCAATTCCCAGAATCCACTGCAGCTACTGTGGGTCGTTTATGTAGAAAAGAGCAGAAGGAGGGATAAGAAAACATGTGTCTTATGTCAAGGATGAACCAAATCTCTGTGTACTAGGATCAAAAACGGTGTCTACTTCTTTCCCTATGTCTTTACATAATTTGCTACTTTGATTACAGCAATACATGGAAAGTGCACTACTTTGATTATCCAATGACATTATGACTGAAACCATCCTTCCTGTGTAAACACTGTTGGGCTCTGATAAAAGCTCATCCAGCAGGACCATCTCCCACAACCATTACTCCCTCAAGAAATCACCATCAGTTCCACGCCTTACTCTCACATGCTATGACCGACTTCTACAAACACTGTAGCCACAGATAAACCCATGCAGAACCTGATGCAAAGGCAGGGCGGAAAGGAGACAACATGGGATGAAAAATATACTGTATACTGTATATAAATCAGGGTGTGAATGAATGTGGCTTTTAAACAATGGTTTCATGCGTGGATCCAACCAGGGCCTTTGCATAGCTCTTAAGTCAGTCTTTGCATGCTCATATACACCCTCAAGCCTACACATTTATTTCATTGAGGGGTGTGCAGGCTAGGCACGTGCCTCTTGAAATTTGAAACATCGGGGTCCGTGGTTGTACAAAAGGGCACAGCTGCTTTTGATTATTGGCCTTTTTTTTATGAATGTTTGTGGTTTTTTTGTCCAGTTTAAGTTTTGATTTGATTTGTTTAAATCGCATAAAGTTTCAGGATTTAATTCATGGTTATACCTAGTTTTTACACTAAGCGTCACAATCCGCATGCTGTGGATTTGTCAAAAGTGTAAACTTGAGGACCACAATTTAATGCTATCTCAAAAGAAAATACATACAAAAGCATTCAAAGTATACAGCTATCGGTTGCTGCAAACAGTGTGCACATGGTTGCAGAGGATATCTGTGTTCTGCACAGAAACCTGGTACCAGAGACCGGTGGACATTTTATTTGTCTTAACCCAAGCCTCCCTGCCCCTTCTCCTCGATCCTCATGGCTTCTATCCTGAGGACAAACACATGGATCCACTTTCTCTCGTCTATCTCAGCCAATTCAGGTCCGTGTTTCCAAACAGAGGACGTCACCACATCAGATCACTTTACAGGGATCACAGGGACATCTGTTAGGAAAATGGAATAACAAAACTGAACCAGGTTTTACATGTTCACTGGAATTCAATTAAAATCTGATTAGTAGGAGTATTAGGGGGGCAGTTTGGTCCACCATTGCACATTTGGTTGTCGCTATCCCTTAGCCTGGTCAGGTTACTGTGGGGATTACCCCTAACAGGATGATCTTTGACCTATAGACAGGTGCCTGTGAGAAGGACGGGACAGCGGCCATGTCACCATACCAAGTGTGATTCACAGATCAACTGGAGGACAGGGGTCTCCCCATTCCATTCCAAGGGACATTCCCTTGCATAATCGCACATGAATGAATACACATTCTACAAATACTCAAAAATAAAGGATTGTCTGCACTTGGATCACAATAATCTGATTTGTATTACCAGTAATTTGGCTATTAAAACAATGTAATCAAAACTGTCCCAGTTAGCAAATACCATTTTTTTTTATATCTTACAAATATGTATTTCAGTAGTTTATGTATTTTTTAGATTTTGGCACCACCTGTGGAAAAAGCAATACCTTCAGTGTCTTCTGTCTTTTGAGTGTGCTGTAAATTGTCTTGTCTGACACAGCAATGCAGGAATATTTAATCTTCTTGTTGATGGTCTTGTTTGCTTTTTATTGTCATGAATAGGCATCAGTACTCATTTCAGTCGACTTCATAACCAGCTAAAATCTCCTCACAGGTTCTTTAAATCTATGTTGTATGACATTCAGGGCATAGGAAGTTGAACACTCATAAATGTCCTAATCCTGTAAAAAAAACAAACTGTTAATTTAACTTTAACTTGTTGGAGTTATCATGCTTAAACCTATGCATACAAACTAAAAACATTTAAAAATAGGATTCCAGGAAAAGGTAAGTGCTTCAGAGTTCATACATGCGGTAAACTCAAGATCAAACTGCAATTCTGGCATCATGCACTGTGGTGAAAACACAATAGTATGCATGGATAGCAATTTTGAAAAATAAAGAAAAAAAAGTGCTTTGATTGTGATATTTTCCGCCAACCAGAATAAAAAGAGCTCTGTTTGCCCCTGCTTGTTCATCAAAGAAAATCCATTACATTTTCCAACCCTGAGTGACGGTGTAGAAACAGGAGCGTTTAAACAATAAAAGAAAAAAAACAAGAAAACAGAAATCCCCAGCTGCTTCCATTTTGCACTGTTTACCATGGTTTCCCCCAGCAGACTAAATAGGCCTGTGTTTGTCTTCACCATGCACTACACAGCCGCTCCAACCCCAAGACCTCTACTTAGGCAGTGTGTGGAATAAACAGCTTTCCTCAGAAGGCCTGAGAGAGGCACAGTGGATCTGTGAGGCGATGGGAGAGGTGAGTGGAGGTCTTACTGGATGAGCTGTTATCACAGTCCAACACAGCACAGATATAGGAACACTTCCTGCCTTTATTTATTTAAATGTGTTTCATGTCTTCTGCTGTGATATTATTGGATAATCAGAGTGGTCTACTTTCCATGCCTGGCTGAGCTCACATTACAAAATTATGTAAAGACATAGGGAAAGAAGTAGACACTGTTTTTGATCCTAATACACAGAGATTTGGCTCAAGCTATGAGGTAGGACATACATGGAAGCGTTGCCAAACAGCATCAGCACCTCCAGCTCTTAGCTGAGGTCATTTGCTGTGAAAAACAGCATCTGCAATTGCTACGGCAAGAGAGTGAGCTGCAGAAATGTAGAAAAACAAAGTCAATCTGTACTTTCCAGCAGTTTGGAAATGCTTTTGAAGGACGGTAGATATGCCGTGGCAAATACACTAGAGTGAAATTCCCTCATTTAGAGATCATGACCTGTTCTCACAAGTGCATTATCTCTGGAAGAAAGCCTCTGTGCTGCAGAATCAATTAAAAACAACCAGACAGAATGGACGGATTAAAAAACAACTGCAAGTGCACAGCTGATAAGAGTGTTTGAAATCCTCATTATCAGATAAAATGATTATCCTCGAAAGAAGTTGATGTGGCCATTAAAAAACAATAGAGGCAGATTATAAGTGCCTTTAAAAGTTTGCAGTTAAATGCCAAGCTTCATCGATTGCCATAGTAGAAGCCAGCACATTCCTATGCTAAATGAAAACGGTTTGCTTAGTGGTGTAAAGATTTTTCGCATTGAAAACGTATTTGTGTGTGTGTGTGTGTGTGTGTGTGTGTGTGTGTGTGTGTGTGTGTGTGTGTGTGTGTGTGTGTGTGTGTGTGTGTGTGTGTGTGTGTGTGTGTGTGTGTGCGAGTGTGAGTTTTGTCTTGTTCCTTTTTCGAATGGTGGCTCTAAGCTGTACAGAATGAAGGACAATTGTAGACCAGATTATTTGAATGAGTGAAAAAAAACCCGCAAAGCAATCATCCATAGCCCACTTCAAGGAAGTGAAATATCCATATAATAAGAGGCAGATTATGTTTTAGTCTTTATCAACACAAACAGACATACTGAGGCTCAGAAGAAAATCTATATTCTCTGTACAGTACACAGTTTGATATCCCGGCCATCATGTCCTTTTTGAATCCATTAATCACTTCCTGACAAGGCGGCGAGTGTAACTCCACTCTGAAAGAAGCATCACAGATAAAGTCTCATCAGTCAGACTTCTTCTGTGTGACAGCAGATCACAGCTGAGAAGCATCACACTTACAAAGTATCGACGCATGAGCAGGTTCTGTAATGTGCTGTGCAGATCAATGTGTCACATTATGCTTTTATTTCAGCAAAGAATAGATCATCAGTTTTCAGAACGGAAAGTACAATGAGATCATTCTCCTCAGTCATGCAGCTTCACAGTGACCCTGCAGCTAGAGGGAAACAGGCTGGCTAACGTAAGAGTG
Organism: Labrus mixtus; assembly: GCF_963584025.1. Lineage (NCBI taxonomy): Eukaryota > Metazoa > Chordata > Actinopteri > Labriformes > Labridae > Labrus > Labrus mixtus. The sequence goes on along the minus strand of NC_083612.1, from coordinate 23,985,025 downwards.
TTTCCCAGATGTATGCAAATAGGCTGTGTCTGGTAACTAGTAAAGTTGTCTTTAGACCTTATGATTTGAGTCCAATGAAGTAGAGCTCTGACCAAAAATATATGATTGTGCTTTATGCGAACAAGAATCACATTACACCAAATTTAATTAAACTAGAAGTGGCAAAGCGGTCAGAGATGTATTTCTTCCTACTCTGAATGAATCCTAATTATTAGTTCATACTCTACATACAAATGAAACAGATTTTTTTGCCCACTGGCATTGTGATGTCCAAACTGCTTTGGACACAAGAAGTAGTTCCTGTTGTCAAAGGAGAGGAAGCTACGTTACACTAAAATTACATTTAAAAAAGTTTGATTGTCCCCGTTCCCACACAATACTTTTGTAGCATCAACATACAGTATCTAATAAGAAACACAGTTAAAGGAGATTAAGGAAGGAATTCATTTTACTCACTTTTACCATTAATTATGTCATTCTGGGACACCTACTGAGGATCCTCGGGAGATATGTAGCTCAAAAACCTCCTTATTTGTCTTATACTGGCATCAGTAAAAACCCTCATTACAGCCTCAGCCTGACACATTTAATTTCAGCTGCTGTCTCTTTAAGGCCCCCCTCCCCACGTGCTCACTTTCCTCCATTTGACCAACTCTGTTAGCAGTCGCAGGGAAATGAGTGAGCGTCTCGGTGGGAGTGTCTGCGAAAAAGCTGCCAGGTTGGGCATGTCCTACAACTTTGCTCCAGTCTGTGCTCTAACCCCGAACTTCCACTAGATACGTGTGCATTGCCTGTCTGCTCTTATAAATACATAAACAAACACACATACGGCCATTTTTCTGAACCGTCAAAACGGTGTGTTTTATTCTGAAAATAAACTGGATGTTTTAATGTCGTATCGGTGTCTGACTTGCCGTCCCGCTTGTTCTTTTCTGTGCTAAATTGATGCGTCGTGCTCCGGCATTCAGCAAAAATAGAAGCCTTGCGTATCTGCTAGGGAGCTGAGGCGCAGCGCAGTCAGTGGAAGCACACACATTGAATAAAGTGAAAACCAATCAGCTCCGATGCCGTAACAGAGCAGAGATGGACCGAACACGCATCTGGTGGAAGTTGGCTGTAATACGTCAGCAGGACCTGACATCAGGTTCTGGCCGAGTCTCGCAAAGTTCTCATAAAATCTTGTTTATAGCAGCAGGAAACCACGTCCGGGGATTATGCAGACAACTGTGTATCAAGTTGCCGAGGTTTATGGACATCCACCCTCCCTAACAAACCCTTTTCTTGAAGAATAAAATATGAAAACAAACAAATGAGCACCATAAGCAAGGACGTTCAAAGTGTAAGGGGACATTTCAATGAAAATCAAGCTCGAAATAAAGACCCCTAAAAAAAAAATCCATCACAGGTTCTGAGCTATGCAAAAAGTTTTTACTCAAGGTTCTGATTCATAAAATTTAAAAGAATCCACAATTTCCCTTTCCATTTGTATAATCACTAAACCACACTGTCAACAGTTTTGAGAAATGGATAAACAGAGTCTGAGAACTATCCATACATTACTTTTACAACTGAAGTGGACACAAGACGGATAAACTTTAAAAAGACTGAAAAAGGTCTCACTGTTGGTGACGATATCTACACTGCATTTATCCCAACTGCCTCAAATTACTTGAACAATAGCTACATCAGTACTTCATTTGAACCACTCAAAAGATGCCAACTAAGTGTGTTTCCAACAGCCATTTGCAAGTTATGTGATTTAAAAGTTGTTGGCACATACACGCAATATCAACACCTGTCTTCTAAACTTGATACCTCTGGAGTGCGCCCAGAAATCTTGCATGAACTTGTTGCATCCAGCAGCTGGTTTTTACACACACTCACACATAGAACCAAATACATGCAGTAGGGTTTGTTATGACAGCTCAATGGTGCAACTGCCGATTCAATTTGATTTTATTTCAATATCTTCATTTAATTTGAAGTCATCTAAAGTTTTCTCCACATAGGAATAAGAAAAAAATAAATCATGGAAATAAGCAGAATAAACATGTATCCTTCACCTGAACCTCTATCTCACTGATACTTCTGCCAATAAACTCTATGTAGAAACATTTGTCCAAAATGGATACACAGCTTACAAAAAATCCTTTGTAAAACTATAAATCTTTAATAATAGTGGATGTTGGAATTGCACTAGGCTTTTGACGTTCATTTTAGTTTACCCACCTTTTGATTTAGCACTGCATCACCAGCCATCAGGGAGCTGATGTGGGCCAGAGAGGTGAGAGTCTGCTTTGTTCTGTGGCGAGGCTGACAGTCTCTTTATCTCCTCCTGTCAGACAGAATACTGTTTGATCTGCAGCTTCTCCAAGTCTTCTATCTCTGGTCAAATAACCTCAGTCCATGAGCAGAAACTGCTGAAAAGTGTGAGGAAAGTGTGAGTGTTCAAGTCAATGCAGTGTTGACTTGACTTAAGAGTGTATGTTTCATGCATGGTCCAACAAACACACAGATAGGAAGACAAGGACAAATCTAAGTTACTTTCTAAGGGTGTATGGATCACAGGGTCTCTGCCCTATGAAGGCACAATACTACACGTCTTACCTTATTTTATTTCAAGACAAGCTGGCAGGGAGGCTCCTTTGTTATGTTAGCATAAAAGTAACATCACCCTTATCCAAAACTACTATTTTACACTAAGTGTGAGAAAAACACATTTACTGCTTGTGAAGATATGAAGACACACAAACGCTTATCTAAAGAAATTCATGTATTTTTTTACAAAATGTTTGTAAGAGGACAATTGTTTGTCACCTTTTTTTTCCCTCTGCTTTTAGACCAGGAACTGACAAACAGACTGCCATTGGCGGATAAAGAGGTGTCCCCAGTGGAAGGCGCCAAGTATGGCAGAGGTGGACGGAGAGTTTGGAGTTTCTTTACAATAAAAGCTCTTTTAATTGTGTTTTGAATAATAACTTGGCAGAAATGTGTTTAGGTGTGCTCGATTATTGAATTATATAAGTTTGGTTATGTGACACAATAGGTGTGTGTCCCGTGTTGCTTAATTGATCACAAAGTGTTTAGTCATGGATAATGAGTCATTGTCTGAATGAATGTATATTGTCTCTTGGTATGACCCAGCTGCTATGGAAAAAAAGGCAAAGACATTTTTCACTGAAGGTGTTATTGTTTAAGTTATAATCATCATTCAGTGTGTAGAGCTGTTTTCTCACTGCATTTTGTTATTATGGTCATCTATCCTTTTTGGGAGCATTATTTTTCTTCAGTCATGTACATTTCCACCAGGCCTGTTTGTAAAAAGAATTGCACAAAATTGTTGGTTTCTCTATAAATAAATGTTCCTGGACTGCATACTAGATTTTTTTGCCTCGTTTTTTGTGCCGTAGACCAACAGGCCCTTGTTATAGTGTATATACTATATGAATTCAGACATGTACTGTAGAAGTATGCTACACGTGTGCTTTTATACACACTAAAATGATATAGTACATAGATATACAGTACTGTACTTGAAGTTTGGCCTTGGCCCTCTCTGTTCTAATAGTGCTGAGTGAATGTATTCCAACGCCTCGCTTTGTCTGCGTCTCCTGCTCTTTTACAGGTCGGGTGTCTTTTAGCAACTCACATCACAGAGCCCTACAAATAGCAATTAAAACGGATGTGCTACACTAGCTCTGTATGGGGAGAGAGAGAGAAGAGAGAGATAAAGAAAAGAGAAATGAGAGGGGACATGAGCAAGGGAGACAGAAAGAGAGAAATTAAAGAGGGGAAGTATGTGAGAGAAAATGTACAGCAGCACCTCTGCTTCAAAACCGTGACTGATACCGTGTCTATTGATCTTTATTACAATAGCAGCAAGCTGTAAAATGTTTGATGGTTTTGTACAGATCTTAGTCCCCCTCATTCATAATTACTGCTACACATGTAGAACCAAGGGCAACTTCAGAAGGGGCGCTGTTTGAAAAGCTGCTGCCAGACTGTGGGGATGATGGGAAATCTCGACGGGGCCTCTTGGTAGCTTCAAGCCCTAAGGCTATCATTCCTGCTACCGAACACCTGCAGCAACTTAAGTTTAACAAAGATCAATTTATGGAGCTGATTTTCAAATAAGAAATGAGAACAACCTCCTTTCACGATGAAACTCTGCTTTTTTTTTTTATTGCTGTTTAGGAAACGTCAGTCGTGCTCATTTTGCAGAAATTCAAAACACTCTCAAGTGAAGGCAAAAGGAAATAATATCAACAAATGCAGACATAGGTTTGCATATTGTATATCTATATGTTGACACTATCTCAATGCTTTGTCACGTGTGTGTTACTTCACTTCTCCGAGAGAAGAAGTTGGAGTTGAATGCTACAGCAATAACTGCTCTGACTCATAATGTTACAGGCCTGGAGGAACACACTCTGCTGCAGCCTACACAAACAAGCAGCCCAGAGTCTTCACAACTTATCATCCCATGCTCTGTTTTCTGGGGACAAAAGTGTTGCAGCAGTACACCAGGTACCCCCAGGCGGGCCTTGGTTCTGGCTCTCCATTTCCCCTCCCTGCTCAAATTTTAATGTCTTCTCTGAGTGGGAGCCTTGGGAGATACAGGACAGAGATTGAGGAGACAACAGACCAAGGATACAAAAAAAATATATTTGGATGTGTTCCCTCCATACCAGTGACAGTTCACATCAACAGGAAACAAAAGCAGAGAGGACAAATTATAGGATAGTGCTTTGAGTTGCACGAGTTGACAGGAAGAAGATGTGTGTGTATGAGAAGAGGCAGAGATAGAACTTCAAGGTGGCTAAGGTCAAAAGCAATGAATATTAAAAAAAAAAAAAAAAAAAAACTTGTATTGTCCCAAAGCTAAATAATCAAAGCCTGTACAGCACGTTTCACTAAATAGAGAGATTAACAAACCACGATGTATCAGAGGTGAAGAGAGTCAAACAAAACTGACAGAGAGCGGAAGAGGACAGAGAGTTCACAGAGAAATGTGTCCTAGAGAGATGACTGTTGCTTCCAGCAGTTGAGAACAGGGAAAAGAGTCTAGCCTGGCACGCTCTGAATAATGCATCACCCTCTCTGTAGCAGGGCAGATATATGGGCGAGGGGAGCACTGATTTGCACCCCCCTGGCATTGTTGGAGAAATGAATAATGGATAGGTTAAATGCTTGTGCTAAGTATAAATTAGTATAGGGTCTCTTCACTTGCTCTATTCGTGTAATTATTTGGTTTGGACTCTACAAATAGTAACAAAAACAGTCTCTTATATTAGATAATGTGTAATGTACATTCTAGGTAGATCTCACTGTGGTCCATGTACATCTGCAGCAGACCAGTATCAACTGCAGAATCTCCACCAGATGCTGGAGCCTCTCGTGTCAATCCACTGCCTGCCACTGATTAACATTTAACAACCAGGGAATACTTTGTCACCAAGAAGAAAAGCAAACTTTGAGCTCTTGAAAGAAACAGTAGAGAGGAAAAGGGAGGGAGGACGGGGGTTAAAGAAAAAAAAAGGGGGGGGAGAGAAAAGAGCATGATACACAGAGTACACAGGAAGCATTTTCACATAGCACGTCATGTATAACTCATGAAGTCCTGACAGAGCCGCATGCACATTCCTCATTCCCTTTGGCTGTCTCCGGCTGGCAGCCCAGATGAACAAGTTGTTCAGACCTTTCTCTCTGTCCCTCCTTCTCTTTCCCCTTTTTTGGTCTCTCCAGGTTATGCCACTGCTCCCCTAGGCTGGAGGTTACGGTTTCCGAAACAGGGTTCAGGTGGCATGGGCTTCAACACTGGGCCGATGTGGTGCTGGTAATGCTGGGGAAGCTGGATATCTGTTCAGTGCCCACAGCTCCAGTGCAGTGCATTACAGCGGCCCTGTGTTTAGACAGTCTGACAGATCTCAACCTGAACACCCTGAGAACCAAGGGAAGCAGTAACCAGCGCATACATCACCCAGCCAACATCTACATCCTCTCCCTCTCTCTGCTTGTCTGTTTTGCGAAGCTAGCTTGGCTTGTGTCTCTTCATCCTTCCCCGCTTGGAATCTCTTTCCTGACTTTTTCCCTCTGTTTCACTCGCCTCTCTCTCCATTTCTTTCTCCCTGGCTCCCCCTTCAACTCTGCTCTCTCTTATTCTCTCATGTTTCTCTCTCTGTCTCTCCCTCCCTCTCCTTGTGAGATTCAATAAGAGCCCTGGAGGCAGGAGAGAGAAAACAGGGGGGTGTAAAAACATCTATGGCTTTATTTACAAAGGGCCCAGGTATTGCCCGGCGTTAAATCCGGGGGAAATGATTTATTTTCCGCCCATGTGTGGCACTGATCCCCGAGGCGTAACTCAACAGCGGACTGGCTTGGTGCTTGCAATTTACGGTGGCTGCAGAGGCTCATAAAGGAAGAATGGATTAATCTGGAACACGACATAAACAATATGACTCTGACAGCCCTATTAAAACCTGTGCTACTCAGCATCAATTCTCTTTCATGCTCTCGCTCGATCTTCCTGAGGGTGGGAGGCCGACTGGTAGCTCTGGAAAACTGACCAGAGCTCACAGCCCTGTTATTGTGATTCCCAGAGTATCAGATTCAGAAACGGGGGGGTGTTGCGCATCTACATATAGCAACCGGACCTTTTAACTGTTTAGCCTTTGGACATCAACGGGGGTATCAGATATACCGGGTCCAGAGGGGAGGCTCCCACAGTGCTTGTTAGGGCCAGGCCGAGAAGGCTTCCTGTCCCAGCGTCGGTGGCCTCTCATTTTCCATGAGCGGTGCTTCTTTAGGGAATGTGCTGCGCTCACTTCTGCTGGCACGGGCCTCTGTCTGTGGATGTGTGCACAATATTGTTGGGAAAACATGTTGTGTAAGTGACACTCGATATGCATTAGTAGTGGATGCACATGTGCACACACACACACGCACACACACACACACACACACACACACACATCCATGCACATGCAGACATAAACAAACAGTTGTCAGCTGCACCCTGACCCTCTTGGGAAGAGGTCACTGCAGCATCTTCAGGGACCCCAAATGACACACACACACACACACACACACACACACACACACACACACACACACACACACACACACACACACACAGCTTGTCATTTCAGTAGCTCCATCTTTGTCAGAGACAGGTGTATGCTAAGCCACACAGAAAACAACCCACACAGAGGCAGCATCCATCTAACCACAGAAGCTTTTAACACATTTAAAAACAGCATTTCCAAGATAGCAACCTTTCTCAGAGAAACAGACTGAGTGAGCCGGAGAGATGAGCACAGAAAAAAAAAAAAAAACAAGAGACAGAGTTACTAATTTATGTTGAGCTATAGTTGAAAGCTGTAAGCGTCAGGCGAGGAGAGAACAGCCCTGAAATTGAAATCAATAAGTTCATTAGACTGCTGAGCTGCTTCTCGCTGCCCCCTCTACTTCCCCCGCAGACAAAAACAACAACACATGAAAAAAACAGGGGCGAAACAAGGCTTGACCTATGTCCACTAGCCAAGCATTCCATTTATTTAGCCCTTATCGCAGGCCTGATCTGAAGAGGCAGCTACACACTGATAACGCCCCAGGATAATAGCAAGACCAGACAGGGTCTGACCAAAGAGAGACAGCTGAAGGAAAGAGAAAGCGAAATAAAGAAAAATGCATTTGGGATCTTCTTGACATTCGTTCTCTGGTTTTCCTTCATGTACACACACACAATGTTGAAATACGAGGGGCTTGTAGGAAACTTTTACAAGGGTTGTTTTTTGCAGACGCCTCTGTTGTTTGAGCCTGTAATTTGGCGGATCCCCATCAATAAGTGAGAGGAGAGCTTTGTGGAAGCTCAGCCTGACAGCTAACAAGACCCAGACCCTATCTGCAACAAAAAGAAAGGCAAACAAACGCTGTTTGCGTGAAATCAGCTCATCTTCCGTGCAGGGGTAAAGTATCAGTGTGTGTGGTACAGGCATGCAGAAGAAAAAGTTTTTACCATCTGAGTGACCTGAATAGTGTTTCTTCTTGTACGGCAGTAATCTCAAGAGCCCTGCAGGGTAGTAAAGATCAGTGCAGCTGATGTCTCCCTCCTGCTGAAACAGGGCCCATTATAGCTCCAGACCATATCAGCAGGGCCCTGTAACCTGTGTCACACCACTTCCTATTGCTGATTTATGGCTACAAGGCTCATGGGTGTTAGCATAATGCATATTCTTAGAGTGACACGTGCACACACACACACGCACACACACACACACACACACACACACACACACACTCAGTCACACACACCAAAAGTACAACCGGGCACAAATTGTTCATGACCTGTACTCAACTTGCCCAACCAGAGGTTTCCAAACCTGTCTTCAAGGGCGCCTTTATCACACTCACAGCTCCCTTTTTCACCTGCAGATTAGTGCACAGGGCTAAATGGCCTGGCTAGACCAAGACCATATCTCTATTCACTCGAATGAAATACAAATGGACTTAAATATATCTACAAAAGAAAATCTTTGCTCCAATCCCTCTTATCCTAATACCTATGCAACTCTAAAAGACATTTCTTTCTTCTCTTTCGTCTTCCAATCAAAGAGAAAAAATGGTTCGCCTTCCGCACAGAAGCTGCAGGGAGTCACCATCCTAGGGGGGTTTCTGGGAACGCAAACACACCGCTGATGCTGGCAAGCGGCTGTTCGTTAAAGAGTTCAACTAGAAGCCAACGCATTTGTTACACGCTCATTTCACTTCCTGGTAGAAATGTCCAAAAATGAGAGGCAAATGTTAGAGCAATGGTTTACATAGGAAAGCTCAAAGGAAACCAAGCGTCAAGCTTTTACCCAACACAGAAACAAGAGCAGCTTTGGGGAAAAAGTGTGGAGGGAGTGAAAAAGACAAAGAGGAGTAAGCGGTCCTTATTGGAAAGCAACGAAAAAGTGCATTACACTCTGTTAACTAGTGGTTAGGGTGAGTGCCTTATAAACAAATGTTCTTAAATTGTCTGATGAGTCAGCGTATCCCTCAAAAAAAACATTTATTCCATGAAATAGTGAACGGTCAATTTCTGCCTTCTGTTTCCTGATACAAGCAGATGTGAATTCAAAGCAAATCTAAACCAGGATTTCTCCCTGCACACCCAAATTCTTCCTTACAACCTTGCATTTCCCAAGAAAGCGTTACGATTTAACATTTTCTATTTGCGTTCACTCGCCATGTGTACAGCTAAGCTTTATTCAACACTATAGTGAATACATAGGAGTGTGTCCAGAGGCGTTTCAAAGCTTATTCATATTTAAGACCTGAAACTTACTGGCAGGGCTTAGCCCCAGGCACAGGAACAACTCAGCCACATATATATACAGGACACAGGGCAGAGGAAGAGGCCAGTGTTGACCATTTATTTATGAAGTCAAAGCTCTGTGGCAACAAGCTATCCACACTGAAAAGCTTAAAGCGCTTATATCCACGCTGAATATTTAATCTCTGGATCGCTTCTCCTTTTGAGTCTTTTTCAAGGTATGAAGCGAGGGTAACGGCACAAACAAGAGCAGAGAAAAGAAGAGAGGACACTGCAGGTGATGCAAGAGCCCTCTGAAGGAAAACAGGTGGGGCTGGGAAAGTCAGAGACGGAGGAAGGGAAGGGAAAGAAGAAGAGTGGGTGGGTGCTGCTTACAGGCCTCTTCAAGGTCAGAAGAAGGAGAAGCTCAGTATTCTCTCCCCCTGTCTTGTCTTGAGCCTGCATTGGCTCACTCTTTCATCTCCTTCTCTTTCTCTGCGTCCCTTCTTTCCCACCACCATCTCGGAAAACTAAACCAGCACCTTTTATGTGTAAAAAAAAATGCATGAGGCGGAAAAAAGGGGGGGGCCTCAGAAAACAAAACGTTGTTGGGCACAGATTTGACAACATCCAGGAAATCTTGCCATCTTTTGAAAGGATTTAGGCTGTTATGAAGCCAGGATACAGAGCAGAAAGCCCTGGTGGAAAATGTAAATACAGCAGACTCCTTCTACCTTTCTCTCTCACACCTCCTCCCTCTCCTCCTCTTCCTCCCTCTCCCCCTTCACTTTACTCTCTTTCATTTTGATCTGTCTATCCTCGGTCTGTGTGTGGGAAACGAGGCGGCTGGCAGGTGGCTGTGTGCAAAGGTATTGAGGCCTATGAAATATTTACCAAAGCAATAATGACTCCCTGGACAGAGTGAGTGGAGGAAGAAGGCAAGGAGAGGAGCGAGGGGGGGGGGCAAGGGGAGAGTGAAGAGTGCCTGTCTTTTTTTTTTTGTAAGAAGCCGGGATAAAGAAAGATGAAAGAAGCAGACCTGATACTTCCAAACTTCGGTTGTTCTTTGACTGTGGTGCTTAAAATATCAAAGTGAAGACGGCAGTGATTCCAAATATACTGCAGTTGTGAAGTGTCCCTTTGATGACGAGTAAATAAAAAGCATGGAAACCAAGAAGCAATCCACTCCGCAACATTAACTTGTGCAAAATGCATTCCAAGACAGTATGCAGACGGAAAGTCCTCCTTTGATTTTGGGTTTATAAAAAGGAGGAAATTTTTTTTAAATAATAGATGTCATACAATTAAAAACGTTAGTCAAGATTAATCGCTGAATTTCAATGCTAGGCTTTCAATTTGAATTGTTGTACTGTCTTAAGCTAAGAATACTTCACTTGCTGTTTGAATTCAAACTGGCTTTTATTTTGAAATAAAGTAAGGACCTTCGGGTGTATAGAAGGTTACGCCTTTAACCTAACCACGTAAAAAGGAACTTGTTACCGATTAAAAACCAAACGAAAACATCTTTTGGGAACAGTAAAAAAGGGAAATATTTGATGTCACATGGTGGATATTTTTAAAATGAAATGAGACATTCAAAGATGCAGCAGGGTCGTTGTTTTCCATCACTGTGACTACAGGTAGACACTGCAGGAGCTTTTCCATGGTGGGCCTAAAGGGACCAAAATTTAAAAAAAAAGAATGCATTATTTTCAAATTGATCAGGATGAACTAGTTACAGTCCTAAAACATATATTTTAAAGGTTTATTTTTGGGGGCTTTTCATGACATTAATTAGTGATAGGACAGTGGAAAGAGTCAGAAATTGGGCAGAGAGAGAGAGAGAGAGAGAGGGTGGAGAATGGCATGCGGGAATGGGGCCACAGGTCGGATTCAAACCCAGGCTGTCCGCTTGGTTGACTGTAGGCTCTGTACATGGGGCGCACGTATGATACCACTATAAGCTTCCAGCATCCCATCAATACATTTCAAAAAAGAAAATGAAGAAACTAAAAGAATCGGAAAAATATGTGACGCACACTCAGGTGCACACAAAAACATAAAATCTCCTTGTAATATTAGCCTCTCCGCTGCTGTCCAAGAGTCAAATTTCTAAGACAGGTGCCCCTGGAGTGAGTCTTTAATGCATGGGCCTTCTCTTGTTTGCAGAGAGCACTCTGCACCACACTGTGGGCCAGTTTGATCCGGACAACCAGCAGAGCCTGCTTCAGAAGAGACAGGGAGAGGAAACTCCACTGCAGAGCTGCTGTTTTTCCTTCATAGCATTACCAGGATGCTGGGGTGGCTCAGAACAACAGTGAGCTCTCTAACCCAAGGCTCTGGGTTAAAGATGGAAGGAAGGACTTCCTCAGAGCAGCAGAGGTAGGGGGTCCGTTTGGATGTGTCTACAATGGGACTGAGTTGCAGTTAGAGAGCAAGGGTTGGGACAAGCAAACATAAACCTTTGCACTGTTTCTCTCTGTAAAAGACCATCACAGATCAGAGAGAAAGTTTATGAGTGGCTGGTACTTGACTTGAAATGAACTAAAGTTAATTTGATTGTGACTATAACACCAGAAGTAGAATATGTCAAATGAAATTTGCCAAAAATGAAACAAGTTATTTTTAAGTGACTGGAAAAAACACTAAATTGAACAAATAAACTAAACTGGTTGAGGGCGTGAAAAGTTTATTTTAGAAATAATATGATCCATATTTGCAGTATTAATTATGGTATCAAAGCTACGACATCCATCCGTAACACTCAAAGTCTTACACATTTATGTTTGACAAGTGAAAGTATTCACCACTTTCCTGCAGCTCTCTGACTTAGCAGGCAGCTCCCCTGCATGTAAGCATGGAAGATTTATGTCAGCCTGCGAGTATGTGTCCAAAACATGACACTCCCTGTGTACTCCCTGAAGCGAGAGGCTACACTTCCTGATCAGCAAGCCTGACACACTGGACAGCTGACCTTTGAGCCCTCATTTCACCTGAGTCGCAGTGCGACCCTGCAGTCCGTTCTCTGGCTCCTGCAGGGTCACTGGGGTCACAGTTGACACAGCAGTACTGTGTTATGCTGAGCTATGAGAGCCGCGGCACATCAGCACAACCCCTTCAATCAGGAAACCAGTGTCAGACCAAATGGACTGTACGGCGGTGTGTGCGTGTGTGTGTGTGTGTTTGTGTGTGTTTGTGTGTGTTCAGACTAATTTTTGTTTATATCCCAAATCTTTTTCTTTTCAATATCTTCTTCTAACTAGAATTATCATGATTCTTTTTTTGTGTTTTTATGTTAGTCTTATATTGTTTTTTCTATATCATCTTATTTATCAATTATGTTTAAATTCCTTGACAGTAAGAGTGCTGCTGTATAATTCACCTTTCACTTCTTTATTTTTGGTCCGGGTTCATTGTTTACTCCCAAAACACCAAGTCAAATTCTTTGAATTTGTAAACATACTACACAATAAACCAAATACTGATTCTGACTCCTATACTAATTTTGAAGTTTCTAATTATTGTTCATTTTATGTTGACCACCTTCTCTCATCTAGCCCATGAGAAATGTATATCCTTCCATATGTTATTTTTTCTCCCCCCTCCACATATCTTTATTAATAAAAAAAATGTATTTCTCTATATGCGAAACTAAAAGAAGATTGAGCGTCTTTCAGCACAAATGCGTCACCTTCCGTATGATTGGTAATTGATCGGCATGACAGATTTTAGTGCAGCGCCGCTCATGGGCAATATCTGACAAATAACTAGACACGACCTTAAAAGCTGACCAGCACACAACTAGGCCAGGATTGTAAAAAAAAAACAACAACAACAGAATGAAGGTACAAGAAACCGTAGGAGAAAAATCTATGCAGCTGAAGTAAAACCGCATTTCGTCTGATGAGCAATGTTAAACAACAACTAGACCGGCGGGCAATTACCATGATTGGAGTGCTGTTCCTAGCGGGAGCCATCTAGACAGAGTTAGTGGAGAAGTAGAGTACATCCCCACCCTTCTCCCTCCTCAATTAGCCACAGAGGCTCAGTGCTCATTAGTATGCATGCTTTTACAGGCCTGGCCAAAGCAGTCGATGCTCTCCACTTTATTTATTAGTAAATAGAGACAGATGGCGATGAGGAGGTAGTATCGACTACCCATAGCCTTTTAAACAGGAATCAATGGCAGGGCTGAATAATTGAGAGGGGGGGGGGGGGGCATTAACTTGCTAATATAGCTTTATGAAATGAGCCAGGAGTGTGTTGTGTCTCATGCTGCTGTGATTCTGAAAAGCCCAAAGACACTACACAATACAGCCTTTTTCGGTTGTTTGTCTTGATCATTTCACTGGTGACTCACAAGAACTGCCACTGTCCACATATTTACAAGTGAACGCACCTTGATAGGCGACTGATCCCATTGATGAGCCGTAGAGTCGTGCTGAGGTTTCATTTTGGGAACAGAAATGCGTTCAACACATCAGAGCTCAGCTGAGCTGTGAGTTGGATGCTGGATCCAATGGCATGTGTTGTCGTTGTGTGTGACGAGGTGGGAGGGTCTTGTAGCTTTCAGTATGACTGATGCACACACATACATACACACACACACACACCGTTTCAGTTTATGCAGCTCTGTGGGGCGTCAGGACAGTAAAAAGACACTGTAGATGTCCAAATTTACGCTTACAGCATGTACGGACTAAATTCATCACGGTAGTGGCTATTGATTATGGGGGCGGTGCTCGGATCAATGTACGCACTAAATGTATTAGTGTTTTAAGGAGGAGAGACACGATGCAGGACAAGATGGCATTAAGAGACAGACAGACAGACGACATAGATAGATAGATAGATAGATAGATAGATAGACAGATAGATAGATAGATAGATAGATAGATAGATAGATAGATAGATAGATGTCTCGCTGTGAACACTCACAGTGAAGTTGTTGTCAGAGGTCATCTCCATCATCTATATTAATAAGGCTTTATCACCTCTCAGCACTGTCTGCAAGCACGCACCAGCCACAATCCAACATAAAACAACTCCCCCCCCCCCCCCTCCCACTTCAAGTAACCCCAGCAGCCCCCTGTACAGGGACTGGCTGAGCTGCAGTGAGCCAGCGCCTTAAACCACCTACTGCCGAGGCAATTAAGAGTTTAACCTGGATGCAGCCCGGGGAATCCAGAGAGAGACTCCAGTCAAATAGAGCAAGGCTCTGCAGAGAGAGAGGCGGACGGGAGGAAAAATGGAGAGAAAAGTCAGGTGAGGGAAGGGAAGAGAACAGAAGAGAAGAAAGAGAAAGAAATAAGAGGAAAGCACAGCAGCAGAAAAGGGAAAAAAGAGAAGCAAACACAGCGAGAGAGTGAATTTCAGCACAGTGTACACAGCGCTCTCCTCCATGAGAGGAAGGTCACCAGCTCTCTCCGAGGACTCCCTTAAATAAAGTCCCGTATCCTGCACTTTTCTGTGCAAACAACCTCCTCTGCTCTTTATTAACTAAATATGAGGGGACTTTGACCGGGGGACAAAAATTCAATATTTTCCCCCCACCAAATATTTAAACCAAGCAAATAAACAGACAAATAAATAGATCTCCTCTGCCAGGGGAGAGGGGGCAAGCCGGTCCCCTGGATGTAATTTGACGGCCCACTTACTTGGAGGGCCAGAGCTCAGTGCTACTCAGACACTCATTTGAAGAGCTGTCAATCAAGGGGCAGCAGTGTTGGCTTTGGGGAGTTGTGCATGTGATGGTGTGTGTGTGTGTGTGTGTGTGTGTGTGTGTGTGTGTGTGTGTGTGTGCATGTGTGTGTTTGTGTTTGTAAGGGCTGGCCAGCAATTCATCCTCAAGGTTGGAGCAGATAAGGTAAGCGTCTCTCCTGATGAATGCATCACACCATCCTGCTCTCCATACTACATTTTTTCTACCCCCCCCCCCCCCCCCCAAATCCATCACTTACCACTTCTACCATGCCCATCAAATCATCTCAACATTGACCTAATAATCACCATTTTATCCTGTCTGTCTCTTTGAAGTATATAAAACATGACTGTGATGTATGAGTAAAGAGATGCAGTAAAATGCTTCCAGCTAATCCAGCGCAACTGTGTTAGAATAGAATTAGAGTGTTATTTAGAGGCCGTGTCTTTAGAAAAAAATCTCTTCTTCATGTTCCACAACACTTTTGTATTGTAACTTAAATGGAAAGCCTCCTGCTGTGGATCTGCCTGACTCCAACTGCCACAACTATTAATATCAGTCTATCATCATTATTATAAATGTGAATCCAAGAATTGCTCAACTTCAAATGCTATAATTAAGATGATCAGTCCTCCCTGTTTCATTGTCATTATAAACTGCTAATGTTAATATTAGAATGATCAGTCTTTTTTATATTTTGTTGTAATTGCTAATATATGTTTTATTATTCCTGGCATTGTATCGATAAATCTGTTTTATTCTTTGTTGTTGTTGCTCTGTTTGTCTCTATCAATCTCTCTTTTTCTACAACTCCCTCTGTACCACTTTCCCAGCATTTTTCCTTCATCACTGTTACTTTACAGAATGTCAGGAGAATTCTGACTGGTGTAGCTACGGTGAGCTGAATCGCTTACAGTGGGTGCTCATGATTTTTAATGCAACAAAGCCTAACAAATTAAAAACTGAGATTTATTTTTGATCTAAAATTGAAAAGCACATTTCTTAACATAAAATGCAAGCTTAATAAAATCCATTCACTGTTATCAAATCAAACGCTAACAAAAAGTGTTAGCAAAATACAAGCAACTGGAATCAAAACATCTGTGGATTTATTCAATACTTCATCTACAGTATGAGTAAAACTATAAGGAAGCAACATAATTTTACATTACTGTAGACATAGCAACACACAAACCCCTGCTGGGTAGCAGCTGTCTGTCTGCTGTAACTAACATCATCCCAGGCACACAAAACATTAGAGAAGTAGCTTCATTTAGCTCATGGCACTGACAGCTTAAATGCAGTCTGTTCATACAGTCCTCTTTGCCACTGTCCTCCTATTGTCCTCATTTTCTTCGATTTGTGGCGACATGATTTACTACTACATAAGCAATTAGTAATTTATCTCCCTCGTTCATTTCTGAGAAAAATTTCTGGTCTATAATCAGAAGATTTCTTTTAACTAACTAGATGAAACAAAGTGTCTGACAACTGTGTTTTACCAAAGTAATTCAACACTTGTGGTTAGTGCTAGACAATGAACTGTTAGAGTGGTGTTTTTCTCGATGGTCACACAAACTGTCTGACTTCAAACATGACTACCAGCGAACATCAGTATCTTTAAGACATGACCACAATCTTTTTAACCAGGTAGTTTGACTTACTGAACTTCCTTTCTACTGGATAATCACGTTCTACTTGTGTTGTTATTTCACATGTAGTGATGGTTCATCAGAGCTATTCGACCACTTCTTCTCATCTTCCTCTCCTTGATCTACCTTCCTAAAATGAAGCCTTCGTTTTTTTCTCTCTCCTGCTGGGTTCTTGGGGGGGAGTCGGAGAGGGGGAGAGGCTGGCAATATCAAAAAGTCCTTTCATCCATTTTAGATGAGATGCAGATGACTCAATTATGCTTGGCCTGACATCAAGACCACTTGGCGGAGAAGCTGCTAATGCTGGAAAACGATCCATTTAATCCCACTGATATGAATGGCAGGGCGCTAACAGGCCCGCTAACGGTAAAAGAGAGAGACAGGTATGAGCAGAGATGCTTCATGGCTACTCTGGAGATACAGGTCTCAGTGTTTGTGAAGGGTGGGAAAAGGAGGAAGGAGGTCAGGTCTTGGTTGTGGCGAAATGAAAAGAAAAAGGGGAGGAGAATTTAAATATGCTGTATTTCAGGTTTACTTAAAGCTCCTATGAGGAGTTTGTAACTTGTTATGAGACAGATTGATACTCATGCCTCTATATGAACTACAAAGTCTAAGAAAGACCATTAGCAAACAAAACGGACTACCCTATACTGTAATATTTAAGTGATGAGAAGATTTTCCCACACGTTGATTAAACAGCCCTGTTCTTTTACATTTTCAAAACACAGGTTCATCACAAGCGCTTCGACTGAGATTATGATGCTAAATTGGGAAATATGCTTAGATGAACTCAAGATTGCTAAAGCGATGACAAAATCCTGCTAGAAGTGTGATCCAACAAGAAAATTGGGTTTGGGACTGAACAGCAATCCAGCTGTCCGTTAAGCCTGTAATCCATCAATCAATCACTCTTTGTTTATATAGCATCAATTCATAACAAATATTATCTCAAGACACTTAAAAAAAAAAGAGCAGATCTAGATGTTACTCTTATTTAATTTACAAAGATCATTAATGAACTAAGAGCACAGCCCTTGGAAACATTAAGTAAAGTAACAGTGGCAAGGAAAACCTTCCTAACAGGCAGAAACCTCGAGCACTAGCAGGCTCATGTTTAACAGGTTGAGTGTGTTCAACTTGAGTCCCACTCTTCCTGCTTACAGCCTTTTTTTTTTTTTCTTTTTTTTTTACAGGAACAATGATGCTAATCTATGACATAAGCATTTTATAATTCAAATGTGTCTCAGAATTCAACATCATAACATTTAAGCGAGTTTCTTTGGACTGTAACTAAGGACAGAGTAGACGATTTGAAAAAAATGTGTATACAAATGCTCCATAGAAGGGTAAGGAGTGAGAGAAATGGGTCAGTGGCTTTAGATTGGAAATAAGAGTCAGAGAGATAAAGAGAGCCAGGTCCTGCAGGACAGATGATATCGGGGCTTTTGGTCACCAGAGCCAGGGCCACAGCGGCGACCCACAAACATGCTCTACATTTGATCAGACAGCTGTTTGATCTGCAAGGCCTTTCTCCCCTAAGACTCCAAGAAACACACATGAATACACACACACACACACACACACACACACACACACACACACACTTATCATGCCATACCCTATACTCATCAGAGCTGCTCAGCTGCTAGCATCCTGACAGCATCAACATCAGCATCAAGACCACATCACATTTGGGCTAATACTGAGTTAACTGAGGGGCAGTGAGTTTGTCAGTGTTGATCAGCCTGCTAACAGAGAGGACAGTTGGTTAGATTAAAAAGGAGATGCTTCAGAATTAAGAAATCAATTAGAATAGTCAGCAGTCATTGCCCTGAGTTTGAGAGGGGAGTAGGAGAACATCATATTGCTCTGCTTAGAATTTCTCATATATCTTGTTCATATATATTACATACACCTACACAATGATATCAAAAGTCAATCTGACTGAAGCCACATGTCAGGAACTTTCATTTGGAGTCGATCTTGGGACCTCTGTTGACAGTGTGGTACATCTTAGCTCCTTGCTATTCTTGTCCTGAAAATACTTCTGAGGTATTCTATAACAAAAAAAAAGAAAAAAATCCCCCTGATGTCTTTTAACTTTCAAAATGATCACTCACTGTAAATCTTTGCAATGAAATGTTTTCATAAAGCTGGTTTGTGTGCTTCATGGGACTCTGACCCGGTGGCATAAGTCACAGGTACTAAAAATAACAATATAATATAATTTCATAACCAGCTAAAAACTACTTTCAGGAGCTTCAACTGACATTGTATCCAAAATATGCATATTTTATAAAAAAATACCTTTACAAAAAATAAAAACAATCAAACTTGATTTAATGCTTCACCTGTGACTTTATTAAGCAGGGTTAAAAAGTCCCAACTCAAATCTTTATCAAAATAAGTACTAAGGTTAAAGTCACATACAGGGGAAAATCTTTTACACTACTCTTTGTTTCAGAGCAGTCACTCAGTTATGTTTGCACTGACATGAAACTCTGCACTCGGCCTTTTTTTTTACGACCTTTAGTGCAATTAACAGCTGCAAAACATTAGTGCTTGTGTTGCTTCACAACTAGTCAATCAAATCAGTGTTTTGTCGGTACTGAGTGGTGTGTGTCTGCATTGGTGACAAATGAGTGCAGCCCATCCCACTGCTGACAGCCGCCCCAGAGCACCGATGCTATCTTCAGCTCTTCAGCCTGCTTCTACAATTACCACTGCCTCTGTGGCCCCGGGGCCTCCAACACCGGCCTGTACTCTGGAACCCAGGACACACACACACACACACACTAATAAACATTTCACACGTCTTTTCCTTTGTACAAAATAGCTCACAGGGAACTTAACAGATATTTTTTAAAAAACAAACACAAATAGTGGAATGTGCTAACATAGAGGAATATAGCAGACCTGATTATAAAAACACATTTTATTCAGTCTTCACTGTAACATAATGCAGTACAGTGTAAAGGTAAGAGTCTGTCAGTTCAAAAAAATACAATAAAATTAGCCCAATTGCATAGTGCCATTATTCACATAAAAACACAATAATTATCTTCCATTCCACACTTTTATTTTCATTTTTAAAAAAAAATCTAATTTAGATTCACATCCATTTCCTGGTTTCATACGAATGCTTAGTCCCAGCCACACACTGAAACATTTGACTGGGATATGACCCCAAACCGATACCTTTCCCCACCACACCTGGTTATTTTATCTCTCCCTGCACCTATTGTTGGCTGGCGGCTGACCCCAGTCAGAACAATGCATACCTGTGGCTCTTGCCAACGCTATGTAATTGTCTTCTCAAGTGGGGCCCTTTTCCAGTCGGCCCCTGAGGGGAGAGCGCTCCAAACTCATCCATCACTCAGTCACTCAGCCACTACAGGAAGTAGTTAACATGGGCGACCTCTGGGATGGCGGTCCATAGTTGGTAGGAGGGGTGTGGAGTTGAGGTTATTTTTGTAGAAACACTGGCAGAGACATAATTCAATCAATCAATCCATCAATCATTCTGTTGTAGAAACTGTTTGCTCTGCTAATCAAGACGGTCCCTTTTAAGTTAAAAAAAAAGACAGATACAAGAAGCAGCTGGTCAAAATGCAAATGTTCTTTGAAAAGTATAGAAATGATGAATGTATGCACACGTTTTTAAACTCACACTTTTGACCTTGTGATAGTTCTAAAAAGAAAAATGTAGGGGTCAGAAAGTCCTAACAAATCATCCTTTTGTGGAGTGTGTTTTAAACATAATGACCACCCATTCTAGTTTTCTGAATCCACACACATAAATCTTGTGCAATGATCAACATGGAAGAATAATGTGTCCATCAAAATACCTAAACTCCTGCACACTTTTTTAACTTGAAAACATTTGTTGACAACAATTTTAGACCTTCATCAGTAAAAACCAAAGAGATTCCAGGTGGTTGTTTGGACAATGTAGTGACAGAACCATGCCAGGCCATTGCCATATTTAATAAATTCAACAAAAACCCTTGTGAATAATTAAGTCTTGTTGTATGTTCCATTTAAATTAAACCTTTCTTTAATTGAAGTATCTCAGTCGATTGCATTAAAAAAAATAATTGTACAGGAACAAAACAGTTTGTTGTTAGTAATGTGAGGTCAGCGGTGATGAAAAACCTTTACATGTCAGGACCAGAAAAGCTAATTCAGCCAAACGCTGTGGTCGCAAAATAATTTTCAACAAGTACCTATTTTTGTCTTAATCACTTTGGAAAACCAAATCTTGTTCACCCCATAGGCAATGTTTACCTATTTATTTTAAAGATCTAGATCAACACTGTCAAACCTGATACAGTAATCCTGACCCCTCAGGTTCACACAGCAACTCACACATCTGCATGTGTGCATGTAAGCACTAGTGATACAGTACCTGATATTCATCCCAGTGAAGTACTCCCCTAAAGTAAGCATCTTTCTGAATGCTGTTATCTTGAGGAATACAGAGGGAGAGGTTACTTCACAGCGCAGTAACTCACTTTCACCACAGTGGACGATTAAAGAGATGCATGCTTACATTTAAGATTAGCTTCAGATATAAGATGCAATCATAGTAGATTTAAAATGGAATACAAAACATGCTTGAAGATATGTTTGTACCTGTCATATGTGGGTTTTTCACCAGGAATTTTATAAAAATTGACAAAACAAACAGAAGAAAGAGCACTGCAGGTCATTGAATAAAACACTTGTTTTTTTATTTACTGCCATTCCTATTGCTTCAGACAGACAAGCTGTGGCGCAGGGAGCACAGAGTGATTCAAACAAGTCAACATTACTGCCGATCTACAAACAAATCTCTCTGACAACAACAAACAACAGAGGCGCAGCAAAAAAAAGAAGCAAGAAGAAGAGCATTTGGCAACTATTAACATCTTGGAAAAAACTTCAGAAGTAAAAAAAGGAGTGCATTCTGCATTTTTAATAGTAAACAGCGTCTCTACTTCATCATGAACTAGATAAAGGAATCAAATGAGGAGGGCTGATACGCTGCTTTGACGTCGGCCCCCTTTTCCACCCTTCTGAGCTTTTTTTTGAAAGTGGATTTTGTCAGAAGCTCCGGATGTTTCGCTCACTCTCTCCCTCTCTCTCTTTCTCGGATGGCCTGCAGCATTACAGAGGAATATGGTGCTCTACACACTTTAAGAGTAATTAAAAGCGATTGAACAGCTGTAATTATGAGAAACGGCGGTTGTGTTCCGGGTCATTCTATCAGTGCTGTCTTTCATCAGAGCAGAGGCAGAGGGGGCCCCGCTGCTACTCTCTGTTTCTCCATATGCGTATCTTCAAGAACAAACAACTGGCAGGCTGCCTACAGGCTCTCACACACACACTATCACATTCATACACACACGCCTTCATGTAGACAAGTGGGAGAGTGAACGTGCACAAACACAAACACACAAATAGACAACTGACATGTATATTCACATGGCTAGTGAACACACACACACACACACACACACACACACACACACACACACACACACACACACACACACACACACACACACACACACACACACACACACACACACACACACACACACACACACACACACACACACACACACACACACACACACACACACACACACACACACACACCATTGCAGCTTAAACCTTAAAAAGCACATTCTTCATGTTCTTCGTTGGGTGACATTCATAACTTTCTTCATAATCTTTCTTTGGTTTCTTCAGGCTCGTTCAACCTTTGAAGACAATTAAGGGGTTTACTATACAAAAGTAAATGCAACGCTGTGTGAGCACTTTATCATTCCATACTGTATAATAACACTATGTGACAAATAGAAAGCATGTGTATGTACTGTACTGTGACTACTGAGAAAAGAGTCCATACATTGATGAAAGCATATCTGGGTTACATGGTTATCTAACAGAATACACAGAAATAATAAATAGTTACACATGTATGCTAACACTGAAATGCCGGTTCCACTTGTGTTTTTTTTCGTTAGACCATTGTGTCACTAGTAGCATGTCATTAAGCGCTGCTAGCATTGTTAGCATGTTACTGAAGCACTATTGTGGTAATATTGTGGTGCTCTGGTTTTTTCTTCAAGCCAGATCCAAGGTGTAGCAGGCTTAGATGCCAAGGACATCATCTGGGGTAGTGGAGGGTGGAGTAAGTGGAGATGCAGATGCCCCAAATCAAAAGCAAATCAATCTTGGTAGGATCACAACGGAGGACTGCTCAGTGGTCTGTCCCTCGGATGATGTGGGAGCATTTGAAAAAAAGCTGGTGGGGTATTTTTTTTGTCTCTTTCTTAATACCTCTTGACACCCTTCACATCCTGGTGTAAAAGAAAACAAGAAACTGTTACTGGTTTAAAAAAAACAACAACAGCATTTGAATCTTTATCCTGAAATGGTTAAAACTGGAAATGAGGCCTCCTGTGAGGGTTAAGATGGGATTGTAAAGGCTAAAAGAGATGCTGATTATTTTTGGATTTGCCATTGTGAGACTTGATTCTCAAGCTGTTTAATTTACTTAAAGCCTGCATAGGTTGAATACTTTATTGTGAATGACCGAGAGGAAGACAGACACTGACTAACTTCACAATGAAGTGAATTATAATGGCCATTCCAAAATATCAAAACTTCTGACTGCAAACATAAAGTGTGTTTGACAGCCGGTGTTTCCTTTATGTAGAAATACAGACTACAGCTTGTCATGACTTCCTTTAAGGTCAGGACAATCCTTTTTTGGGTGCCTTGAGCTTGTTTTCTGAGCAGCTCCACAAGTTAAAAAGTGATATAAGAAAAAAGAAGAAGCTGACGAATTACTTCACATTAATCTTTCAAGAAATTTTACTTGAGATTTTAGTTTGCCTATTTCTTTGGCCAGCTTTTTTTGGCATTCTTGTTACTCACAACATGCTAAATAGTTTCTACATTTTCTATTGGACTGTTCACACAATGGTCTGTAAGGATAGTCAGAAGAAAACTGGCATAGTTCAATAATCCCATGAAGTAATGAACGATCCACCTGTGAATAGGTGTGTGCTGCATGAACTTAACATGTTCAAAACATTTGTCAAACCACTTGTCAACATCCTGAGCTCACCTCCAGAGCAGTAACTCCACTCTGTTGATGATGTCGGCCAAATCAAAGGGTAGTGGCATGCCGGGGTCATCCACACCCCAGAAAGGCCGGTCCACTGGGGCTTCCTCAGGGGGTAATGTCTGGGCCAGACTGGAGTGGCACCTGAGGCAACAGGACACAGGAAACAAGCGCACCCATTAACTCCTCCCTCCAATTTAGAAAACAACTGGTAGACACTCATCAGTATTAGGACACGTGTCTCAGGTCACGGACTAAATTTTGACCTGTGGTTTTTATTCTTTGGATGAGACTTATGCTTGAGTGAAGGTCTCTCACTGCTATAACCAATCCAAATACTATCAAGCTAATCTCTCAGAACTTTATTCTCATTATATCAAAGTGTTGTCTTTTTTTTTTTTTCACCCAACTGTAAATTCAAATGTAGAGGGTGTAAAAAGTCTCCAACACTCATTTTTAAACAGAAACTTTACTATCTGCTCTTCCAGGATTGACTGTTGAAAGCTTTAAAGGGGTAAGCCCCAGTAATATCAAGTTGTTAAGTAAATGATGTGTGTTTGTGTGTTTTGCTGACTCGTCTTTAAACACGCAGTGGGTGCTGTGTGTTTGACCAGGAGGCCGTCGGCTTGTGTGTTTCCGCTGCTTTTTATGACTACTAATAATACTGGGCCCAATTACCACTGCCCGGATACAAGAGATGAAGTGAATCTGTTTGTACTAAGGATACATGGAGAGGTTTACACATCATATACTTCAGAGAGATCTCCTTTCTCTATGTATGTTATTGATAGTTTATAGTTAAATTGTACGTCATTTGTACATCATTTTCTGGTTTAAACCTCTGAACTAGTAAAGCCCATTGAGCTAAATGGAACTGAGAGATTTGGAGAAAGTGATGTGTCAGGAAAGTGTTTTCAAGGCAATAAATGGCAGAATCTGTTTCAGGCTGATGAGACAGCATGATATCATTATGATATCATGATTAATGCCCCTTTCATTTAATACACAGAGACGCACACACAGCAGGATGCTTCCGCAAGAACATCACTCTCTGTTGTTGCAATCGTGACAGTACGGTGACAAATCCAGCCCTTTCATGTCACTGTGATTTTTTTTTTATGATTAATAATCCAGGGTTAGCTGTAATTTCTTCCTTGTTTGGAACCCCCACAGACCTCAGCCACATCTTTTGTCAGAGCAGTGTAAATATTTACTGCGGTGACTTGGTGTTCCTCTCTGCTGTCATTGTAAATCTGCCCTCCCTCTGCCTCTTGACAGATGAGAGCGACCCCTGACCTGGAGGTGCAGGAGGGAGGGGTGGAGGTTGGCATTTGTGTGGTGTGTGTCAAGTGTGTGTGTGTGTGTGTTGTCCTAAGAATTTCATTCTCGAGCCACAAGGCCAGTTATACTCCCCACTCAGTCATCATGCCAGGGTCTATCCTATCGTATCCCTCTACCCCATCCCCACAACCGTGAACCTCAAACATCCCGGAAACACACACACAAACAGGACCACCACCACCTTGTGGCCAGGGACTACAGGGGGGAACGGAGGGGACACTGAGGGCTGGAGAGACAAATATGGGGGTCAGTTATGGATGAGATGAGGGGATGTTTAAGTTGTCAGGGGACAGCCGGGGGCTGCCACAATTTGTGGTTATATATTTTCACTGGAGCCACTTAATGTCCGCCTGGCTCTGGGCCTAAGTGCTGCATTTTGGTGCGGTTAGCCCTTTAAAGAGCTGCTGCATTACGGTGGTGAGGAGCAGCATTAACATTCACTGTTCCAATATATCTTCTGTGCTCTGGATCAGGGCCTGATAATAGCATCTGTTAACATGCACTAAGTACCATTATGTAGCACATCACTTCATAAATAATACGATTAGGCGACCTTGGGGCTTTGCGACGAGCCGTGTGTTTAAATGTTCTCATCATTTATTTAGGGTGCGAATTAAAGGAAGCGCCACTTCAGAGGAGGAGGAGGAGGACATGGCTGGCATACATATCGAAGAAGTGAGCGAGAGAGAGAGAGAGAGTAAGAGAGAGAGAGTGAGAGCAAACTGACCCAGACAGCACACACTGACACACACACACAGTGGGGTTCTGCTGACATCAGCTTAAGGACACCATAGGCTGAGGGAACCCAGGCCTTTGATTTGGTCTGATTAAGTATTCATGCAGTATAGCTATGAAAGAAAACACTGGCCTCTTTTTCTGCTGTCTCGACTCATACTGAAAGGCTACATACCGTAAAAACCTGACCTGACGCCTTCAACAGAGCCGCTGCATTTATCTGACAAGGGATCTTGCAACATTAGCTTGCAAATAGAGGACTCCTGGTTTACCAGAGATATAAAAGATATCAAGGCTGGAAGACTATCAAAGATAATACAGTGTAGGTAATTCAGCACACACTTTTACACAATCTACCACTGTTCACAGAGTGCCGTCTCCTGACTGCTAAAATGGAACCAAACAAAAAGTCAATATCAAGCGAGGTGCCTTAAGCTCTCCCGGGCTCTCGCTAGAAATTCAGTGTAAGCCACAGCGGCGTACAAACAAGGCTCACCAAAAGACTTTCCCATGGTAGAACAGCCCACCTTAAAGTTAAGGTCAAAGACAAAGAGGTGTGTGTGTCGGGGTGGGGTCGGGGGGGGGGGGTGGGTGTTGTGTGTTAACAGTGTTTGTGAGTCCACAAACAG
The DNA here is from genome assembly GCF_963584025.1 of Labrus mixtus. Classification (NCBI taxonomy): domain Eukaryota; kingdom Metazoa; phylum Chordata; class Actinopteri; order Labriformes; family Labridae; genus Labrus; species Labrus mixtus. Next base: position 23,958,552 of record NC_083612.1, on the reverse strand, counting down.
GCTGTTCAAATGGATTAACCCCAGACAGATATGGGCCTAACTATCCCATCTGGCGCTCGGTCAAGAGAGATTGGCAACACAATCACTCATTTCAATTTGCCCTGAAACCTTATAGCCTGGCAGGCCCCTGCTCAAATGGTATGCTAATGTGAAAGGTATCTCGGATTCTATCGCCTCTATTTCACAGAGGCTTTTTCCCCTTCACGCAGCACAGTGCACTTGAACTACGGCCGGGCGAGAGATCCACGGCCCTCGCTGCAATAAGAGCCAGAGCCCCCTTTGCGCTCAAACTAACCACTTTAGCTAAAGTGAGTGTTAATTATGGACAGGCAAAGCAGTCAATAAAAGGTTAATGTAAAAGTCAAAGGATAAATTCCTTTAAGCATTGCATCATTCCACCATCTCCAACACACTGCTCGCAGGTCTCCTAATCAATACGTTTTACTGTAATGCGCTCCCCATCGATCCCCCCCGCCTCCACAGTCCGGGCTCCATCACTTGGTTAAAGAAAGGAAAGAGAGCGGGAGAGAGAGAGAGAAATACGAGTAAATAAAATGATTAACCTGGGTTTTACTCTGTTGTTTCACTCTTCGTCTCTCTCTAAAAGGCTTGTTAGATGAGTGCAGGGTGGTCCAATATCATCACTGCCATCACCAACCATCCCAATCATCAGCATCATCAGCCCACTCAATCTCTGGCCCGTGTGTAATTGTGTAGCAGCACACTCAGGCAGGGCCATACATTAAAAGGCCCTCTGCTCTTTACAGGATGGAAATCCGCTTAATAGACAACATCAGTGCTTCCAACTCTTGCAATTACACTGATAAATGCACGATTGTGTCAGTCCCAGTGAAAAAGAACCCAGGGAACATAGATAGGAGACAACACTTATTGCATTATTGCTACAGGAGGTCATTTGTATCCACATGGGACTAGACAGCATGTGCTGACCCTAGACATGGTCTTAGGACACGGGTGGAATCATGATGTAAGGGATCTAGAGAGGCTTACTAAGATATTATCTCTAACCTTGATGAGGAGTTGTCATATTTGAGAGCAAATCCAAATGACGTTTTTCTTTGTGCATCAATGTGGAAAATGTCTGAGCATATTCTGCAATCAGAAATCTGTATGATAATATCACCATAGAAATCAAACTGGATCCTGACTAGGATCATTTTAAACTCCAACTTGAAACGGTGTTTAAAGAGGACTCAGTCATGTTTGATCTAGTGTTTCCTATTTTGCAGTGTTTTATGTTTTGTATCCTGTATTGTTTTCTCTCTTTTATTTGTTGTGTTTTTTTTGTTCTGTCTCTTGAGCATCTTGTTTTTTAATTTGAATGTACTTCAAGTGCCGTATAGGGAAGGGCACTGCAAATTACTTTGGCTATACTGTAAGTGCTGTAGTGTGTGGAATTGGTTTACTTGCTTCATACTTGTCACTAAGTTTGCTAAAAGTTTTGAGACTTTTGGACACTGCATGTTTTCAAAGGATAAAATCTCAATTTTTTTTAATGATCAAAAGTATTTAAAGGTAGATCTTAAAAAAACGACAGATCTTCAGTCATATTTTTAGCCCCAAATTTATGCAATTTTGACCTCATAATCATATTAAAAACACAACCGAAGTCCCGACACACCTAAAGATAAAAAAACAAATACAAATAAAATAGAATTTCTATAATTGTTCTTGAGGGTATTATAGATTAATATCAAATGCTTTTCAATATATTATTTTTTTCTAAGTGTAACTTAAGATAGCTCATGATCTGTTTATTTTATCATGGTTCTAATAATTACTACTCATAAATAACACAATACTTGTGTACAACCAAGAGAAGATCTTGTGTTTGATAAACTACATATTTGCGGCTATTATCCTTTGTTAATAAAAAAAGAGAAAAGCGATATAACAAAACATTTAACAAAACATTCACAAGTAGGTCATTGAGGATGACCTCAACAATCTTTTCATGTTATGTTCCATGCCCTTTGTATTATCTCAATCAAAAACATCAATCAATCAGTGTCAATTCTGCATTGTATTATATATGCCGGTGCTGATCAAGGCAAGCGAAATACCTCAGATCACCTGCTTCCTCGTGACCTGACTGTGCTTCATATGACTGTCTAGCAACACTATGCAGGTGTGAATTTTTATGGTCTTGGCAACCCGAGTGCCCGATAGCTGAGAATGCAATCAAACAAGTCATGAAAAAACAGGCATGTGTCTCATAAATCAGCCTGCCCCTGAAGGTAAGGCATGCAATCACGTCCAAGGGAGGGAGAAGAAAGAAAGGAGTATATTATCCATGTACATTCTGCATCTATGTGATGTTGTGTAAGAAATGAGCGATTGAGCACATCTGTCTTTGTGTGTCATGCAGTTATATAATGGGTGGGAGAGAGACAGAAGGATCGCTCTTATCTACAAACTTATCTATCTGCTGCGTTGTGCAAGATATTAGTGATATCATGAAGTATAACAAGGAGATGTTTAAAACAAGGCCCAACCTGTAAAAAGTCAAGCTTTGGATCTCTAACTGCACCACCCAAGAATCAAAGGGTCCTGTGAACTCTCAGGGCTGTCCTCATTAGAGCCTGAACAGAGCATCAGATCCCCACCCACCATCCCCAAACTGCCATTATCTCAATCACAGCCACATCCAGTGCTAAATGTAAAGTCGTGCAGAATGTGAGCCAGCCAGCCAGAAAGCCAGAAAGCCAGAAAGCGTGGGCAGGGCTGCGTCTTAACCGTTTCCTCAGGATCAATCAAACACTATTGTGTCTGCAGACAGCTGCTGACTGTACACTTTGTGAGTATGTGAGGTGGGCAATTCTGGAGGCAGAAACAGAAAGAGAAGGAGAGGAGGGAGGGGGGGTGTCATCAAATGCCCAACATATGTTCCTTTCATTTTGATTCCCTCTAAGGAGCCTGGGATAATAAAACTAACATCTGATGCACTCTTTTCCCCTTTAATTAATGGTTGTGGAAACCACACAAAAATGCATTAGCAAAAAAAAAAAAGAAAGGGGGGGGGGGGGGAGGTCGAGGTGGGCTCTGTGGTGCTTTCAACACTCTCCCACACATGCCGCCACGGCTCTGCTGTGGCTGGGACAATGATTCTGTACCTTTGGGGGGGGTAGCCCTCTTGCTCATACACTGTGAGGTGTCCCCCTTGCCAGATGCAGTCTGGGTGTTAAACCACATGAAACAAATAAGCTTCATTATTGGCATCTCAAAGTCAGACTCTGAGTTGCACGGAGTCCATGTACTGTTTGCAGGGTTAACAGGGGCCTACGGCACAAACAGAGAAGGTTTGCCATACCTGCACAGACCCTGCCTGCTTCACACCCTGAGTGTTTGATGTGGTCTGGCTGGCTGCTCCGTCTAGAGCAGGGTGAACCAGATGTAGGAGAAAAACACACACAAAGCAAGGTAGCCTCTAAATAGCCTTCATAATTGGAGGCAATAAAACACTATTGCAGTCTGGAAGTGCAAAGGAGGCGAGCCCCTGAAGTACAGCTACTGCTCTCAAAAACCAGGTGGACGTCCATTAGGTGCTTAACAGTGTAACAAATTACCGAACACCCTGGCCTGCTCCTTCTCCTCCTCGGGCAATGGGATGGAATGTGGCCTAGTGTCAACACCGGCGCAAAATTTACGAGCAGACAACTATTGTTCAAATGCAATCACGTCCTAATAAAAATAGAGGCAGGAAAAGGACAAACAGATAGGGCCCTCCTGGCCGTTTACTCTTCTGACAATGGGTGGAGAGACAGATCACCCCCTTAGGCACTGGATCTGTGTGTGTCAGTGTTGAGGGAAAGAAAAGTAAGAGGGATAGAGGGAGAGTTTGTGTGTGCGTGTGTATGTGCTCCAGGCATACTGGAATGACTGTAGCTGCAACTTTTGGCCTACTAGCCACCTGTGCCAGGCTACAGGCTAGTCCAACATAAGCAGCTGGCTTGAAGGAAGAGCGGGGGGGGAAAAAAAGAAAAGAAAAAACAAACATTTAATTTGGGCCCAGCCAGTAACACCCGAAGGACAACAACACTCAGTGGGGAAGGTTGCCCAGCTCAAACACAACCAACCCAAACCCACTCCATCATCATTCCAAATGAGCCACACGTGGCCAAATACCATAGTGAAACATTTGGATGTATACAGGCTAAAATAATTAAGAGTTGGTTCCAAGGAGACACTGAAGGTTTTCCTGATGACGCTGTTTATTTATAAAGCCCAGGAGAGAAAATGGAGCAATAACAGGACTCGTTGGTGAGGGTAAAGAGGTTACAAGCCTGCGAGTGATTGCTCTTTTTCACAGCTTTGCGTTCGAAGGCTGTAAATCTTCTGTTAGGGAATCAGGAAGAGGGTTACTGCGGCGCAGGGAGCACTAACTCATAGTTTTCCAGGGGAATGGCACACAGTTGCTGTGAAAACTTGTTCTCAGAGTGTTCTTGTAAAACGATCATTTTTTAACCCTCAGACCTTCCTCTCACCACATGCCCCCCCTCCCTCCCTCCCTCCCGTCTGAGCGGCAGTGCCTTGTGGGCATCACCTGAATGGTGCAATAAAGCTGGTGATGGATGAGGCCTGCCTCAACAGCCATACAAGCAAACCATTGGACGACACCTGACCCCGGTCACACGATAAGGTCGATCCAACATGGGCACAATTCCCACCTGTCTTCAGGTGACAATCGTGGGGTCAAGCTGGCCCAGCTAATTATAGTCTATTGTAACTTCAATTGCTCGGTTACAAGTCATCTCTCTAGCTCCAGGGGACGGGGTGTTACGTTCTGAAGCCTTTTGTGTATAGTTAAACTGTGAGATAGAAGCTTCAAACTGTTGCACAACAGATATCAAGTGTCAGAAACGTGTATATCAAACCGCCTCACAGGAAAGAACAGCAAACAGCAAAGGGAGCAGAAAAACACACTTCCCTGTTCCCTTTTAACAATTGTTGACTCATTGTTGGAAACGCTTGTCATGTTGTGATCACATATGTTCAACGACAAAACTCGCCACACACCCTTCTGCCACAGTCACAAACATGAAACACCATTTATTGGACAGGCAGAAGTTGTGATATGACAAGAAACAACACAAGTTCTACTTAAAAAACTATAAAGAAAACAAGGTGGAAAAGACTTTCATCAAATATTAATACGTTTTTTTTTGTTAAAATAATACAGCAAAAAACTAAAGATGCATAGGAAAATGCATACACCGAACATGTTAATGCTTCTGATAAAACAAGATAGATAGCCATGCTTCAACTCGCACAGAGACAAGGTGTAACTCTTTTTTCAGGTCACCAATCTAATCACTGAAATTTTAGCAACCCCCTGACCTTTCTTCTATTGCCACAATCGGGCACGCATCTGTACTTTTGCACATGCAGCGTGAGACAGTAGAACTAAAGTGATTACCATGATTTCTTTTGGAAAGACTAATTTCAGCGAGCTTCTTTTATTTAGTTAACCTTTAAATGGACAGGAAAAGGAGTGGCACTCGAGTATCTGCCATAAGTCAACAACTAAACTGTCATTACTCTTTCTATTTACAGAACACGATGAACTCAGCCTGAAAATGTCAGGCTGGGTATACAATACCTCAGCGGCCACGCTTTCTCGGATGCATATGAGATTTCTCCTCTAGTAAATAAACAAAAAGAAAAAGTCCAGAACTGAGTGAAGTTTCTTAGCCAGGCTTATGCAAATCATAGGTTTATATCACAGTAATGTGAATGTGTATGCATCCATGCGTACATATAGTGCACACTCCCCAACCATGCCAGAGGAGCGCTTACCGCCAGGTGTTTTTAACTTCTGCATCACTTGGTGCTCCTGCTGTGTGAACACGAGTTTTGTTTCACCCTATTAAGTAAATAGTGTAATTATAGGGCCTCGGCATTTAAAACGCTGTGAACAGCCAGCAATTTGTTTGGAAGAGCAGCCAGGCTAGGCCCTGAGGCACTGCACCAAGCAGGATGCAAAGAGTGCACAGAGCAAGCCAGGGAACGCTGTATAATAGTGTGGGAGTGAGTGTGTATGAGTTCATGTACCTGCCTATGTAGATGAGTTGTTGCATGTTTTTTTTTAAGCTGTGTGTGTAAATCACTCTTAAAGTTGCTCAGAGTGTTAAATAGGAGCAGTTTGTGGTCAAACAGGTACTTAATATTGTTTCGTTTGGCAATATTGATGCAGTAACTGTAATACCAGCACTATCTAGAACTGGGTTTTGTAGATCCCCAAATTGACTCCATAGTGGCAAAGGCATCGCTCGTATCGATGCCAAAAGAACAACCATAGCACAAAAGCCACACGGAAAGCTTGGCATAATAAAAAGAGAGGGATTACAACAACTCTCGTTATTACTTTGCTCTCTACATTTTGTCTCCACAAACATCCCAGCTCTGCTCAACCTCATCCTAGTGAGGATGCTTCTTACTTAAGTCTCTGCCCTTACCGCTGATCCAGGGTCAGCTGTGGGGAGTAAGAGAGGGATAACCTCTTTCTGAGCCCCATAGAGGCCCAGATGGCTGTGAGAAAGCTCCGATCCAAAAACTAGCTTACAACTCAATCGCTCTGGCCGCATCTCCAAGTCCACAATTTAACCCCCTCTGATGTCAGCCAAGGTCACAGATGCACACTCGAGAGTAAAAAAAAAAAAAAAAGAGCCAGGAGTGAAGTGCTGCCAGAGTCGGAGGGAATTAGATCCGGGCTGAGTGGCCCTCATCTGGCTAAGCCCAGTAAGAAGCAAGACTAACAGGCTGAGGCAAGGCAGTTTGGGTTCGCAGACAAACACACATCCACACACACACACACACACACACACACACACACACACACACACACACACACAGCCATGCTTGTAAGCTTGCACACAAATGGACACACACATAAATAAAGAGGTAAACACACACTTACAAAGTCACACACACACATGCACACACGGAAGGACTTGGAGGGCTACAGATGGTGTGCCCTGGGCCTGGTGACTGGGGCTCTGAGTGAGCTAGTTTTAGCTCCAGTTTGGAAGCAGCCATGACACACGGGGCTCAGGGGTTGGGGCGGAAGACAAAGAGCGGCGGAAGGAGGTAAAAGAGAAGAGGGCGGGGTCGCTCCGTCTCTGTATGGGGTTCTCCTTACCTTTTAAGTACAACACCAACATGTCACTGTCCATTTGTCCCCTTGCCCTATTGCCCACGTACTATCCCTGTGTCGCCCTACACCAACATTCCTAATAGTGCAAGCACACACCCCACAAATACACAAATATTCACACACACACTCACACACTCTGGGAGCCAGCGGCCACTTCAGCCGTAATTCCGCCTGACTTCCGCTGTCTGACTGGCAGAAGACAGGGAGGGTGAGGACAACAAGCTGTGAATACAGGAAGAGACAGAAAATCATTGAGAACCTTGCCTTTATGAATCTTTGATGAGAGGGAGAGGGGGTTGGCGAGGGCTTTGCCTCTGGTTAAATCAGAGCAGAGCGTGTGTTGTGTGTGTATGACTGCCAACAGAGGTTGAGATAAACAGGGCCTGGACCAGGCCCAGACAACTGCTAGCGCTTCAGTCGGGAACATTTGTCTCTGCAATTAGTCCCTGTCCTCCCTGTTCATGTCGCAGGTAAGTGGTATTTGTAGCTAGCATAGTGACTATAACTACGAGGGCCTCGGAGCCTGTAGGGGGCTGGAAGGTTGAGATTTGAATTTCAATGTATTTTATCTGATAGGGACAATGCAATCTAACAAATTTCAAATGCAGAGCATGGAACTGATGTATTGCACAGAGAGTTTACAGCTTCTGTTAATTTGAACACTTGTCCATAGTTGGGCTTTCCCATACACAGGAAGATAAAAGTTACAGTTTTGTGATCTTTCGTATGGTTTTGCTTCCGTCTCAAAGCGTTTTAAAAGAACCCTTGTGTTTAAAGGTAAAATATAAATAAAGTTACAATTTTTATAATACAACGTAAAAGTACATAAGTTATGTGACAATAAAATCCCTATACAATGAGTTAACAATACATCAATTCTACACACCAAAAATGAATACTAATTTAAAAATTAAAAAAAGCTATGTTTTCTTAAGCCAGCAGTTGGCCTTTGCTATGAAAAAATCTAAGATGAACACAGAGCACTTTGTTTATAACGCAACAAGTATTTCAGGAATTGAATTATGCAGCTTGCATCTCCTCTGTTTTACCACCGACTCCTCTTTCAATCTTTGCAGAGAAAGTTAACAAAAATCACAATAAGGTCTATAAAGACTTACAATACAGAAGGTGAGTGCTATTCCACAACAGTAACAATAGTCTTAAACTGTATATTATGACCATATCTATTTGGGTTAGTTTTATTTTACTGTGACCTCTTGACTACTTGCACTTTAATACCCTCCCCGTTAACAAAAAGAAAACATGCATGCAAATGAAATCCGACTAACAACTACAGCTCTTGACATGGTCATCAATTAAAACATATCAAAATAACCTTTACACATAAAAGGAACTGCATGTTCTACACAGTCCAGTGCAATCAGAAAGTCGTACAATCAACTAACATTTGAGTCTTAAAATTATAGAAATATTGATATTTGTTACACTGCTGTCCCATTCTATCATATTTTGCAGGAAGCCCTCAGCCTGGAGAAATGTGTTACTTGTTAACTTCTGATGCTAATAACCCACGTCTCACATCAGAGAGAGGGCAAGTTTAACAGACACTAACATGTCTGGCTTTGTGCCATGATAAATGACAGGCAACTATAGAAAACCACTAACAAAAACATGATGAGCTGGTATTACGGTCATGTACAAAGCTGTTTCCTAATTGACAAAGCCGAAGTATGTTGCAGTGTCTTGTACGGACAAACTAACTTGTTATTAAAGCATGGGAAGTTTACGCCCCACCCTTGTTCTGTGTCTTCTTTCAGTGTTCATTGTACCTTCCAACCACCTCACACCTGTTCTGACATCGGACACATGAAAGCCGATGATGACTCAGAGGAGGTTATTTTAATTAATAATACAAGACATGTAACAACAACACTCCTTCAAATCTCAGAAACTGCTTTTTAATAGATGTCAAGCAAGGTGCCAATTTTCTCCTCAACATGAGTTGGGTTATGTTACGAAACAAGCAGAGCAGCATAGTAGCTTCGTCTCATCTGCCACCTGTGACAGCTCGGAAATTCAGAGTCCTCCAGGAAGCTCGCTCATGTTAATGTGTCACCAATGAGGCCTTTAGAAGGCTCGATTCATCCATCTGTCAGCACGCACACAAGTACCGCTGACTGATTTGCAATCATACAAGAACCTGGCACTGACGATGAACTGTCTTATAAGTTGATCAAGAGTTTCCTTGTCTTCCATCTACATCTGTCAGGTTCAAATTTTACACTTTGCTACACATGTTGATCATACATAGCGAAGCACAGGCATAAATTTCAAGCTGCTGTTTGGACTAATCTACTTTAGGTGTGAGTAACACAGAATTCCTACTACCTGGGATCGGTAGATGAAAGTGTAGGAATGATTGACATCTGAAGTTCCTTTTCTCACAGCTTGTAGACCTGCCACGGCTCTGAACGCCTGGCTTCCGATAGCCTCGGGAGAAGACAAAGGACTGTGCCAGGCTTGGGTTGGGTCGTTTAAAGGGTGAGAGCGAGTCGAACAGTGCCCCCTGATGGTTCACACACATGCTGTAAGCCGGGGAGGGAAGCTATATAGTTAGTGCTGGTAAAAGTCACGTTAAGGAAAACAACACCCGAATCAAATGGAGCCTGTGTCCAGCCTTTGTTTGCAGGCAGGGGGAGGTGAAAGAGCAGTACTTAGCAGAGCAGCTAACCTGTGGCCATATCTGCTGGACAAATCAATAGAAATGTCTGAGAGCAAAACAGGGTGTGCTAAGGGGGTGCTGGAGGGGTTACCCCTGGCCCGCTGCCCCGGGCCCCTCCTGGGGGCTACCTGCCTGTCTCCTCGCCCTCCATCCCTTCTGCCTCAGTGCTCCCATCCTGCGACTATACGCGCACACACACACACACACACACACACACACACACACACACACATGCAACAAGCCCACATATACTCAAAATACAGGCGTCCTGTGAATTCTTGAGGCACCATATATACTATGAAGTGCAACAAAGGATCCACATTGTCTAACATTTGGCACTGCAGATGCAGACTAAAAGGTATATAAGAGCATGTACAAGACAACGTACACATGCACATACACTCACTGGGACACATATTGATGAATGTGCACACAGTGTTTGTCCCCTGATACTTCATAGTACATGGAACACAATATGGACAAGCTTCAAATGGCTTCCCATTGGTCCTTCACGTAAGAGGGCAGAGGATGCTGGATGAAATGCAGGACAACACACCTCCCCCCCCACCTGACCCCAAAGCCCTGGAGAACGGACTGGCCCAGAGGAGAAGTAAAAGCAGTACTCATCCAAACTCCAGGAATCCAATTCTCTAAAAAGCAGAGACCCTTCTCTGCTCCTTTCTCCCACTTGCTGCCGCCTACTTACTTTCAATCACAGTTAACATCACAGAACAAGAAGTGGAGGGATGGGAGGAGGTGAAATACAAGCCTGCTGCACAATGCACTTGTCTGGCAGCTGCTTGCTCTGACATTTGAGGCCATGGGGACCTTGTTCAAAGAGCAGATGCTCACTGATGTACAGGCACAGGAACATGGCAACTACACAAGTGGCTGAAGCAGAAAAGAAATCTGCACAAACATATGACAGAAAAGAACAGGGGGGGGGGGGGGGGGGGGGGGGGGGAGCAGAAGATGGCAGGCTCCCGCAGAGATATGTTGAGAGGAGACAGACAAACACAAATACACAGCTGAGTGGACATGGCACACAAGCATGCACAAAGATGGAGAAAGACGCCATGCAAACTGTGAAACAGTTGTAAAAATTATCAGAAGGACCCTTCATAACTAACACCACAAATAAACCTCTTCTAAGTAACATTCAGGAAAATGTACTGCCCATACATTTAAACAAGGTTATCTTTTAAATTTGGACACAACAAAATGCAGAGTTCCAAACATAAGACTTCACACATAAGACTTTATTATTAACACTGCATGAAAAAAGTGAGAGTACTCGAATGGGCAGGTAGACTACAAGCTTCCTAGCCTCTACAAATTAAGATACAACAACAGAAATTAACCTTGTGGTAACTTTTATTCTGACCTATTTATTAAGTTCACTTTTTAAGCACCACCACTCGAGACTATATTTGTATTACACAAATCATTCATTCAGCTCTCCACACCTTGAATGAAAACAGTCCAGAAATACAAGTAACTATCGCTAAAGGATTCAATGGTAAGGGCTCGATGAAGGCCAACAAAATATGAAGTGCAAAGGGAGATGGAGAAGTGTATGATGAGTGATGAAAAGAAGAGATGGGAGGAAAACACGGAAACAAAAGAGAGAAACACAAGACAGAAAAAGCAATCTGAGAGAAGTGCAGAGCAGGCAGCAACATGGAGCATCTCCGGCAGAGAGAAATTAGTTTCCGCACAGGACCGCAGGCAGCATTATGGAAATGGGTGGCTGGCAGCTTCTTTGGCTGACTGTAAACAGGATCTTGGTAAGGCATACAGCCTCTGGTGCGGCCCTCAGAGCCTGGCATCATCATGGAGCTGTGTCGAGCTGCAGCACTCCCACGGTCCCTCCTTCTATCTGTCTGGTTCCTTTGCTCAAACCTGCCCGAACTCCACTCGTGAGTAATTTATAAAGCGCGGTGGGGGCGGCTGCGGAAGCAGTACGTGCACATCCTGACACCAAATACATGACATGTTCCACATGTCTTCGCAAGAAACTACAAAGAGCCCTTTTGTCTCTACAAAGAAAATGAAACTCTGTAAAGTAGTTGAGGTGTTTGGGGTTCTTGCATCACTTTGTGAACTGCTGTGAACCAGGAAGTTAATGGCAACACCTGCTACAAAGCAAGACCAGAGTTTAAGTATCTTTATGTGGATTCATAAGCTGCTTAGTCAAGGCATGTGGCACTAACAAGAAAAACTGTCATGGTTTTCTGGCAGCACTGATCTTTGCCGTTCAAAACCAGGCCAATACCCACCAGGAGTAAGAGGACCTTGATTATTAAAAAAATAAAAATCCAAGCCCTCAGAAATAACTTTCCAATATAAAGACACCTAAAAAAATCAGCTTTGCAGATGTTTCCATCATAGTTTCAGTATCTCTTACCTCATTGCACATAAATCTACTCATATTTCTAATTCAAACTCCAAGTGTCTTAGCTTTTCTGTATGTTTTTATTCCTGTCCCAAAGTGTAAGTATGTCTTCACAGTAGCGTCTGCGTGCTGCTCTCTTTCCTTTTCTTTACAACTATAACTAGGACAATTACAGTACAGCTGCATTATCTTTGCCATGCTGCAAAACAAAGCGCAGTGGCATAATGCGAGGCCTTTCACAAAAGTAAACAACTTCATCTTGTGTCTGTAATATGTGTCACTGCGATTGTGCAAAGCTGCCCATCGACACAGCCGTGTCGGGTTGAAGAAGCGTCTCCTAATTAATGAGAGAGCGAGCGAGTCAAAGAGAGAGAAATTCTCTCTTCCACAGTTCTCCTTCAAACAAACACTTCCTACGGGACCCCATTGTTTGGACTGAGGCATCATGGGTAGCCTTATTTACAGATTTTAATTGCTCTGGTGATCTGTGGGTAAAACACCCTGTCGTAATCACCCCACAATAGAATTGTTACTCTTTCTGACAATTGTAATAAAATGCTCTACAGCGTCCGGGGGAAAACAGGGAGGAGGAAACAGAGAGGGGAAGAGGAAAAAGAAACACTGATAGCAGACGACGTAAAGAAAGGAAAACAGCAAAAATAGAAAAAAAAAAGTAAATAAGGAGAAAATATTTTGGATGCAAATCTTCTCTGCGAAAGAAACTAATCCGAGCGGGCGGGAAGCAGGGATGAGGATGGGACTGTTGTCCAAGGAAATGATTGCTCTCCAACCTCAAAGTGACAACCATGAGAAGCTCACCGTTCCTGGACCTCCGAAGCGGAACCGCAGAGGAGACATGCGCTGCAACCATCACAAACACACACGCACACCTTCACACAGAGACAGATTGGGCATGAGGAGGTAGGTCACCTACAGGAGGAGATTAGTGTCAGCAGGCAGAGGTATGAACATGGGACTGTCAACTGCAGCTGTCCCTGTTAGCAAGCTCTCAAACGGCTTTCAGAGAAGTGGTAAAACACTGTTTATGCTGGAGTTAAGGCCAAAGGATATATGACATTCGAAATGAAATGCAGAGCTAGGAGAGAAAAACAAGTTCTGCTCAAAAAGGAAGCTATCTTTTCTATGTAGTGAGTCCCAGGAAAAAATGTAGCCATAGAAATACAAAAATTGAAAATAAAATGCTCAGTATTTGTTTAGCCGTCAACCATGATTTGTTCATTTGGTGCGATGGTAACATTTAAAGCTGTATTTTGTTATTTCTTTACCTAAATCTATATTAAAACAGAAAATCAACCAATTACAACAAAGTGTGTTTCTTTTGGTCCTGTGAATCTGTGGCATTTGGAATGATGTGTATCATTTTGTACACTATAAAAAGGACCTGACACCCGACTGCAGTACACATTGGTTAAGATCACATGAGGAGAAGCAGCTCCTCTACTCTGGGAAAAAAAATCCCATTTTACTTAAGTGTGTCAGACTCTATCCCATTATTATGCCTGCTGATAAAGGTAATACAAACACCCTGCGCATCAAAGGTCCATGAAATATTTAACAGCCAATCAGCTGGCAATTATTCTCTATGATCTCCTGGAGGCAGCCAATGGGGATGTGCCTCCGGTGGAGGTGGCCTGGAAGGGTTTCAAGACTTCGGTTCTGCTTATACCACAATCCAAACACTTACTTTGTATTACGCTCAGTTAACGCTAAAATAAAGTAGAGGCAAAGTTTCTTAACTGGTTTAGCTTTCCCTTATTTGTGAAAACACACTAAACTGAGTATTGATGTATTAGAGCCAATTTGCATGTGTTCCTCCTGGACTATAGATTGTTTTAAAATCATTGCAACTGGACATGAAGACACCCATTACATCTTCCAATGGAGCACATCAATTCCTCAGTGAAAGCTGCAAGATGTGGTGCCACCGTGTTTTGGAGGATGTTATGTTTTTGGTATAACAATCAGAGCTTAAACAGGTGAGTATGTGCCGTTGATTTCTTGTTGTCAATGCCCTCTGTTAGATTTATCACAAATGATTGACTACTTTTTTATGGACTACAACAGATGCAGATCAGCAGACACAAAAATTGCTCATAACAGCTGCAACACGAAAATATGAAATTGATGATTTTATGAGTCTGCTGGCAGAAATGATGCTAGAATTATTATAAGGTCTGAGTTGCAGTTATTACAAAATCAGACACAAGTGTCTCGGCTGTTCCACAGAGAGTCACCAGCTCCAAGAAAAGACTGAACTGAACTTATGGTTAAGCAATGTACACTCTTACTCGGTATTGTGTGGCTGTGGCTCTACCAACAGACTCACTCCTGTCGCTCCTATCTACACTATCCCCACACACCGACTCCCTCCCTGTCCAATCGATGAGCGTGTGGAGCCGCTCAATGCCAATGATTCTCCCCTGATCTTAATTAGAGAAACACATCAGATACAAACGACATCTCAAATCAATCGACAAGTACAGGGTGAGGGGACCGGGGTCATTTACGGAGACAACTTTTAGTCTCATTTTCTACAAAAGGAAAATAAAGTCAGGTCTTGAATCCTAAATTTCAATTGAAAAAAAACCCAACAATTAAATAAGAAATATTAATACCATTTGTAAGCAGCCCCATGCAACAAACCAAAGCCTGGATGAGACATACTGGTCCTCTATTTTTTATTCATACACATATATACTGTACCTGTATAGACATGCATTGATAGAGACATGTCAGAGTGAGGGGGGTGCACACAGGGGGCGGCCAAACAGTTGGGGGTTCATACTCTGAAAATAAACTGGCACATCTCCAGCAACCACACCAATGTCCAAACTTCAATCCGTACTGGGACTTGAACTGGTGATCCAAATATTCCAAACCCATGACCTTATGAACTGCGCTATTGCCCCCCTCCCTACCCTCCATACATTTTTGTTCATAATCATGAATATAATGCTAAAGTCGCTGATTAAACATGAAGGGGAGAGACATTCTATGCGGTCCATCTTTGACTTCTCCAATCTGCGTTCTTTCCTTCACTCTTCATCTCCATTTTCCACTTCATCTCTTCCCTGCTCTGCTACAGTGGATGGATGGTTGGTGGCGTGAAGGCAGAA
Organism: Labrus mixtus; assembly: GCF_963584025.1. Taxonomy (NCBI): domain Eukaryota; kingdom Metazoa; phylum Chordata; class Actinopteri; order Labriformes; family Labridae; genus Labrus; species Labrus mixtus. The sequence goes on along the minus strand of NC_083612.1, from coordinate 23,943,163 downwards.
TCGGGCTGACAGGCTCCTTAGCCGCATGGCTGAGTGTATAACTAGCAACATTACTGAACACCTACACCCGAGGAGCCCATCATACAAAGGGTACTTAGTGCGGCGCCTAGGGAAACCTACATGCGCACACAACACACAAAGAGACACACCTGTGTGCCAAATGCTTGTACACACGTTAATTTTATTGGCAGCATGTATGTTCATACACTTATATGCTGCAGGTTTACACACACACACACACACACACACACACACACACACACACACACACACACACACACACACACACACACACACACACACACACACACACACACACACACACACACACACACACACACACACACACACACACACACACACACACACACACAAACTACACACCACTGAGGAAGTCAATAGTGCTGATTTTCCTTGTCAGCTCCTCGGCAGGCACTGGTATAAAGAGACATCAATCTGTGATGTCAGCACTTACCTAATGAACCTTCTCAGATCGATGAAAGCACTGGTCGGCTACACAGCCCTGCCTGCTTTTATGTATACTTTGACTCTCTGGAGATCTATGCTGGACCATAGCATGTCCAGGTGTGGGTGTCAATGTGTGCAAGCAGCTGCCTGGATAAATGTTTGCTGATGTATCAATTTTATTCTGCATGTGTCTGCGTTTACAAAAAGCACTTTTAATGTGTACACTACTAACAACCCCATCTGATCAAAGGCTTCCGTGAGTGTGTGAGTGTAATTCTATTTGCACACCTTTGCGGATGTGCGTAACAACATGATCATTTGCGCACTTTCCTTGTTTGCATTTCTTTCATAATTATCCCATTATGTGCTCAAATTATCTTTCTGTTTGTGTATATGTGCATGTGTAATAAGCAATGTTTGAGCGTGTTACAGTACTTTGAAAACAGGTTTTCTATGATAGATATACTAATATGTTGTTGCATGACTAAGAATATGCACAAACAACAGACTGGGCTACATTTTGGATACATTTAAAACAACTGCCTGCATTGAGTTTAATGCAAACACATGTGTCAGTCTGACAAAACAGAACCTGGCCATCACTGTACCTGCAAACCTGCACTGAGGTCCCAGCCATTCTCCAAACATGCCTCAGTTTATACTAACTGGCAATGGAAATGGCTGTGGAGGTTGCAGCAGCGAGAGATGCTGTACAATTAGATTAGTTCCATTTCCTTTGATCGGCCTCACCCTGTCCCATCTTGCATGTGACACTTCAAATGCAGGAGCCTTCCTGCGCCACTTAATTGACCAGAATAAACATATTATATTGTGATAAGTGTAGCGATTGTACCAAATTGTACAGCGTGACTGACACAAATCATGGCATTAGCCTTGCCTCTCTTATCAGCGGCCTCCTCGTGCCTTTTCAATAAACAATCCAGTAGGCTGAAAAGAGAGAGAGAGAATAGCAGAGCGGGAAAGAGAGGGAGGGATTGATGGCGGGGCGAGAGGAAGAGCACTGCAGCCACCATCTAACGTTTACCCACTTAACCATTCAAAAAGTCATCTTCCTCCATCAGCATCTCAGTCGGCGCTGCATGAGAAACATTATCTTTCCACAGGCGCTATCATTCACTGATGGCTTCCCCCCTCTCAGCAACCTGCCACCATGAATTTTCAGCACTAGATTGTGTATGTGTGTCTTTATTGTGTTTTGTCTTTCCATATGGGCATGGAAAAAGGTATAGGAAGTTTGGAGAAGGGGAGAAAGGGAAGCAAACAAAGGGTTTGAGGATGTTTTTAACGTGGATTTTTCAGTGTGCTAATTTTTGTGTGTAGCTACTTGTGCGGAGGTTTGAAGGGAGAGAGGTAAGACATGAAGGGAACTGCTGGAGGCATGAGGAGGGGGTGTGTGAGAGCGCCTGACGTGTTAATCAGTGAATCAGCGTCCATCCACTAATGTCTGCCAGTGTAAATAAGGCCCTCATCTCCTGCCATCACATACGCTGGCTTTCCAGCCCATTAGGCCCGAGCTGGCTGGCTGAGGCGGCCCACCGCTCGCTGGAGACTCATTTACGTGTCTATAGGCATCTGTGGCTGGTGATAGGGAGCCCATGTGAAATTAATGGGACTATGGGTGCCGCCAGCCAGCCAGCCAGCTCTCCTGTGCCCACACGCACACACTCCTTACACACCAATCACCAGTATGTAAGCTTGGATGCATGAGCTCACTCACACACACACACACACACACACACACACACACACACACACACACACACACACACACACACACACACACACACACACACACACACACACACACACACACACACACACACACACACACACACACACACACACACACACACACACTGTGTGTGATGTGATGTAGTGTTTTTTATGCATGCTGGGTAAACTAACCTTTGCAGTAAAGATTTAGCAGCTTTATTAGTTTAGGAAATGGCTGTAATTAAGGATAATTCTTAATGGCTGCTTCTCCCTCTCTATGGTATTAAAAGGGGGCTGGCTTAATTTGGACCGCTCGCGTTTGTGCACTTGGCCAGTAAAATGGGTGTGGTGGGGGGATATACATGGGCATACAGAGAGAGAGAGGGAGGCCTCTGCAAGGTTCGGATATAATGCGTGGTCAACAGGCCAGCTGAGGGTTATTGCCTAATGGTCTTTACACATCCTTTATAAAAAATTTACACAGCAACATTTTATTTGTCTGGCAGTTTCCAGCATTCACAGGGGACATCATATAAATCACAATATAAAACTACACCACCATGCATGCCTCTTTACCATGTCCAAAATGCAAACCTTTTAGGGTTTAAGACGGTGTTCATTTTTTTGAAGTAACAGTTATTTGTATGGGTTTGGACTTTAACACACAGGGCTTTGTGTGTGTTACGATTGAAAGTCACCTACATTCAATATTAGAACAGCAATAAAGGACAGATCTTTGTATTCACAGATGCTACAACACTTCATTCAATCTGTAAACCATGGCAAGATCAAGCACTCCTCTACAACATAATAAGGCACTTATGTCTCAGTGCCAGGTGGCCAGCCAGCAAGGGCAGAGAAACAGGGGGCTGGGCACATTTCCCCTTGCTCCAGAGAAGAGGTGGGCGTCTGTGTATAGCCCACCTCCTTTCTCTCCTCCCCCACCAGAGGTGAGGCACGAAACCAATGGATACGATCAATAAGTCCACAGATGCTGCCAGCTACATTCACTCATTACCACTAATGAATAATAGAGAAGAGTCCCCCAACCTCCTCAAGATTCTTCTCTTCCCTGAATGTGTACATATAAAAGGGACAATGCAGCGCATGCAGCCATATGGGGACAAAGTCAGATCAAGGTTGAATATGCTGTACGCTTTCCAAAAAAGGAGTTTATCACATTTTATCAGAAAGAAAAAAAAGTACTACATTAGATTCATAGCGAACAGGAGAGATGTGATATTTTGGATAACGTTATTTAACATGTCCGACTCACAAAGCCCACCAAAAAGCAATGAGTCTCGCCTCCCTCTTAAATATTTATACTCAGATTTAAAAATACTTTTTTACCTACTGCAATTGCACTTTATAACGACTCCCCTTTAAGTAAGGACAGAAGACATTTAAACTTTTAAACTTTAGCCTGAGCTGCATATATCATATATCAAACTGTATGGTGGGCTCATGTTTTTTTTGTATGGGTGGGATATGTATGTATATATGTGTTGTGTTGTGTGTTTGTATGTATGCTGGCTGCTGGAACACCTAAATTTCCCTGCTGGGATGAATAAAGTATATCTTATCTTAAATAAAAGTCTGATTAATGGAAAAGAAACAAACAATTGACTACTGGTTTGAAGTTCTGTAAGGCGGATAATACAGTACAACTTTTACCCTCGCAGTCTTCAGGGTTGAAGCTATAAGCAGCAGTGAGACACTGACCCTCAGTTACATAAGAGAAAACAACAGTGGCAGCTTAAAGCTACAACCAATCAATTATGGAGAAGCAACCTGTCCAAATTGTGATTTCCACACTGTCCGTCGCATCTTTCACACCATTATCGATTACCTTTGCTTGTAACGTTTTCTGTTAATTCTGTTCACCCACACAAAATCTATATGTGTGCATTTCAAAGCAGGCCTCTGAGCTGAGCAGAGGCTGTCTGAGTTCTGCAGGCCAGACAATCACTGTCAATCTACCTAATGACCAAGTGTCTGCTGATGCATGCTAGTGAAGCGGGGAGAGTCCCTGGGTGCAACATGAAGCAGAATGGAGAGCATCCCCTGCTTCTCAAAGTGTTGAAAGGGCTTGTAAACCCCCCTGCTGGAGCTTTCCCAATGCTTCTCACTTTTTCCTCTGTAACTTTAGTTAGATCAAAGAGAATGGAGCCCTGAAGTAGAAGTAGTACAGATCAACTACGGTCGGGGTGAGTCACACAAGGATGCAGAGGGAAAGTTGAATGATAGAGTATTCTGTCAGAGTGCGATTCCTGGGCTAACGAAAGTGTGTTTTAACAATGTATGGCACAAGAAAATCCTCCCTGAAGGTTTAGGTTCAGTGAGCAGAGAGCAGAGGGATGAGTGGGGAGCAGGAAGTTGCCAGACAGGGGGGCCCGATGTTCCTGCTGTTAAACCCCGTAGAAGGCGGTGGCTCTGTCCGGTACATCAGCCTAAGGATGTAGGAGATTGAATCAGACCTGTCAGTTCACAGGCGGTTTCAGCAGCAAAAATAAATGACAGGGCAAGTGCTGGGGGAGAGAGAGAGAGAGAGAGAGAGAGGGCAGCCCAAAGGTGTGACCCCACTGATGAGATGAGAGGCAGTCCAGACCTGCCAGGCGCACTATTAGAATCCGAGACAGAGATGGGAGATGGAGAGAGAGGAAGAGAGAAAGCAAGGAGGACCAGTGTCACTTTATCAAATTCCTTCATGGCACATGGTAACAGAGGTCAGGGGAAGAAAAGCATGGGGGCAGAGTGTAAAGCTGAGTGAAAACACAGCACTGCTCTAATACCTTTCATAAAGAGAAAAGCCTCCTCATCCGCCAGCCATGATTAAATATAACCTGAGTGCTGAAAAACTAACCCCCACCACCCTGCATGGGCCTAAGTTTGTGTGTGCATGTGTGAGTTGTGTGAATGTGTACACTGATGGGGTGAGGAGGGTAAAAGCAATTTGTGGAGAACTTGTTGGGTGAGTGGAGTGTGTGTTTTGGTGGTACTATAGAGGGAGTGGAGGAACATGTGGGTGCTGGATGTGCACATCCTGGCCTGCAGCTCTCTGACACCAGCCGGGCAACAGTTAATGTGTCGAGGCTGCTGGTTGCCTGAAATGAATGCTGTCATCAGCAGCTGGACAAGAAAGAGTTAGAATGAGACTATGTAACTTGTGCTTAGAAGAGGCCAGTGTGGTCACAAGTGCAAATTGCAGGATATTGGCTGCTACCCTAAAGATCATTTCCAGTTTGTTGCCATTATTGGGTGACCTGGAGTTATTTTTAGGATCTTTTTGGGCACGCGGGCATGAGTTCACCTCCTTTTTTTTGTTACTTTTGACCTGTTTCTGCAATCAAAGCCACATGTTCATAAGCATGCACTATAAAAAATCCATTCAATACGTCGATGTCCCTGAAGGAACTCTTGACAACTGGACCTTCTGCCCAAGTATATGTTTGTCCGAGATAAAGAAACAAATATTTAGGGCCTCTTCAATTTGTGCAGTAAACCAAAAAAATGACTTACAAATTTACAAAAGGAAGACTACACCGTAGACACTGGGATGTGAGGAACCAATATAAAAAAATAACCTTATTTTAGATATGCCTATGTGGTCCTCAGAGATAGAGAGAAATGGGCCATCAGTGTCACTTGGAGCCCCGATGTGGGGGCTTGTTTTCTTGATCTAATAGAAGGTAATGATCCAGAGAGCAGGGCTAGGCTTCCTCTACCTCGGAGCCGGCCTCCGGGGGCTACTCCACCCCTGACAGCGGCAGTGGTCGTGGCAGTGCAATAAGAATAAACACATGCAGGCGGGGAGTCTATTTGGCTGAGAGTGATGGCTAGCTTGTTGCTTATCCCAGCCCAATAAATCTCCATACAGGGCCAGGAGATGAGCACCGCTTATCTCATCAGCAGCGCGACTGATGCCTCTGACCGAGTGCCGCTGCTCAGACCCCTGATTTATCACAAACAGGGGAGGGGAGAAGTTCTTCACCATCGTAACGCTAAAATAGAGAGAGCGAGTGGGAGATGGGTAAAGCAGGCGATGCAAAAAAACAAGGAGGGAGGAAGAAAATGAAATAAAAAAAGGGGGGGGGAGAAACCCAGTCATATTGAAAAGCAGAGGGCAAAGGGAGATAATGCAGAAATATAGAGAGCAAACAGAAAGGTTTTTAAGGGAAAACATGGAGGCTTTGGCATGAGGTGACGCAATAAACTAAAAATAAAAACTCCCAAACCTGAGGTGGAGGAGAGTGGAGTGTGGGGGTAAATGTCACCATCTTCATGTCAGGGGGTGTTGGTGAGGGGAATTGCACTTGACGGCTGGATTCTGTGGGATTCAGCAGTTTTTTTTTCAAGGAAGGGAAGAAGGATAGAGGGGGATGCAGAGCTGTTATATTAGAAGTGAACCAAATGCACTCTGTCTTATTGGGAAACATGCCCTTCTCCTGACTGATTCTGGTAGAACACATACTGCACCATGACCAAAAAGCTGCTTATTATAGATGTTGAGTAAAGCTCATTGTCCATGGTTCTTCTTATTAACTTAAAAGCAGAGATCGTTTTGGTTTATAGATCACTGATGCCCTCTTAGAATAACAAACACATTACGTCTACTATAAGATTTTACAGCTGACAAAATGACATAACTCAACCTCACACACCCTACCACAGTGCCCCCATATGCCACCAGCTTCCCAATGACATGTGTCCCTGTTACACCAGCAGATTAACCCAATAAGAGGTTTTTAGCCGTGTTAGAGCCAAGGGCCTGATGAAAACTGAGAATGGGGTCAGATGTAAAAGTTGGTAGTGGTGGAGGGTGTTGGTTTAGGTTCAGGGACAATAAAGAGGAGCGAGAGGGACTGGGAGAATTATGTCTGTGTGATTGTCAATCATGGGTGTCAGGCAAACGGCAAAAGTCTAGGACAGCAAGCCAGACGGCGGCCTCTCTCTCTCTCTCTCTCACTCTCATTTTACCTCGCTCACTCCCTCGCCCTCCATCTTGTGGCCATATGAATTAGTGTGGTGAGAGGAGAGAATGAAGAAGGTGGGAGGGGAGGATGGGGAGTGACGGGTAACAGACGTGTATAATATTCTCATCACTCTTCACTCGGCAGTCGTCGGTGAGGAGCGTGGCCCAGGGCACTCAGCGGCCCAGCCAGCCGCCTCGCAGACCTTGCAAATATTCCTAAACCTCAATTTTTCATATTTCCCTGTATGCATAAGGAGATGAAAAATCATCCGATCATTTGTATTGTCTGACTGAGGTTATACACAAATATTAGTTTATCTACAGCACCTAAGATTGCCTCTCTAAGCAAGACGGATCGGTCTTTTGGAGAGGGCAATATTCCCGGAGAACATATTCAGTCCATCTTTTATGCGCTGCAATTCACAGAGCAGCAGGTATGAGTTCCATCTCCAGACAGGCTCGATAAAGCTAAACACCCAATAGAGACACTGCTTATTATACAAAATATGCTTTAATTGCCAGACAATTTGTGGCTGGGTAAAATTGATAGTTTTCAAAACCGATCTCATGCAAAGAGCCTTGACATCTAATATTCATATTCATTCTCTGCACATTTACAGAACACCTACCTAAAATGATTATTAAAGCAAAAAAACAAGCACGCAAATCAATTTAACTTGAGAGTGTGGGGGTATAAGAGGAAAAAAACTCTTCAAATCAGAGTCTCAATTGATTTCCGTTACCTCTTCTGTGAACTAGTGAGTGTCTGGTCCTTAGCTCCAAGAGAGTGTGAAAGGGAGAAAGTGAGAAAAATGAGCGGAGGCGGGGGTGTGAAGAAGGGTTCTGGGTCAGAAATCACTGGGTGATTATTCACCACTCAGCCATGTGTAAAACTCATTAGACAATGCGTAATGCCTTTAATCAAATCAATGGCACAAGCAACTCCAAACTGAGAGCTCCCATCAAAACTTACATAAAGCATGGCAAATTTCTCATTTACTTATAAAAAATAAGTGAAGACAGGGGAATTATACCCCAAATGGGCTTAATTGTTCTCTGTCTGAAATCAATACTGTGGTGGGAAATAAATAAATAAACATATAAATAACTAAAGTTAAGTGTGAGAACAATGTGGACGAGGGCTAACGTAGCAGAGGGGAGAGAAAGAGCGTCTACTACAATGATTGTTGTTTTTGTAATCATTCAGATGTAATATTAAGGAATAAAATGATATAACTGATATATAGAAAAGTTAAAAAAAAGAAAAATGTTTTGTTTTGTTAATGTGAAATACAGAAAAAGATCACAAAGCAGGAAAAATTAGGCTGGTAGAAAATGAAATATCATAACCTGAGACCGTACAATGACGACTGGCAAGGGGTAACACTCCTCTCACCTGCTCTTTTCTGCTGCACCTCTCCATCGAGCTTTGAGGTGACAGACTAGGAAGCAATTGGGCAGGGGTGTTGTGGGTAATTAGGCGGGTGGAGGTACAGATGTTGAGTTGTGGAGGACCCTTACCGGGACACTGAGAAGCAGTGGAGCATAAATAACCCTGCATCTGCCTCCTTCTGCCAGCTCTAAGTACCTTTCTTTGTTAGGGTATGGGTCTTCATTTTTTACTGTTGACAGGCAATGTTATTTCAGTTATTTGGTGGCATCTGGTTTGCCAGGGTGTGAGAGAAAAGGACGTGAGGAAAAAAAAGATGATAACACACTCACTCACACACACACACACACACACACACACACAGGACGCACTTTAATTAATTGTGAGGAAATTACATGGTCTTCCAACCGTGTAGTTTGTCATCAGAGCCCATTACACACTTCTATTAGATGTTTCTTCACAGTGTCAAGTGTAATTTGAAGGAGAGTCTTGGTGGAGGATCTCTAAGTACAGTGAGAGGCCTAATCGGGGCGACTAAGGTTCATCCCAACTGAGGCAAAAATAACAAACTCTGCCATCCCTCAATTAGCAGAAAGAAACGTGTAAACAAATAAGTCTTATTGGAGCAGTGCCTATTTCATGGCGTGTCACTCACTCATGGGGGTGACACGGGGCTGTGGTTGATTCCAGGGAAACCGGCAATGGGCTGCCTCCGTTGGCCAACTGCCATTGCTCTTCATTTCAGCGCGAGAGAAGCTTTATTTTCATTGCCAAGCAATGAAGTGTCTTTGTATGACTGCGGAGCACACCACAATCAATCTTAAACCAGCAGAGTTAACAGGACAGAAACCAATGCAGCCGTTACTCGGCACAGAACATTACCAGTGTATGGACTCATTATTCATCAGAAGCTCCATTAGACACCACTCACTAGCCTGCCACACTGGATATGAGGCAGACAGACGGCAAGTCAATGCTGTGTCACACACAACAGTGGAGCAACACAGAAGAGGGATCATGCATAGGGTAGTATTGTATATACTACATCAGCAATGTCAGAAAAATCACAATTGAGAGATTTTTTTTCTCTCTTTAAAAAGGGGAATTTTTACAATCCTAGGCAAATTTCATTACTCTGTGCTTTATAAACTATGAAGCCAGTTTAAACTAAATAGATGTTCTTGCTATTTTCTTTTAATTAGATGGCAACCATATTATGTGGTTTCTGGTTTTAAAATCCCCCAGAATATACTGTCACAGTTTTGCAGGCACATTCCTGCGTCCCATGCCATGTACCCACAGAGAAATGTGTGTGACAGACTGTGTGCCTTCCTGTGCTGCCACCACAGTTGGTAGAGTAACTAATGACACAGCAGTTAATGGTCAACATTAAGGAAGGCGGAATAATAGACAATAATGCATTCATCAGCCTCGTAACCCTAGCTCTAATTGGCCACACATACTGAGTAAACTGAAGGCAACGCATGTGACTTCAGTCCCAGCGTCAAGTACAAGACTTTACAACATCAGACGGCAGTTAAAAGCGGTGGTTGGGACAGACAGGGAGAGCTGACTGCCGAGCACAGCCAAGGTGGCAGCACACAACACATGAGGAGTCCCTTACAAGCCTGTCGACTTCTTCCTCCACCTCCTCATCGCTGTCACGGCTGCAAACGTTACCATCTCCTGCCACCGCTGCCAGTGGGGCCTGGGACAGCTGCTCACCAGAACTAACCCCAACAAACACACACACACACACACACACACACACACACACACACACACAGCCTAGCCAACTGTACATCTAGAACCAGACACTGGGACCCACCGTAATTGGGCTTTCTCAGCAGCCAACAACAAACCAATGGCACATTCTTGTCTAGCCACAATGGCAGTTAAAAAAATGGTGAAATAAAAAGACAGCACAAACAAACATCCCAGAGGACCCCGACTGCAACATTCAGATGGTTGCAAACCAGGCGATAAACACCATCGAGGGAACAAGACGACCAGAACACGGACAGGAAAACAGGAAGCGGTCCCACAAACAGGAAGTGATACAGGCACTCTCGTCTAGATCCTTCAGCTCAATAAAGTGCGAGGGAAATAAAAAGAAAAGCTAATGAGAACAGTAAAAACATAGGTATCGCTGTTTATAAGTGTCTGCCTTCAATTTGAGGGGGAACTGAAATGGAAATTGAGGACAAACAATCAATGCCTCATTATAATCTCACATCATGCACGCAGGCTTGTTTTTATACCCCTGTCAGTTTATTGTGAGAGACTAATTTTGGCTTGTGTTTGTTATTCTACCGCTATTACAGGCTGATGTGTCCTCGTTCTTAATTTCTGTCCCAGTTACTTTTTTTTTTTTTTGTTGCTTTGTTGTTTATATCCTGCTCAAATGTTTCCCGTCACACTTTCTACTTTGCATCTTCAGCAGGACCCATGTGAGTCCCCAAACATTGACGTAGTTAAGTGGATGACATACCCGTCTCATGCTTTATCTGCAACATTATCTTTTCATTCTCATTTTCTTCCCAAGGCAGGGGGGAGTGTTGATGTCTGCTAACTCAACTCCTACTCTCAGTCAAACCTGCAATTACTGCCGTGTCTATCTCTACCTTAAACATTGCTTAACAAGAAAAATATGCCAATAAGCCGCAAACGCTTTCATTTGGGCTCTGAAATTAAACAAGCTGCTCGGAGCCATGTTGTAAATTACCCTGAGGAATGTGTAACTGGGCCCAGACACAAAGAGCACATCACATAGACTCCCTCAATGGCAGAGCACTTATAATTTGTAACATTTCAGAGATATTTATTATTTTTCAACCTGTTCTTTTGTCCCACTGGCTCTCTCTGGCCTCAGGGTTGGGCTCTTATCTGATTAGTGTGTCATGTCAGAGATTTGTCACAAAGCCATAACATACATTCTCAGTCTTTAAAAGGAGCAGAGGCACTCCCCTTGGCATGTGAAGACATGGCCACATGTACCCGCTAACTTGCAGAGGAGCTCAAGTGTTTTGAGCTTGTCTGTCTTTCAGTGACACTTAACAATGACTACATAAATAGTGCTCACATGTGCGACTGTGTATAGCTAAAAAAAAACACTGTGTAATCACACCCATCCATCTGAATTCATGTACAAATACATTTATAAAATGTAATAAACTATCTAGTTTAATGCAACCTGTTAAAACACCAGAGTGTGTTAAAAGGCAAAAATGATCACTTATTATTACTTTAATTCTGTTTTCTGTAACTTTTTGTGAGTTTGGACTGCAGAAATACATGAAGGATTCAGATAATATTTGACATTAAATGAAAAAAAATGTCATCAAAATGCAAAGTCAAATCTGAAACTCTCAAAGGTGATCCCCTGGCAGGATATCTGTACAATGCATTCCCCCCAAGTTATATTTCCCACAAGTCTGAAGCACATATTGTGCAGCAAAGAGGATAGCACGTGTGCTTGGACATTGCATGAGAACACTTTTTGATGGACATTGCAATAAAATTCAGGCTCCACTCGGTCCGCAAGTAAATTGTCAACAGCAACTTAATTTAAACCTAAATTTGCTGGGTTGTTGGGTCCTTCGCACTTATGACCACTAACACCCAAGGGCAGGACGGGGCCCCAGCCAGGCCTTAATACCTGGCTCAGTGTCCCGCCCAAGGCTGCTGTCACGAGCATGACGAACCAGACACACCTGATGGCTCTATCTCTGGCAAGAATCTTTGAATCCTCATCAGAGCACCTACTGAATTGTGATTAATTCCCTCCAACACAGCTGACAGGCAAGGCGCTTCATCTGTCGCTGTTCACTTGTCTGGCTGGGCCCCGAGCAAAAAAAACCAAAAAAAAAACCGGACAGGCGGAGAGATTGAGAGATACATACATAGATTAAGAGATGGTGTAATGCAGTTTAGCTGCCGGTAAAGCAAACAATATGGAGAACAGCATACTCTAAAGGAGGAAAGAACAAAGAGTGTGAGCAATCCATTGGCAGACCTTTCATTGAACAAAGGGAGTACTGTGGGTCCAGCTGAGAAGAGAGGAAGATGAAGCTCAAAAGAGAAAGAAAGATGGAGTAGTAAAGAAGAATGACAAGAACAAAGCAGGAGGCAAAATTAAAAAAAAAACATGGCAGCCAGAGAACAAAGGGATTACTGGAGAGAAATGACGAGACAGGGAAATGTTCTTATGTTAAGAGGGAAACAAAGATGATAAGCTTCTCACACCTTTACACTCTAATTGGAGAAATAAAAAGAGTGCAGGCTCCTTGAAATTATTCTTGAGAATAAGGGGAACCTTCTCTCTCATGCGAATGTGCTGTCGACACAGTCTATCCATTTATCCTGTGAAAGTTTAATTATTTTAAAGATTACAAGTAGAAAAACAAAATTAAGTTTTGGAGCAACACCTAGTCTTATGTTGGATATTATCTTGCTCTGTCAAATAGTATTACACTTGTGGTCAGCGTGCATATTAGCGTATTTAACAGCTATGGCTTTACTAATCGTTTCCAGATAGTGACGTGCATGTTGTTCTCGATTAGTAGAAAAGGAGGTTGGGAGTATCCGGTGCTTTGGTGGTTGGTCTCCAAGGCTGAAATGGAGTAAAGCTGAATCAATGCTAGCTGCTTCACCCCTGTCATCTCTGATATCATAAGAAAGTGCTAATTAACTTACTGCAACCTCTGGAACAGCTCTGACCAGAGGGCTAATGTAGCCTAATCGCGTGTGGGGCCCTGTGCTTACTTCCCCAGGACTTTCTCTCTTCCCAGTCACAGTTAATCGATTGGAAACTGCAGCTGGGGTCACGGCAGCCCACAACTTCCCCTGCTGACCCCTCCACACCCCCGGGCAGGACCTTAATGGAGCCACGCTCCTCAGAAATCAATACTCAAAGCGGGCATGGATCACTCTATGAGCCGCCCTCCTGATGGGAGGGCTGAGCATTGAATGTCTAAATACTAGAAGCATTTTTTGGGGGATTTATAGGTTGTTGCTTAAATACGTACCTCCTCCCCTCAAATGACTTTGTAAAGTAATTCCAGAAAATAATAAATGTGCAGTATGCAAATAATGGACAGAAAATAAGATGGAACATCCTCTGATTTGATTTACCACTTTTTGACCAATGAAGTGGCTTCACCCATAAGACGTATGCATGACAACACATCAACTGCATTTCGGGTTTATTAAGGAGCCTAAGCCCGTGCTCTGATTGGGAGCGACTGTAAAGACAACAGTAGAAATAACCAATAAGGCAACCACATTAATTCCTCCTCACCTTGGGAGGACCTGTTTGAGTGCCTGCGTCCCGTTAAGATTAATTCTCGCCTAATACTAATTGGTCCTTCAGCTCGGGAGGGCCCTGGGGGAGTGGTTCCCTTTGGTCCACTCTCGCTGGGGCTCGCCACCATTGGAGGGGTGCTGATGAGCAGGCGTTTTTTATCAGCCACAGCATTCCACCAGAGCTCCCCCAGGGCTTTTCACAAGCTATAATTAAGTCTCACACAATCCATAATTGCTGTGTTTACAATTACAGTAGAGGGGGGAACACGGAGGCAAAGCAAGAAGTAGAGTGTGCATGAAGAAATGGAATGAATAGGAAATGAGTGAAAGGATGAAACTGAGAAAAAGAACGAGTCTGGCCCAGCATTAAAAGGTGCAAAATTCATAATAAAATCTCTTTTTCTGCTGCCCCGTCTCCCTTCACTTTGCCTTAATAAGCTCTCAGGGCTGTTTGTCAGGGGTAAAGCCCATCACTTATTTATTTTTCCCAGATAGCCCTATTAATTTTCCCCAGGCCTGTAGTGCTCCAGCAGACAGAGCTGTGGACTGGATCTGCCGTCCCTTGGGTGCTCCTCGAGGAAGAGCCGTAAATGACCCAAATAAAGGGTACTTTTGAAGGCTGCGAAGAGGCGCCGGCACCATTAAAACTAAATGAAGTGTTTATTAGCCATGCCGACAGCACTCTAAACACTGCCAGATCAAGGGCAGTTACAGTTAATGTGTCTCTCCAAAGCATTTGCTGTTTGTTTAGCCTTGCCAATGGGCCTAAAAGAACCAAAGGACGGTCTTTTTCATGCTATTTTTCCATGCATCTTTCTCGCCCAGTCTCTCCATTTCTCACACCTGGCCTTCCCCCGTCTTCTTTTTCTATCTCTTACTTTTTGTAACACCACCGAGCTCCCGTCCCGTCTTTGCAGTGGGGGAAAGCCTTTATATTGTGGTTTCTTCTTGGATCTGGAAGCCACACAGCAAGGTTAATGTAGGGGAGGTGTGACAGCAGCAAAGCGCACCCATAGAAGCTAGAATAAAAACAGTAAGACGCTGTGTGTCTCTGTGGAAAGGGGGTCTTCTACACTCTGTGTACTGTCTGTGGCTGGGTAGGAGACTCTCTGATGGGGGACCAAAAGCTGCTTTTTAAGGCTTTGATTGCTCGGCATTCTGAAATTCCCCTGAAAACTTTTCCTTCCCTCTAATTACGATCTTCGTTTCATTTCGGCTTTTAGACAAACTGCCAGTGAAGCTTTTGGAGAACGAAAAGAGAGTTGGGCTCAATTTCACTTTATTTTTCTTTATAAGGTTTGAGTTTGTAATGAAAAAAACGTACTGAAATTGGATAAAATGGGGAATAAATGTCCATTTATCTTCTTTATATTTTCCCTCTAATAGGCAGAGTTATTACGCAGATGACAAAAAACAGACATTCACATTCACTGAACCACATTTCATTGTAAATACTGCACCTGAAATTGCTCTGTGGCAGTTTTGATAATGCCCAAAAAAAATCAGTTGGTGTGTGCTATTTTCTCATTAACTCATATTAAACATTTTAATGTGTTTTTTTTTTCAAGCTTTCGCATATTTTCTTCAGCAATAAAACCATGTGAGGGAGAATAATGACACTCATTTAGAGCGGAATTAAAAGTTTAGACAATGAAAGCTGTGAAAACTTTCATAATGCCTCCTCAAAACACACGGTTTTTTTTTCTCCCACAGATCTCTAATTATTTTTCATAACCTCAAGCAGTGTACAGTAATATCATGGCTTCCTGTTTTAACTTGCCTGTCTATGGCTGACACCATTTAAAGAAACCATCCACCCTTTCTGCCCCCACTCTCCTAAACATTTCGCTTCTCGAAGATGAGCCGAGGTAGAGAATCAACAACAGTCGCAAATGAAGTTCTTCTCCATAGTGCTGGCTTTTGTTATGAAGATTGATGTTGGAACTACTACACTTTTGAAGTCATGGGCTGAAATTACAATCCAGAGTGATTATCCGTGCCCATTAATAGCAGCAGATATAGCATGTCACAATCAGGGAAGTGCATAATTAATCAGTGGTTACTCCTTGCACCACCTCCTCCCTCTCCTCTTACCCCTTTTCCTCTGGGCTATTTTCAATGTAAAACAGGGTTACGGACAATTCCCAGCAGGGCAACTAAATGCACAGCCCAAAGCTTACAAGACGATGCGAGTCCTGCTATTGACAAAACATCACTGACGGTTAATGAACATACTGAGTTCTCTCACTAATTCCTGATTCCTTAATTTATCATCCACATTGTCACTGACACACACCTTTACTTTGGGCCGGTAAGAAAAATACACACTTCAACTGGAGATACCAAGAAGACATTATTAACGTCCTCTCCCTTTGTCGATGCCCTTTTAATACGAACAGTCTGATTTTGTAATCTCGCATTATTTTTCTCATTTTCTTTTTTGATATCAAAATAAAGCCCTTGAGGCGAGGTAAAAAGGCAGGGAAGAAATGCCAACAACTCCAGCTCCCTTTTATATTTCATATCCTCACCTGTCTTGGTCTAACACACAGTTTGTAGTTCACTATCAAAGCATTCCTCTCTCTTTATTTGACCTTCCTCCCAAGAAGAAAACCTCGGGCTGATTCCGTTCACAACAAAACAACACTGTCAAACCAACAGCCTGCTGACTTTCAAACTTTCCCTCAGCGTACACAAGACTTTCTGCTCACCAGTCCTCTGGAGGACCAGGCCTTCCATCAATGCCAAGCCCGAACAGTGGAGCTCCAGCTCAGTCAATGTGATTTATATAAGTTATTATAGCCCATTACAGAACAAAAACAGGACAAAAACCCACTTCACAACAGGATCCAGGCCTAACAATGGGACCACAGTGGTGAGTGCCGGCGTACGGGCGGGTAGAAGTCCAACACATGCCTGAGCCGTCACTCACCGCACATTGTCTTTAATCTAATTCTACACATGGTTTCGTTTCAATCCAAATCAAAAGCTCTCATGTTAACAAACCATAACAGATCTCCCTTAATCCGCCTGGCAACAAAAGATGGATGCAAGAGACACTCCGCCTCTCCGTCCCTGAAATCACTCCTCATTTGCATATAAAACACTTGCTGGAGGTAAGGGCATATATTAAAGCCATTATTTTGCGTTGTTCTCAATGAAACAAAAAGTTTGCATAATTGTGTTTAGCATTATGTGGTATGGAGGCTTAGCTATCCGAGAGCAACTTAGCAAATCCTTCCTGTTGCTGCTGGCCATCCATACTTCTGTGTTCTCTTGATAATTCAGGAGTCAACAAATGGGAACATGTCTCTCTTGCAACGACTGCAGACACCAAAGCTTCAAAGGGTTGCATGCCGCAGTGTTAATATTTATGACCTTCTTAAGAGTGTGTCCTCTATAAAATCATTATAACAGCTGCACAGAGAGCCTCATGAAAACTTAATATGACACATATTTTGATGAAATGAAGCAGACAATAGTGATTGACTAAGAAGAAATTGATATATTGCTGTACTAGCGTTAGATTAAACTGAAGTATCACCAAAAACAGAACAAAAACATTTAAACATGAGTCACAATAACATTTTTAAATGTGGTAACTATTATTTTGTGAAGAGATTATACAACAGAAATGAATAGATCCACAGTAATGTCTCCCACTGATTTATTGACTAAATCTCAAGTTTGGCATGTAGCTCTTCTACTGCTTTTTGGAGCCTCAGATGACCAACTTTGGACAACAGAAAAAATCCTTCCTGATTGACAGCTCAATGTTGTAGATACTTGTCTGTGACAAGGCAGCAATGCCGAAACCCTGCTATCACCTGTCTAAATATGAACACTTTTCTGCACCGAAGAAGACTTGAAATTCGCGATTGAGACCATGAAGTCATTATGTTTAAAGCTGACCCCTGTTCATATTTAGAAAGAATTGTTTCATTTTATGGCACTTTCACGTTGCCTCTTGACACTATGATCACTTCTTTATACAGTTTATGCAGAAATATTTTTTTTTTAAATGTCTTTAAAATTTATTTTGTGGCTTTTGTGCCTTTGTTTAGAGCAGTGGTTCTCAACTGGTGGGTCAGGACCCAAAAGTGGGTTGTGGAGCTGTTTTCAGTGGGTCGTGAACATGTGACTGGATAAAAAAAGTGGGAAAAAGTCTAAGAAGCGCTCTTATAACATGATGGATTTGTTCCTTCTCTTTATTCCATAACGTTCCGTACCATCTGAGGTTCAAACTGCACTCATTTTTATTCTATAAATGTGATTGGTTGAAAAAAATAACAGAAATTTGGATCACGACTTTCAAAAAGGAGTTGGTGGTGGGTCCTCAGGCTAGATCAGTTGAGAATAGAGTAGGACATCTGGAGAAAAAGGTGGGGAATGACTTGAAGAAAAGGAGCTGTGGGTCATAGTTAAAGCCCGCTTTGTGGACATGAGGCGGTTTGCCCATAACTGCTATTCCAGCCAGCATCTCTATCTCTAAACATGCTATTATGCATGCAGGCTAGCAGAAGATTGACAAGAACAGACACATATACTACATTATTTTGTAAGCCAAACCAAACCAAAACAATTGAAGAGGTGGGGCGCAGGTGCCCTAGTTGTTAGTGTGTGTGCCCCATGTACAGAGG
Organism: Labrus mixtus; assembly: GCF_963584025.1. NCBI lineage: Eukaryota > Metazoa > Chordata > Actinopteri > Labriformes > Labridae > Labrus > Labrus mixtus. Next base: position 23,924,655 of record NC_083612.1, on the reverse strand, counting down.
CTGAAGTCCTCCAAAGTGTGCGACCCGGTTCTGTCCGACCTGTGGCTCATTTCCTCTATGTCATTCCCCACTCACTCACTCTCTCTCTGATTTCTGACTCTATCCACTGTCCTGCCTCTGAATAAAAGGCACACAAAGCCCCAAAACAAAATCTTTAAAAAAAAAAAGGGGGGGGGGGGGGGGGATTTTAACTCCAGTCTTACAATCCCACTGTGACAGCAGGCCTCAAGAACATGTGCTGTTTCCAAACCCACAGCACAAGGGAATTAGTCAGCACTAATGTGGCCACTTTGCTAGATCAAACAGGGGGATAGGTTAGTCATTTGCAGCAGGATTGGTTATTAAGCATCCAAAAGGCATGTCAGTGCAGGAGGTCTGATTTGCACAATCTTTATACTCTGATGCTAGCAGTAATGATGAGAACCTGACTTGTACATCTGTTCATGAAAGCCACCTTAGGCTAAATATGAAAGGTCTGACTCAAATCATAATTCATTATGTTGATGTGATGCGTTTTATATTTTTACAACTCCTCCACCCCCAAACACATTCAAAGCGGTTCTTTTTTTTTTTTTCATGATGACGTGACACTTGTGATGATCTCTTTTTACTTGGATAAGCAGTAACTCAGCCTGCCTGACTTGCTGGGCCCTGTTCTGTCCCGAGGGCCTCCAGGGGATTTACCACACACCTGTGTGTCGAAAAGGTCCTGAGCTCTCCTGAGAAACGTTTTCAATGATCTCCCTGCCTCCTGGTGGTTTGGAGCTGCAGCATTCAGCATGAAAAAAACACAAGCTGCAGCTCTCTTCAAATGCCAACATAAAGGCCGTGACGGATGCTTTTATCATGTCGCACATTAGCCCTGCCCCAGCCATACATGTGAGTGCATTCCCTCAAAGGTGCGCTCGTATCATATGTGTGCAGCCCTGTCATCTACAAAAAAAAAAAAAACACATACACATTAGCATGTTGTCATGGGTGTGTGAGCGGCAGCTGGGTGAAATTGCACACAAGTCTAGCGTAATGAGGACTGATGGCTTATGCCTGCTGTATATTCCAGGAGGGTGTCTTCTGACAGCTTTGGGAGCCGATAAAGTAATAACTAATAATGTGCAGATAGTGGTGCCACAGTGTGACAACTGTGCCAACGCTGAGAGAGAGAGTGAGGCTGAGTGTGAGTGAGTGAGAGAGAGAGAGAGAGAAAGAAAAAGAAAGAGAGAGAGAGAGTAAAAAAAGGGGGTGGTGGGGGAGATGAGAGAGACGGAGGGGGTCTGTGCTATGGGGGCTTCCTTTCAAGTTTCAAACACAACCTCCAGTGATGGTTTCAAACCTAATTCACTACCTCCAATAAACACACAGGCAGAAAGAGAATACATAAACTGTTTAACAATCACTCACTTTGAAAAAAAAAAGAGCGAAAAGAACAGAAGGGAAGAAAAAGAGAAGGTATCCATCCGGCATTGCTTTTTTATAATCTGTCAAAACTATAAACAGAAATTGAAATAAGAAAAGCTAAAATAGGTGTGTAAGAGAAGCACCAGGGACAGAGGAGACTGCTCTCTCCCGCTCTCTTTCTTCATGCACAAGCAAGTGATCCTGCTCAGGTTCTTACAACATGGAGACTCCTCCATAAATCATGGTCCCAACTGTGAGAAAAGTGAAGAGTGTCTGGGAGGGACATGAGACTCTCTGTGCATTCTGCTCTCTGCCACTTCTTTTTGTTCTCTTTCCTTGCTTCGGCTACAGCTGTACTGGAGTTATACTGGTCCTTACAGACGGGGTCCTCTGACTCAGTAGGGCAGAATAGAAAAAAAAAAAAAAAACACCACAGAAGAAAAGTTCCATGTGCACTGGTGAAAAAGTAGTCGAGAGCCATGTTGGTACAAGTTGGAACAATTACATACTATACCACAAAATGTACCCACAATCAATGCTGTTTCTGTTAATAAAATACTTACTGTATGTAATGTATAAGTCATGATGTGCACTGGGTTGTTATTTATAACGTGCACACCATTGTGAGGGAAAATGGAGAGTCTAGAAGAAAGATATGAGGAAAAACCTGAGTCCCTTGATAGTTTGAGTCAGGACTGCAGCACATAACTGTTAGACCTTAACACCAGAAAGGTCTCATGCAGAGTACTGCTTGTAAAGCTAACTACATAAAAAGCAAATATCTGTACTCACTTACTGATCTTGCTGGCTCAATGGTTCAAATTTGTAGAAAAAAAATATCAAAAATATATTCAATTGCATTATAATTTCTTAAAAAAGAAAATACAAAAAAAAAAAACATGAACCATTTCAGAATTTCCAAATATTCTACATTGCAATCTCTCCTCTTTAAAACACCTGTAAAGTTGATAGTAGGACATTTAGCATGTATCAGCTTGTCAACATATGGCTGTACATATTCTGCCTCTGTTGGCATCTCTGCTTGTTATAGCGTTGATTCAAAGTCACTGTCTGCGGTTGAGGCAGAAAAGATCTCCACCAATATGAGATGAAAAGTACTCTAGCTCCATGCTTGCTATCCACATGAGCTGTCAGGCCAAATTCTGGCCCTGGTGTTAATCCATTTATTCACAGATCTGTGCAGAACGGTGCAGCTGCACAATCAACTTTGATCAAGTTTGGTTATACATGAGAAAAGTCATGACAGGAGGTAGAGGGAACAGCAGAGTGAAAGAAAAAAAAGAATGGAGGAAAATAGAGAATGAAGGAGTGTGGTTATGTTTCAAGAGGTAAACCACAGGTTGGGTCTGGTGTAGCAGGGCTGATCCGTCTTTTCCCTCTGTGTGATTGGGTCTCTCATTAGGAGCCAGGCCCTGAAACCGGAGCCTGGCCTAATGCCTTGCCGTGTTTAGAGAAGCACAGAAACCATTTTGTTATAATAGCAACCTTTTCAAAAACAAACCTCGAAAATGAAAGGCGGCCAGACTTGCAAAAGAAGACAGGCGATTACTTTTTTTTTTTTTTTTTTTTTTTTTAAAAGGCAGGGGAGACATGACCATGAAAAATCATAAACTGGAATTTAGAAAAAGAAAGCCAGGCATGCTGTAAGCACCACCCAACCCCTCCTGCCACTTTTTCCCTCTCTGCCTCTCTTCCTTTCCACGGTTGTTCATCTTTGTGTCAGTGATTCCCTCACCTTCACCATCACCATGAGATGTGTCAATGGGTTAACTTACACACACACACACACACACACACACACACACACACACACACACACACACACACACACACACACACACACACACACACACACACACACACACACACACACACACACACACACACACACACACACACACACACACACACACACACACACACACACACACACACACCAGGCCTTCATTCCTCACTGATGCTGTCACATGATAAGCTGCTCTCTCTGTCACTTATCAGTAATTTACTGCTACTTCTTTTTCCCCTTCTGTCTCTCTTTCTTTCACACAAAATGAGCATGTTTCGCCTGAAGCCATCCGACTGCTGTGAAAGACAAACACGTATCCTTAACTCTCGTGTTCTGACATAAGGTTTACTGACATCAACAAGCGTTACCTAGGAATTTCCCATATGCTTGAACACAAGTGAAGATTCGCAGTCTAAAGCGCGAATGTTTTCCTGCCTCAACTTGTACTTCTCACCGCCATGAGCATGCCGCTCTATAGCATATGTGTTTTCATGTTAATCACCAAAGATGTTTATGCCGGACATGCCTGTTCCCATGTCTTAAGGTGATGGAAAAGTCAAGGGGTAACTGGGTTCAGGGTCAGGAGAGCTGGGTGCGGACCCAAGCTAAGTTCAGAGCTCTATGCTGGAGGGGACAGGCCATCAAAGAGAGAGGGCCACCCTGTTTAGTGTAGCAGCCTGGGCCTCAGGGGCCCCACCAGTGACAGCTCCCATGTCACAGCCAGTCCTGTGGAACACAGGTAATGTACCCTGGGGGCCTGCTGAGAGTTAAAAATGCACCAGGACACCTGCGTCTAAAGCCGTAATTTGTCTTCGCTCATGTTCAAGGTGTTTTATGAGAGCAAGAGGACAAGGTGAAACAGCGAACAAAACAAGCAAGCCCACATACTCCTCCGGAAATCCTCCCTCTGTCTTTGCGAGCTAGAGCACAAATAGAGAGAAGTGTAGCGAGCCGTTCATCAAACTGAGGACTTCCTTTATAGGAACAACTCTGCAGTATTTTGAGATGGTAAAATGTGTTTTTTCACCGTTTAGCAAGGGCAACTTACGGATAATAAACTAGAATGCATCATAAGTAAAAGTCAAAAAGTTTACTGAAAGTATTTTTCTGTTGTTGTCTAAGTGTGTGTGTGTGTGTGTGTGTGTGTGTGTGTGTGTGTGTGTGTGTGTGTGTGTGTGTGTGTCTGAGCGTGTGTGAGTATGACTGGGGGTAACTGGTGATCCCTGCCTCTTCCTGTATATCTTATGCCGTGGTATTAGTGAGGGTCCCTCCCAGAGGCAGTGACTACACAGGCTCTTCTAAGAAGGCGCTCATCAACGCCCCTACTTTCAAAGGCAGCTTTAGCCAGTGCCATTCAAAGCAATCAGCGCAGTCAGGGTCTGCCCATCCAGCCCAAATCCTTTCATGGCTATCAGAAGAACTCTGAGCTGGGCCCTGCTGGGGGCAAGCCGGGGCTGGGGGTGGGATTTGCTCATAAGGGATTGTGAAAAGGCCGTGACACACGCTTATTCATGCCCAAATAACCCCTGACAAACTATATAGACTGTTCATGAAATAAAAAAAATAAAAAATGAGTAAAGGAATACCCTGCTGCATAAGTAATGGAGCTCATTGTCAGTTTTGCACATATTTATGTACATAGGCGTGTGTGCACACAAGGAGTGCTGCAGACACTCTGCCTTGGTGCATGACTTAACCTCCGAACATCATCAAGATGTGGCCATTTCTGTGGTGTCTGGTAGTAGAGGTGGCATGTGGTGCAAGACAGGGGTTCAAGAAGTGGCAAACAGGATCTCTGTCTGTATTAAAGCTGGAGATCAATCTAACTGTTGATAATATGGGACATAAACAAGAGACCTAAAGAACAATGACTTTGAGACTGTCGAAAGGGGCGCTGTTTATTTTACTACCTCTGGATTAAACAATACTGATAACTAACATATCTACCCTGACATGGCTCATTATTTGCATTCCTCGGCCACTAAGAGACTGTCATTGGCTGACAATTCACAATCACTGCATCCATTACATATGACATAATTGGGAATATTGTGTGAACGTATTATTAACTAGCACTGTCATTTCATTGGTTTGTTCATTTTCCTACCTCAATAAGTACATAATGGTTATCACAGAGGATTCTTGCTAGTATTTAAACTGTACTCTGTGCTAAATAGTTTTACAATCTGTTGTGATTTCTTGGCTTTATTGCAATACACTAAGTCTGTGAATCTTATAAATACCAATACAATTATAAAAAATCCGTCAAAATTAAATGACTTTCAATAAAGTAACTAACTAAGTAAAGTAACTAAGTAATAAAGTAACTCTGACCTCTGAACAGTTCTTCTACTTGTTTATGAGACTCTCTCTGTAACTGTAATCAGCAGCATCAAGACATCATCAATAATTGTGAGATTATTACCCAAAGACCCAACTAGGGTTAACTGTATTGAAACTATGTTAAATTGCATTGTCCATTTTAAATAAATAAATTAAAATCAATCAAATGAAATCAAAGTGAGAAGGAATGAAAGCAATAAAGAAACGTTAAAATATAGTTCCTGTAAGAAAAACGCAGTCGAGCCTTGTTTTATGGTTTCAAAATACTTTCTTAGTTTGTGAATGCAAGCCAACATCTTACTGCGCTCTGAGGTATGATCTGCTATCAGTGTTATTTACAATATTTGATATATGGAAAGAAAACTGCAAAGCTTTTAATTGACTATAGACAGGTTTTGGTTATGTGTGCTTATATCTGCCTGTGTGTGTGTGTGTGTGTGTGTATATATCTAGGGTTTGTGTGTATGTGTGTGTGCTGTGGGGGTTCACAGGGAATACACTGGACAGAACTTACCCATGAGAAACAACAAAAGATGCCTCAGAAGTATGTCACAGTGCCCTCAAATCTCTGCGGTCAGGGCAGAGAGGGTACAGAGTGCTAGGAAGGGTCAGCCAATTTTAGAGAGCGTGTTGTTTTCTATCTGCATGTAAATCCAGCGGTTGTTTTTGGGCAGCCGCACTGAAATACATAACAAAAGCTCCTCAGAAACACAGAGCCAATCAAAACAGGCATCGGCAGCTAGATGCAATAAATATGAGCCCGTTATTTGAAGTTTGAGGTTTTTCTTCTACCAAACAAGCTCATTTACTTTTGAAGCTTCAAGGTTTATGAAAAATTTTCTCCAAAAGAGTATAAACAAAGTTCCCAGGTCATGATACATTTCAAATATGTATGAAACCCAAACAGATGAGCAAAGACTTGAAATACAGCATCGAAATGCAAGCTGTGGAGTTTGACTGAGATGATACTGATGTGAAAAATCAAGCCATCAACGGACAATATTTTTCCCAGACTTATGGCTCCTCCTTTGAGCCTCACTAATTTGTATAGACTGTGTCCTGAACGTCAGCTCCACTCGGTCACTACAAGGGAGGAAAGGAGGGGAAGAAGGAGCAAAACTGTAACACGTAACACCCTTGTTGCTGTGAATCATAATGCATAAACAGAGCAGAAGAACAGAGGACACCTTGACCTAAAACAGGATGAGGGACAACGGAACGGGCACAGACAGGAAGGAGGTGATTGGCCCAAACTTTGAAAACAACAGTGTGCAGAGGAGTCTAAGGACAGTGGTGATTTTAGGAAGGTAAATGGCCTATTGAGCGCCAAGCTATCTTGCCCTGGCATTTAATCAAAGGGATTAAAGCTTGGGAAGCGAAGCCAACAGGTTATCCTCCAGGAAGCATACCAAGTAGTTATCAAAAACACAAAAGTTCAAAGCAGCTCAATATTCTTATATGAGTGTCTTTGTGAGTCCTCAGACTTGTTTCTATGTACAAGAAATGAGTTAGAAATATTTGTGCTTGAAGGCTTTGGGGGCTGGAAGAGAAAACAAAGCCAACAACTGTAACTTTAAGATAGCAGCCGGTAAAGAATATTATCTATAAGATCAGCCTTTTTGCTCTTATACTAAACCTGTAACCACTGTATAAAAAACAGGAATTAACATGTACCAACGTTAGTATTTGTTCCATCTGACTACTGCTCTGTTGTAGCAGACCAGGGAGGGAAAGGAATCCGAAAAAAAAAAAAACACACATGCATTATATAAGGGATCAGTGTGATGTGATTTGTGTGGTTTTCTTTGACATTTATAATTCGGCAGGCATATGGTCAGTGGTTTGATGTTGATGTGAGGAGTCTGAAAGTGAATGCATGTGACAAATCCCATGACTTTTCAAAAGTTGTAGTGGTCTCTGTATAATGGTTTGGTCTTTGGTCAGTGGCCCAGAACAGCTCAAGCAGAATTAGGATTGCGAGGCGCACAATATACTAAGTCACATTGTCTTTTTAGTGGTTTGGGGCCTGATTAAGACAGAGGCTTTGCATGTTAAAATCTCTTGCCTTATAGTTCTGAGTTGGGCTGCCAACATGCAAAAATAAAGAAAGAAAGAAATTACTCATGAGTGACACCAACAACTAGTCAAAGAGATACATCTGCATGCACATTAAGACTTTGATGTCATCACAATTGGACAAATTGCAACTTACACTCCAAAAGTCTCAAGAGACTGATGCATGGTATGAATTAGACAAGTCTGAAATGCCACTGAATCTGTCTTAACTGCTGGTTGTCTATAAACATAAATCCTGCATTTCTCTCTGAGTCTTGCCAAGGCTTAAGTGTGTAACTTCATGAAAAAAAGAATATTTTTACCCATTCTAGACCATGCAGGCCTGGTATGAAGAAACCAGCCTGATCACATATTTAGCATGTTCATTACTGCAGCCTTAAACCTGCCAGGATCCTGGTATGGCTTCAATAGTCAGATCCCATCTGTCTGACGTTAGGACCATAGGAACCAGATGGGCCTTTAATTGTATTTTTGTCCAAATTGCAAAATAGCTACTTGGAAACGGAGCTAAAATAACATACAAACAACAGCAACTATGATAACAACTGCGTCTGGAATGAAATGAGTACAGTAAAAAGATCAAAAACAGAAGGCGTACAAATTCAGCTCTTCTCTTTGAAAGGGGATTCTCCCCCCCCCCCCTTACATTATTGCTACAGTATTGATTTACTCTGCAATTTTGTGTTTTTCTCCCCACGCCATCCTCCGCAATCTCTGTTGAGAAGGAGGTCCGGCAAATAGCACTGATCAGATTTTTCCAAAACATAAAACATTGATAGCTTGCCTCTTTTGAGACAAAAGAATAATTGAGGAAGGGCTGACATTGATATCTGGACAAAGAAGCATTGAGAGAAAAATTGGAAACCAAGGCCCTAGAGTTACTTTAATAATCCATAATGAAATAAATGTTGCAGTACAGGCACTCGTGTGACGGAAAATCTGCACCTTGTAAGGAGGTAAACTCTTATACATTAGATCCTTCAAAAACTGCACCGTAGTTATGTGTACTGGAACGACACTTGGTAGAAGAAAAACAGTAAGATCTGGTTTTAACAATGTCAGGAGAAGCTGGTAAAAAACCAACTAATAGAATAAAAACTTCTATGACAATACACTTGAATAATACTCTTCCAATTTCAAACACTAAAACAAAAAACAAGATTTGCCCTTTTCCAACCACTGCCAGCACTGCAGTGCATCTAAACAGCCTCGCTTTCCTAAACCCTGCAATTTTCAGCCATGGACGAAAGGCAAAGAACAGATAAACAGGTCTTTTTTTTTTATATTTCAGTCCAAATCACATCAAGGTATAAACAGTGAGCCCAGAGCACATCTCCTATTCTTTTTCAAAGTAAGTCCTGCTGTTCCATTTCAAATACCTCAGGGTTATGGGTCATAATGCTGCTTTCCAGCTTCTGAACACGTTTATTCAGGCATCCTACTGTAAATAGGGGGAGATTCAACATCAAATATCTCTATTCCCCATGCTGGCCCTTTCGTCTGTTCTGAGTGGATGTGTGCTTTTGGCTAACAAAGTAATGGTTTCTGCTCTTCCCTTACTGCACTCCGAATACCAAGTGATAAAATAATTGAGGCAAGAGTTGGAGACTGTTTTCTCTGGCGTCATAATACACCAAGGTGTGAATTCAATCAAGTTATCAAAATAACAAAAACAAAACCTGAAGATGACTTGAATCCAATATAAGTCAGGGAATTAAACAAGTGTTAGCTTATGTTATGGCTCACAGCTCTTTGGTCATAAAAGGGGGTAATAAATGTGTTATAAAGCTGTTACAAGACCCTCAGGCCATTAAGGGCTGAGCTGCAGAGCTGTTTACGAGATTGTTTAGTACAGGCTAGGCTTATCATCATTTACCACGCAGAGGTGGCTAAAGCACATTCTATAAATAGCAGATTCACTGGTACTAAGCCAAGCTTAACAAGATTGCCATATCAGGAATATATATGCATTGTCACAAATGCATCAAGTGGCAAGGTGAGTTAAAGAGAAAAGAAGAGGTTGGGAGCTGAGAGGAGAGGACAGGGTGACTTATAGGTGGCTGCATATTGTCTTTATCCACCACATATGTCCTGTCCACTGCTACGCTGACAGGTAGGGACACCATGTGTTGACCTAAGGGCCTGTTAGAGACATGCAAGTGGATAAATATAGAGCAGTGGGAGAGCCTAGGTGTCTTAAATGACACATCTAATGATGCTCATCCTCTGCAGTCTTTTTCCTCCATCCAGAAGAGGCTCAGGAACACAACTGCTGTGTGTAGGCAAAGCCACAGCTCTGACTGCTCTTTCTTTGAAGTAAACATTATTAGCAGTGTCATTTATTGTATGTTCGACCCACAGCCTCCACCCCTCCCAATTTCTCGCCGTCATATACACAATAAAAACATAAACAGCCCTATGGCTCATTTAGATTTGCAGTGAATGGGAGAGATTCATATGAAGCTTTTGCAGCTGTGTGTGTTCCATTTGCATATGAGAAAACAGTTTCAAAAGGCTTGTTTATAATGCATAAGAGCCTTTTAGGCTGTCTTTACTGCAACACTCTATTCCTCCCACTGACAATCCATGCAAGGGTTTGCATCATTTTGTGAGACATGCCAGTTTTGAATTATTCAGTCACTCATCTCTGCCACAGCACCGCATTTAACAAACACACATGCACATTCACATATTAAAAGGCAGAATGGTCTACAAGGATGCTACAACAGCACCTCAGTCAGTTCCTTTGGAGAGGTGGGAATCCTATTACTTGCTGTCAGAACCTGTCGGACGCCTCTCCCTATGGCGGGCCCCCTTTGTTAGCGGGGAATGGGACGTACAACACCAGTCCATTTAGAGGCTGTCTTCTCTGTGAGCTTTTAATGGGCCTTGGGCCTTGAGCGTCATGAGCAGAAGAAAACACAGTTCAATTTCCCTTCACGAGTGCATAAAACAAGCACCTCGACTGTACCAGTCCCATGCATAATTCACTGCCGGTGATGTGTGTCTTAAACGCTGCTGAAATATACATGGCGGCATATGCAAATCTGGCAGCGCTCTCACATGCTTTACTTGCTAAACAGACAACAAGAGAATAGCATGCCACGCCATCAGCCCCTTCTGGACACACACACAGTATGTAGTCATATGCCACTGTGTGTGTGTGCATATAGACCAGTGTTGGCTGCACATCTTTGGTCCTGAACGTATAGAGAAATGTGACAATGTTTCCCCTTAAATGTCCTCTAAAGAAAAATGAAATATTCAAACCATGTTTAAGGATAATCACAAACATTGAAAACATGAAAACAGCTATGTTTAAAGTGCAAAAAGGTTTCTGACATTTTTTATTATAAATATAATATCTCTTTTTTTCCAATCATAGTGTTTCCCGGATCCACTAAGTCAAATCCTAAATGTACAAATTATACCTAAAAAGTGGTTGAAAAATGAGTTTGAAATGAACAGGAGATCATTTGTTATTATGAGAAACATTCTTACAATTCTTAAACAAACTTAAAAGGGGAGAATAAATTCAAGCCTTATATTTTTTTCTTCTTTTGAGTAAGTATTTACTGGTACAGTAGGAACTGCAGCTTAAGACTTAAGAGCAGCTTGGATTTTTAATGTATCTGAACACCAGCATGTGTGTGTGTGTGTGTGTGTGTGTGTGTGTGTGTGTGTGTGTGTGTGTGTGTATGTTGGTACTTGTGTGCGCGAGCATGTCTGAGATCTTTGAAGAGGGATGCTGATGAGCAAGGAGGAGAGGACAGACTGGTGGTGTCAGATTTTATAAATGAGGGAGGAAATGTCTTTATCCCAGGTTTGGACACCCCCACCACTTTCCTTACCATTCCTCCTCCAGTTTGTGTGTGTGTGTGTGCGTGCGTGCGTGCGTGCATGTGTGTGTGGTTTGGACCAGGCATTGGCTCAGTCCGATTCCCAGCAGTGTATCTTTAACAGGGCCTTCCCGCCGGGCTGCCAGGCTGTTCTCCCCTGACAGGACAACAGCCCAGCTGACGCCCCAACAGCCCTGCCAACACAACCCACGCTTTTGACCCACAATCTGCTCCCCTGATCCTGATGAAGGGAGGGTGGGGTGTGATCACAAAAAAAGAACAGAGCAAAGACAATAACAAAGAAAAAAAACGGAACAAGAAAAGGTGTCCTACCTTTACACAGAAAGCATTCAAAGTGCAGGCCAACAAAATGTGAGATGTTTAAGTGGATCATTCCTTTAAGGGGATGGATTCATACATGTTTTATAAATGTACATTAAATGTGACATTTAGCATATTTAGGATAGGGCGAACCAACATCAACTCTAGAGAAAACCACTACAAGGGAAGTACATGCACATCCAAATGGGCAACAGTGCATATCCCAGTACATATAATAAACTATAAATGAGTCAGTGTGTATAGAGAGGGATTCTATAGAAACACTCACACTAGTGTTCCCAAAAAGGTGAAGATTTAGCTGTACCAAGGTAGCAAAAAAATATCCAATTGGAATAAAATGCATTGCTAATAATAAAGAAATGCAATAAAAAATTGTTTTATAACATTTCAAATAATGTAATATTTGTCCAAGTAAGGAGGTGACGGGGGAGCCTTTGGATAATAAACTAAACTTTGACAATTTTAGTTGCAGACATCAACATATTTGATTTATTTTTAGAAATCCAACCGCTGAACTGAACATTTTAAGGAAACCCTTCCTAAAAATGTGCAACCATGAGGAAGTCCCAGTCACTGATTGCAAGGCTTTTGGTAATTCAGACTGAAAATGTTCATATATGTCGCAATTACATGTAAAATGAAAGAAGTGGTGCATATTTCGGCGTGTGCCACCGCATACGTACAGTTAATCTGGCCCTCAGTGCACATGTGCAGCTGCCAAAGCTGTGGTGTCACTGGTGTTCACTGGTGTTGAACAGTGTGTTAACAGGATGTGTAATGTGGTGTGCTGGTCCTGTGCAGAAGCCAGGGCTGGGTGGCAGCAGCACTGTAGGCTACAGTAGGGCTGTTATCATGAAGCAGTTATGTAGCTGCTCTGCTGGGCCAGTCTAATTACAGGAGAACAGCGTGCACCAGTCTGGGCCTCCAAATGGCACCATATGTTTTCCCAGACTAACAGTCTGAAAAAATGCCATTTACCCATTCAGGATGCACTGTGCTCCATGTCTGGGAATCAGTCACTCACTCTCATATAAAACCATTCACACCCCCAAACACCCTACCAACCTACCACCCACCTCCCCCATATAAAACTCAGCTGTCGGTGATTTACCCTGCGCACCCCGCCATGTATCCTCGCGCAGCTTCCTGTTCAGTTTAACCATTTACTAATCCTATTGTAAGTTGGTCTATATGTCTCTAACACACATGGACTCGCATAATGATGTTGTTGATTCTGCTGTAACCAGTTGAGTTAACTACAGGGATTTGGTTAATCAGAAATAGTGTTTCAGAAAAGCTATCAACCGTTTCAGGATGTGGTCAGGTCCTTCTATCTTTATTTTCTGCTGAGCCTACCAGGAAACATCATCAGTAACTTAAGACACAGGTCAACATTCTCAAATTGTTTTCATTTCAAAGGAAATTCAGTTATTCAAAGGGAAAGATAAAGAAGAACTTAGAAAAATAAAATCCATTCTGTTCAGCTTTTTTCTTCTATTATTTCCCATTAATCCTTTCCCATCCCCCACATTAATTTGGGGACAAATATATTAAGCTTATCAAGGGACAATAATGAAATGCAATAACGTTCTGATAAAAAAATGAATGTTAGCGTCTTTTTTCATTTGGCTCTGATTTGAACATGGAGTATTTCCCCACTAACAGTCATTGGCAGAACTGCACTCATAGTGTCACTGATAACAAGAACATAATTCTTTGTGGTTGCAGAAAGCTTGACAACATTTGTATCATGACCTCTTTTTTTCGGAGAAGCTCCCTGTATCATTACTAGATAGACCTATCACACTTCATCAGTTTATTAATGAGAACAGCCCAGGCAACGGCGCTCACAGATGCCTATCGAGGGCAGAAAACAAAAAGAGAATGTAAGTAAATATGGACTGTAATTAGTATGACAAGGTTGAAAAAACAGATAACACACCGCAGCAGCCCAAAGGCCCTCTCTTTCACACATGCGCACGCACATGCACACTTGCACATGCACGGGACACACACAACAGGCACTTGACTGTATGCTCACACACACACTGGGAACAAATCAAATGTTTTAATCAGCTTGCTACAGCACATAATGAGGATCCACTAAGCCCCAGCTATCAGCTGCCATCGGCCACTTACTTGTGCCTTCAAAGAGCTGATTTTTCACTTCTACAACCAGCTTAACACAGTAGTTATCGAGTGAACACAGTCCATGCATGTGCAATAAAACCCAATATGTATAGTGAAGTTGGGGCAACTGATATATTTGCAGTTAAGCAAAGGAAACAATTATGTGCAAGTGGACAAGACGGTGTCATCAATGTAATTTACTGCATGGAAATAATAAAGAATGCCTAAGTTCATGAGTGGCTATTGCACGACAGCCTATGATATGACACACCACAGCCCATAAATCTGACAAAGCATGCATGACCTTGCATACCTTGCACTCACTCCGACACCTGATACACATACTGTATTAGATTTACCTCTCGTCTTAAGTGCACACACCTTGTGAAGCAGCGTAGTGTGCACCTGGCCAAGCCACACCTGCTGCATAGCACAAGGCAATTACATGAATCAGTCAAGTTGGTTACAGCCAGACTAGTTTCCACAGAAAGGTATGTCGGAGTTCTTACTCAACCTTCCAGGTGTGTGCATGTGTGAGGTGTCCGTGTGGAGATGCAAGTCTGCAGGTGGGCCTCCTGGTGCAGTTTTTGGCCTCTTGGCATTGTCCTGACCTCTGTGAGGTAGACTCACAGCTCCAGCCCTCCAGCTGGAGACGTGATGACCTGAGCACTAGACAAACTGTGAGGCTCGTCCTCCTGTCCTTGTCTCCTTCCTGCCTGCATGCCTTCTGCAGTTTGTTCTGATTGGGGGACATGCAGAGCCGGGTCAGCCTTCATGAAGATATGAGCCTTTATTAATCTGTGTCCTCCTTCAAATAACTTCTTAAATTAGAACTTTGGACTTAATTTACTTGGATTTTTCACAAGATTACCTGGAGGGGGGGATTCATTACAATTTTTCATTTGCAAGACATGCCAGTGCTGGGAAGAAGTATCTTCTTCCCTGGACTATTTAATTTATAATATTGTATTCATGCTTTTATTTATATTTTATGATCCTTAAAATAGAAATACATGCACATTTATATGTGTTTGAGTTAATATCAAAACTATTCTAGATCAGGTTTTATTTCAATAAATGTACAGCAAATTCTGAAATGCACCTGAATCAATTTTTTCCAGTGGTTTAATCTGTCCCAAATCTTTTCATACATGTCAAAGCTAAAGAAAGCTAACTTGGGCCTCTGTAGCAATACCTGCGCAGCCTGCTGTAAAATAAATGACGTTGTTAGCTGCAGTCTCGCAGGTGAAATGTGCTGCTGCTACAATTATTCTAATGCCAGCATGCCAGAATGCCAGTGCTACCAAATGCTGCTGTCAACCCAGGGGTTTAATTAGTTTGGCACATGTGCCACTTATAATCACCTGCCATTACCAGTTCTGGCTGCATCTGCTTACACGTCTGTCAGTGCCAGGCTGGCTGTGTGTGGGTGTTTAGGTTTGTGGGGGTGTTGAACAGTAGGTTTTGTGACAGTATATTTTGCCAGGAGTAACAGTAAAAAAAAAAAAATTTAAAACCTATAAACAAAGGGATAATTAGCAATAATTAGCAATACTTTTCAAGAATATGTATAATTTATGTACACACTTTGGTTGAGAGACTCACTATTGAAAAAAATAGATGCCTTCTTTTAAAATGAGTCCTAAACACCTTTCGTTAAAGTAGCTGTCGTATGGAGCCAGAACAATTGTATAGGTAGAACTGAATTGTCAGCAGTCCATCTGTACAAAAACCTTGTGAAAGCAGAGCAGAGCAGGGCTTCGTAGTGTCAAACTGCCTTGTGAATAGAGCTACACCTCAGGCTGAATACATCACATTGTGATTTCATGAGAGCTGGAAGTGGAGGAAGAAGGAAAAAACTTCAGGGCGGCTAGTGAATCTCGACCCAAAACAGGAGAAATGGAAGTTAAAAGTGAATCGTTCACTCCCCCTGGCGTAGCAGTGGCTACCTCTGGGGCTGAGATAGGAGGAGGGCGAGGAGGAGGAAGAAGAGGAGGAGAAGAGGAGCCCCTGGCTCTCACAGTCATGTGACGATTGAGCTCAATATCTAAAGGATGGACCTTAGGCTGTGTATTTAGCTATTAGGACATGAGCTCAAGTATTTGTGTGTGTGTGTGTGTGTGTGTGTGTCTGTGTAAAATAGGTATAGGTCTACATCAGCATGCAGAGGAACACAGACACACATTCCCACAGCCAAAACAGCATCTCAGTTCTCAGGATTTACCTGTCTGCCGCAATACAATAGCTCTAACTATGCCTATTCTTTGCTGAAAGTTCCCATTTAGCGCTTAAACAAGGCTTCAATATTGTGCCGTCTCAAAAACATCTGTCGGGGACTTGTGTGGCTACACTAATTACAAATATCTGCAGTAATCCGGCACCGATAAGAGAGTCATTACTCCAACAGACATTTATCACTGTGGGATTGATGACCCATTTCAGAGGCTGCCATTGTACTCGGAAGTGAAATCGCTGATATCCCTTTTATCCTACATCGCTGCTGAATTCATCCATTCGTCAGGAGGCCAGCTAGTTAGAATTGTAATTAACAGCTATGGACTTTGGCCCTAATAGAATTTTTGCAGGAAACTGCAGATTGACACAGGAGGGGATGCAGGGAGAGTTTACTGTGTATTTCTTTTGCTACTAATTGCCACTTGAAGCAGCGGTCTTTAGAGAGGAGCTGCTCTGCATTCTGTCAAGAAAGTGCCACAGCAGCATTCGAGTATCTCCAAATGCAAGAATTTCTGTACATTTGTGTAAACACAGTGATAAGTGATGTGTATGCACAGGCACATCGCTTCAGTGCAATAATCTGTCACAGACACCAACACACATTTGTAGGTCAAATATAAAATATGCACCTCCCTGCTCGGATACATAAGTTACAGGTTTTCTCTGACTCTTATTCAGACTCACACACTTTAATATCCACCCACCCACACAGACACACAAACACGGTGAAGCAGCAGATGATCACAGTAGGCAAGGACTAAAGGTCTGGCCACCTGCCGGCCATGTCCCGTCTCTGTAGCGGTAATGAACAGAGACAGCTTGGGGACCGCCCTGTGAGCTTGTCCCCCCTCCTAGTCTCCCCGCTTCGGGGCAGAGTCAGGGGCCCTCAGGTGACAGGGACGCCAGAGATGTTCCACACACTGACAGGCAGGTCTTACCCGGCCAACCCACTGTACACATTGGTGCAGTGACACCCAAATGCACACGGGAAAAATGTGGCAACACACTAAGACTCACATGGTTTTGTGCCATATATACATGCACATTGTTAACTGTTCACATGTGTCCCTGTATCTATGCAAATGCACAAAATGAAGAACTTGCCCTCACACATACACACGAACGCTGACCCAGTGTAATTCCTCCCGCACACGGCTGGTCACAGGAGCAGCTGCGGCCGCTACGGCAGACAGATGAAATTTTCATAACTATCTCCTCCAAGTTCCATCCTCACCTTCAGGATAATTTATGACCTGCCAGCCTTGAAGAGACAATATGCTTGATGTAAAATGAAGAGTTCAAGCAATGTAGGCAGTGGCGTCTGGTCCATAGAGGGCGGTAGGGTGCCGCCTCACCACTCCCTACAAGGTGAATGACAGACCTTGACTTAATAAGATTTTGTAAATTATTATATATATTTTTTAAGACTTAATTTGGGGATTATGCTTTTTTTGAGATCGGGGGGGGGGGGGAGGTTGCAGATAAGTAGCCACAGGTCAGACTTAAATAAAAAAATGTTTATAAGATATATCCTTATATACAGTATAAGTCCAAATATATGTATTTTAAAAATATATATATTATATTTATATACAGTATATGTCTATATATATACATATGTGTATGTCTACATGTATATTTATAGATAGATAGATAGACAGCTAGATATAATTAATTAAAATGTATATTACAATATTATACATAATAATAAATAAGATGTGTCTCTGTCATGATTCTGCTTGTGCTCACTATCTCACGCACACAAACAATGTTTTAACTTTGCAAAATGTTTGCATTAGGTTGATACATTTATTGCAGTTGTAACTGAATATTAAACGTACAATCAAAGTACAAATATGATTGACAGTTTATTCATGAGTTTAACTGTAATGACAATGTCTCCGCTGAACCATAATGCCATGTTCATGCTGTAAATGTCACGTGCCTGTCACACATCCTCAACCAATCATGCTCTATCAGCTCTCTGGGATGTTGGGTTAGACCAGAAAGAATGTCCTGATTTTCCTGACTACCAGTAAAACAGGTCCATACCCACAACCCCCACCATAATGCTTACCACACTGTCTTTTCCAAATGCAAATCTTGTTTCCATATTAAAATAGGCTGCGTTTTATGGGGCAACTGTCTCTGCAACAAGTGTCTTTAAATGTCTGTGGGAATTTTAATGACATTTTTAACTCTCTCTTTCTGCCTTTCTGTGCCACATGTCACTGGCAAACACTCACTGTGAAATGCATAATTATAAAACGACTGTTTCCATTAAAACCTGGAAGCAATTTAATGCAACTGAGACTCAGGCGAGGATAAGCACAGAAATTTACAAAGGTGGTGTGATGTGGACGTTTCGCTCCCATACTTGGCGACGAAATGTGAGAAAACATGCATTCAAACAGCTTTTAGAACTAGCGGAGATAGAGGTAAGTGAATATAATTTACAGAGTTAAAACTTGTTGGTGCAGTGAACAGGAAGCAACAGAAATGGGATCATCCGTCATCTGGTTCAAAGTACATTCTTTCAAGAATAAGACATACTCTGAAGTACTCTCCAGCCTGGGAGCTATCTAAGATGGGAGGGCGATTGCTACGGCAACAGCAGCTGTGAGGTTCTGCTGAGGTCAGGACATGTCATGCATAACTGACTGATTGCTAAACAGGGGCGGGTGCATGAAGGAGGAATTCATATTTTACCATCAGACACACACAAACACACACCTCACAAACACCCAGGCCACAGGCGATCTTGCTGCACGCATGTAACCGGTCTAAGGGACCACACAGATATGTTTTAGATAAAGACAGACAAATTAGACGACAGCGTCTTAGGCTAACCACTGCGCTTGCGCTAATTACAGGCTGGCGGACGATGAAAGAGACAGATGACATGTACTTATTTGTTTTCGCCTCCATTGCCATGAACCAAGTAAACACAGCGATTGCAGATGACGGCTAAAGTAGGTGGTACAAAGAAAAAGTACATGTAGACAACACAGACCGAGAAAATGGCTGTGGGATGAGGGTTCCACCCACCACACACAGGTGTTTGCTAGCAAACCCCTGAGGTAAAGAGAAACAAGGGCGCAGCCAGAAAAACTTTAGGCGTGCAAGTCATGCCAAGGAAAACAGAATGAGCTAGCTGCGTCTGTTCTGCTTACTAAACAGGACTGCGGTCGTGGGGGTGATGTAGAGGCAAACGTGGGGCAGCTCTCTGGGAGATCTGATAAACCTGTCACATCGGGTTGAAACATACATCATCCAAGCCTGGTTGACATCATGCCCAGATCAACCTTTGCCAACCAGAACCTTGGGTTATGATGCCAGCCCTAACACTACCACCTTCGCTAAGTAAACCTTTCTATTAGCAGCTTAATTTCATCTTCGTTGGGCTGCATCCAACAAACCCAACAACTCTTTCTCATGATGACCTGCCAGGTACCACATACAAAAATGTAAAAGTTAAACTTCAAACCCACCAAAAACAATTAAACAATGACAGCTGAACACATGCAGATTTCAAAAAGTCTCAGGTATCTATGCATTTCGAGGGGTTGAATTTATGAATTTTATTTATTTATGAAAAAAGGGTATGGTCTATGGCATGATAGTAATCATAAGGCTTTGTAATTGAAGTAATTGTTGCATTAGACAAGGATGCGGTTCATTTTTCTTTATTGTGGACACGGCACTGACAATATTTTAAACTCCCATCTGGGGCAAGGGATCACCATTGTCTCCCATAACTCCCCGTCGCACTCCATCAGAGAAATCGAGGCAGGATCTATCAGGGACAACACAAAAGAAATGTCACCAGTCCTGGAATGAAGTTCCAGCCAGTGAAGGTCTCTCTCCTCACTTTTCTCTGTCTCTATGCATCTCCACAGGGGTGCAACTGGTAACTGACATCACTGAGAGAGGGTCAACCCTGGCTAGGCACAACTCCAGCTCTCTGGCCCTTGCTGGCCTTAAGTGACCCTTGGTTTCGATGACAGGCTGGACCTTTTGTGTCGCGGGGCCCTATCCAGGTGAGGACAAGGAAGGACGACAATGGCAGGAAACATAAAGGCAAATGGAGGCTGGGAGACAGCCCTGCAGGTCATAGGCCAAGCTGGACAGCTGAGTGATGAATGCAGCTGTGGACACGTGGACCTCCTTCTCTGTCCTCTAGCTCTGCTTGCCATGTCAGCTGATTTAGCCATTGTTGGGATTGAGACCTCACCAACTCTTAACAAGTTCTAGAAAGTAATAAACACAGGCAAAAGATGTACTGTGCCACAGATTTTGAGAGTAGAGCTATTGCATTGGTCAACTCCTTGTCTTTCCAATTTACAATGGAATTAGACAGTAAAAGGGACATTGTAAGTTTAACATATTAGTTGCAAAATTTGCTGGCTCACACTTGTCACATGGAGTAAACCCAAGCTCCTGACAAAAATTGAAAAACATTGAAGCTACTAGGAACAAATCTGTCTTTGCCATTAACAGGAAGCAGAACTATGAAACCCAACACAATTAAACAATGTACATTTGCCTGCTATCTACAGTCAATCACACGTTTTGAGCTGTCCAACAGATTCCAATGCCAAAGGTCAATGGTTGCCTACTCTACTACCAGCCCACATTGAGAGACATGAGAACAAGGTTTGCCGAGTCATTCACAAATCCTGCTTTAGGTCATAAACACCTCCGCCTGTCTTCCCACTTCTTTTCTCCTCCACAGAGGTGAGTTCAGTATGCACTCTGTTAATCTTTCACTGGAGCCTGCTTGCTTTTACGCCGAACAGAAGAGGAGAATGAAAGAGGGGTAGTAAAGGACGAAAATGGATAAAAGAGCAGGAAGAAAAAGCCATAGAGAGGGCCAGATGGGCACCTTCACAGTCCATTTATCAAACCCAATGTGGCCCTCCCCTCCCCTCCCGCTGCTCTCATGTCCTAAACCCCCATGTAATTCTGTAATGATTTTCATTATCATATAATGACCTTACAAAGCCTACAGCAGTTTGCATGGTCAGTACAAAACTCGCAGCTGTTCCCCTCAGTGTTTGCTCGCCGGCTGTGACAAAGCTTTTTGTGTGTTTTTTTTTCTGTTGGTCACAGAAGTGACCTCTAGGCTTTGGAAGGTCAGCATGAGGTCACCTCATCCAGGAGGTTCAAATGTTAGCATACTTTAACCATACAGATTCAAAATACATCACACAAAGTGTCTTCTATGAGTTAGTTAAAATACAGCACATTTCAAAACAAAACTATGGAATTTGGTATGGTGTGGTTCCACCTTCACAGTTTGACAAACTACGAAACCTTCTTTTAACCTGTATATCCTTTGAACTGGAACAGAATCTATGCATTTGCAAAACCTAAAAATGCTTTTGAATCTGTATGGTTCTGAGATGAGCCAATTCCTACCCTAATAAGCCTGTTCCTTGGAGGTTGTCCCTTGCTCTTCAATCGGCACTTCCTGTGTGGCACACACAACTGCTCTGCTTCAGTAAAGTAACCCAACCACATAATAATCCATCTATTTTGAGGGCAAACTCATGGAGCATTTACCAAAGGGACATGGAGGGTAGCATCTATCAAAGAATTCTCCGTGTGCATCTGGAAAACTCAGTTACCAGAAAAGCTCATAAGAATAAAAAAGCTCTCATAATTTCATTGGCACACGGTGAATGAATGGACTGCATCTGCAAGCAGGGCGAGCCTAGGCATCACTCACTCTGAGTGCCTATAACTCTCTTGTGAAGAACCTATGGTCACCAGGTCCAATTTCTCTTTCTTCCCTTCTTGCTGGTCCTAAAAGAAAAAAGCGCCGGAGGCATAAAATGGCAGCTTGCAGGCCCAACGTTCCATCGCACAGAGTGCTGTTTTAACTGGTGTTTAAGAAACAAAAGTCAACGAGAAACTTAATCAATCAGTGCTGGTTGTTTATGTTTATGTGCCTCTAGCAAGAGTCATCAATCAGTCTTTTTTCCCCCTTTTTTCCATCCTTTTGCAAGCATTATGTGCTGAATGGAAACCATGGAAACAAAAGGCAGTATTATGATAAAAGCCTGCCTGTTGCATATTGTGTGAAAACCTAATTAGTGCGCCCAATTTAGGGAACAGCAGCGAAATGAATCAGCAAATTAATTTCAAAAGTCCTATTTTAGTGAGTGCTTTTTTTATAATGAATGAAAGTTGGTAAACATCAGACTGAAATGAACTTAATTCTCTCACTTTGTGTTTTACTCTGTAATAGAGCCTACTTCTCTTCAATTCAAACAATTTCTTTGTCTGTTTGTTAGTTATGCTTAAAGAAAGACAAACTCTTTCTTCCTCCACAAAGAAGTACAAAGCCATCCTTAACCCTCATCAGACACTGATCTGTAATCAGTAACCAGAACGTCGCACTTAACATTGCACATAGCGATGTGTTTAGTTTTGTGTAAATGAGATCTGTTGACAGCCACTTGACAGGATGACCCCTGGCTTTTTTGTAAGTGGGGGCTTGGGGGGGGGTTAGGGAAAGACATTTAATGTGTGTAAAGGGGAGAGGAGGTATCAGGAGCAGCTGGAGTTCAAACATATTGTGTGGGTCTGTCACCCTCCTCCAAAAACTAATCTAATCAGTCTTTCACTGCTGATAGAGTAAACGTCTGTCTGCCCTGCCGACAAGTACTGAGCATTTCCTGTCCCGACTGTGATACTGCTTGTCAGGATGTTAGGGAGCGGCTGAGCTAAGTCTAGAAGGTGGTAACGTTTCATTGTGGGTGGCGGGGGGAACGGGGATGGTGGGGGCATGGTGCTGATGTTAAGTTGGGGGTGGGTTTGGTGGGATGGTTCCTAGTTTTCAGCACCTGTAGCTGGAATGCACTATCAGAGCGGGCCCTACATCATAGTTGTGAGGTGGTGGGCGTTGACACAGCAAAGCAAGGTGTGTGGAAACAGGCTGTTTACAAGGCTCATCTGGATGGAGCACAGCTAAGGGTCAACTAGGGGGGACAACTCAAATATGGTGAAATGCAAATATAAAGGCAACAAAACTAAAACTATTTTAAAGGAAGATGTTCAGGAATTTCTAGTTTGTGGAGTCTGCTTGTGGCACCTTTGCTTTGAAGGCTCTGGATCATGTCTGGTCAAATGTTTGTAGGTGTATTTGTTTGTGTGTGACACTGAGGTCAAATGTGTTGATTGAGACAATAAGCAGAGAAACATATGTGAATGCGGAGCTAGTACATACATGCATGCCAGCGTTTGTGTGTGTCCTCACTGAGGGGGGAGAGTGACTGAGAGAATGAACAGCTAAAAAAACACTGTGCAGTGTGTGTGTGTGTGTGTGTGTGTGTGTGTGTGTGTGTGTGTGTGTGTGTGTGTGTGTGTGAGGCCCTTCTTTATCTGAATGAATGGCCAGTGTTCTAATCCGTGCGCTCTCTGCCCTTATCTAGAAGGAAGGAAGTGACTGGCCTTATCCAAGACACACGTGTCGTTGTGATAGCTCTGATAGCTGCCAGGCCCTAGGACCACGAACAAACAGCGACTACACCAGCATATCTGTGGAATTCACAACAGCTCTTCCAAAGGATTCAATGATCACTGAACAAAAGTAGGACTAAGGTGATGTAATCACACTTATTAACCAGTAGATTCACTGCTATTTTGCTGAGGCTTGTACGGCCAAGATTGGTTGTAACGATTCCTTATGTTTTATTTGAGCGATTAAGTGGTTTGTGTGCGTCAAAGCAAGAAAGTTCACCAATAATTGGCCTCTTTGTTCATTGGTGATGTTGTACAACTACAGTTTTAAGCGGCCTAAACCAAATTATGTGACACATTAGTAAAGAAAAAAAAACTTGAAAATTTGACAATCTAAATTACTGGATAAAATGGTATTTCCAAATGTATGTTGGACTGTATCTTTGTCTTTGTATCACTGTGTTATGGCGTTACTATTTTGAATGCTTCATAGAGCGACTTACCTGTCTCATGCGTCTGTCAGATATATTTTTTTCAAACCAATGGAAGTAACAAAGTCAGGTGTACATTGTGTTACCTGTCTCTCCATGTCTGTCTTTGCTGCTGTCTGTCTGTCAAGGCAGCCAGCAGGGTTTCTGCCAGCTCTCTCCTTCCCTCCCCTGATTGGCCCTCTTGCTCCACTTCAGCCAGGAAGAGCATCGTCTGCAAAAGAGAAGCAGAATAAAAAAAATTTAAAAAACAGGTTTACCAATTTCAACTAAATGAAAAGTTGTAAGGAAAAACACATCCAAAATAAGTTTGACTAAATCCTGTCTTCATTTACTGTGACTTCTTCAGACAGTTGCTTAAGTGGTATAGTTCAGCTTTTAAACAACTTTATTTTCAAGTTGTACATATTAAAACTACATGGGCCTATTAAACCTACCCTTTGCATATCACACTGTATGAAAAAAGTGTAAAGTCTACCTGAAGTGATTCCCTCTGTCACTGAGCTTCTATCCTCAGTTTAAAAATGACTCAGCTCTGAGCCAAGACTCCATTATAACATCCCTGGGATGGCAACATACAGTAAGTCTAGTATAAAGTCAGTCTCACATCAGAGGATGGGCAAATTACATCCAATATTAGAGTGTGAGTCAATTAATCACGTCCTGCACAGCACAGTGTAATGTGTGAGTATCCCCCTGTTGAACACGAATTACAGGCCGACTTAAAGTGTGACGTGGCACATCAGTGCTAATCTGAGACATCCTTGCAAACCTTCGCCTCCAAGTCCTCTGCAGCCTCTAAGCTGGCTGAGAGGGAGTCAAATGAAAAAGGATCTGGCAGCCCAAATTAAATGCAGTGCTGTCAGCCACAGTCAAATCCTTCCTTCTCCCTCTTCTTCTCTACCCTTCACAGACTCTCTCCCTCTCTGAATATCCTTAAATGTCTCCCCCTCCTCCTCCTCCAAGCCTCTGAGAAGTGATGGATCTATAACTCTGAGTGACTCTGACGCCTTGTTAAGAACAGTCTCTTCCTGTCACATCCACCAGTAAGGCGCGTTCATTTCTTCCCATTAACAGTCACTTGCCTCCCCAGTCATCCAGCCCTCTTTAAAAAAAAAGAAAATACCCCCCAAAGTAAAGGGAACCTTCATTTCTTCCACTCTTCCTCTTTTTTTAATCCCTTTCTGACAATCCACCTGTCTGTCTCACTTCATGTTAAGATAGGTTTGATTGTCTGTGTGTGCACTTCCGAAGTAGAGGATTGTGATTTGTCGACAGAGTAATATGCTTACTTCCTCTATACCACACAGGACAGGTGTCAAAACATGTGGGGATGTGTGACTGATTACACCTGACTCTGAGGAGACACCAAAGATTACAGTGTCCAGGAGGGAAGCAGGGCAGGCTGTGCTCACTATGGAAAATGTACCCTTTGGTTTGGATCAAACACTGTCCTTTAGGGATGAGTGTCAGTATAAGAAAGTGTATAAAGACTGTATCGCCACCTGAGCTAGTTGATATCATTTTGCTATAGGGGCTGTGTAGCACAGCTTTCTTGTTTCAGGCACATTATTGAAGAGCAAGTGATTTGAAGTTGATTTCAAACCTGCTTTGAAGTGTTAACCGGGCGTTCTTCAGCTCTTCCTACAGATGGCCCGGGCTCCAAATCAGTACAAAAATTAAAAGCTACACAAAGTCCAGTGTGCTTACTTTAATTGAAGTTAGCAAGCCAATGAATATACCTATCATACCAAGTCAATTTAATCATCACTTGTCACTTTATCTTGTCATTTTATGCAAATACTGCCTCAATTCTCAATTCCCCTCAGTTAACTTCATCATTCATTTTGTACTGTATACCCCCTGTTTTTATTTTTATTTTTTATTTTTATTTATCTTATCTATTCTGTTTAATGTGTATTTTTGAGCTTTCTTGTCTGTGCTGCTGTAACGCTCAAAATTCCCCTCGGGGGATCAATAAAGTACTATCCTATCCTATACCCCAATGTGTTCACATAATAACCCCTCACAATCAAAGTGTGACTAAAAATCACTTGATAATTGCTGATATTTGTTTTTCTTTGACCGACATTACACTCACTGTTAGCACCACACTGTTGTTTTTTGGTATTTATGTACCAAAATTAACCACAAGCCAATGATGTTTGAGGCTATATGGTAAGGGTCTCAGATAAGTGAACTGACATACTCGCAGATACCCAATTCAACATTTGAGCAGACAGCTGACAACTCTACCAAAGTTTGTTTTAGTCCAAGAACAAAGATGATGACAGAGGTCACCAACAAAAACCCTAACGCCTTCCAGCAGAGTGAAGTCTGCCACCTTTCCATTAAACACGTTAATTACTTTGGTGACAACTTCTGCTTGAGGAGATTGTGTACATTGTAGGGTGTGTATGTGATGTCCTCTCCTTTGTTTACTCTTGGATATTTTTGTGAGTATAGGTGTGCCTCTAATATTGTGAATGTGTGCTACCAAACTTCCTCCCCATCAAAGTGTGCATGTGTGTGTTCTTCAGATCTTGTGTTTAGAAGACGTGGTGCTGAAAGAGGTCTTCAGGTTTAGCCACAGGCTGATCCCCAGGCCATTTGGACACCCCACAGGTTGTTTACTGGTCCAGCAAGACCAAGCCCTTTATCTCTGGGCCTGTGTTAGCACTAATCAGGCTGCTCTTTCCTTCTATTTACCCCTTGATGACAGTAGCTATCCTCAGCCTCCACCTCTCCCAGCCTGATGCTGACCACAGATGTCCCCCTGACCCAGGCCACATCCCGAGGTGAACTAGAGGACAAAGAGGGCCTGGTTGCCTCTACCCTCTACCTCTACTGGTCTCCAAAACTCAAACTTGACCATATCTATGTGACTACAGATAGAGGTTAAACATTTCCGGCCTTGTGCAAAGGCCGGGTAGGTAAACAAACACAGAGCCAGGCTGAGGTGATATTTTGGTTGGTGGAGAACTGGAGTGATGATAGCATTCCAAGCGAAGGCTGGCTGGAGGGCAGCCTGGGGCGGCTCACTAACACCTCCAGCCAGGACTGTATCTTAACACCAACAAGCATCTGTCTATTCCATCACATAAAGACATGTCACTCATTCAGCACAGAATAAAGGAATAGGACGATTGTTTTTTTGTCGCTGCGCACCATACAATATAGTGTATATTCCTTTAAACTTTCGGTTTCCTGGGTCATATTATAGTTAAGAAATACTCAAAGTGAGGAAGGTTAAAAAAAGATGCATGCAGAACCAAAGGTTTACACTCCATAAAACAGAGCTACTAGCTGACCACCAGAGTGTCTAAGACACTGTTAACACCCCATGAAATGCCTTAGCTGACGTTAGACCAGGACTTTCAGGAGACCCAGAGCACTCTTAAGCTCACTGGCACTCTCTTATATAGGAAACCTTTTTATGTCTGCAGGCCACAAAAAATAAAAAATGTACCTCCTTTACTATTTTAATAGAAGGGGGGTTTTATAGACCTGAATAGACCTTCCAAATGACGGGTGGCTGCCTGAAGGTAGGTGGTAAACATACTCACACGTAACAACAAACATTCTCAAGGTTTTGGCTGGTATTCATTTGCTACCATGGTGCCACTCCCAAGTGCACCTCTGTCTGTCAGACAGGGAGCTCTACATGTCTCTCCCTGCTACTTCGATGACCTGTTTCTCTGTGTGTCCATATGGAGGCAGACATGATCCCAAATACTAGTCCATCTTCTGGTTTACTTTTATACATAATAGCATGCAGGCTTAAATTAAAACCTTCATGAAATATATTCTATAACTAAAATTACAAGTGCATGAAGGTGCCAATTTCATTAAGACTGACAACAATTTATAAGCTGTGTTTTTGAAGAAAAAAAAGGCCTTTTATCTGAAAAGACCGATAAGTAAGGGACGTTGTTTAGTTTGGATCTCTTTGTCATATCAGACAGTTTCTGCATCTTTTTACCACGGTTTCCAGTTCACGAGTTCTTTCTGCGATTGATATGATTATAGTTAGACCTCCAGAGTCTGTGATTAGAGCAGCATTCCTCGCAACCGTGTGCTCTTCATAGTAACGGTTAGTTCTTCCTAACAACAGTGTGCTAGGATATAGCATACAGTTGCTATGCGTAACTGACCAATCAAAGTAAATTATTTAACAGAGCCCTGTAGTAACCATTGAATGATTACATAACCCACTTCAAGGACCTGCATTGTGCATGGAATTACCCAAAATCACAAACATACTGTACTCTGCAGTTGTAAGTAATTTTGTTTAGGTCTAATTCTCAATAGTTTTTAAAACTTTCTCATGGAAAATGTATTTCCTGTCTAAAAACCGATACTGCATGACATGATTTTTGTTGTATTTTTATTAATTGTACAAATAAACACACATAAACTTCTTAATATTAGATTGGCTTTAACCATGTCACCAGACAGATGGTGCAATACAGCTATTGCAAAGCTTAATGGCAAACACCATAAGAATAAGACCTGGGGAATGATTTTGAGCAATTTAATCCCAAACAGAACAGCACACTGACAGACCTGAACTATAACACAACATTCACACATTGAACATTCCTGTTACCTGTTTACTGTCATTCTTACCTATAATTTAAACCCCTCTGGCTCTGATTTGCAAAATATCATGCTGTAAGATTACGTTTTCTTTAAACATTTTCTCCAAATCCTAAAACACTTGACTGACTTCTGCCACAGTTAAAGCCCATCTGCTCCCACATCTGATTTCATAGACCTTAGGAGTATAACTTTGGAATGCTCTATATAGCTTCCTCCATCTCCCTCCCTCCGCTAATACAAGAAACCAATATCACTTTGACCGCTGGTGGAAAAAGGCATCAGGCACCTTGCTCGGGGTAATGGATAGCTTCTGCTCACTGATATAAACAACAGGGGAGCTGTGATCCTGCCAGGGTCAGTTCCAGTCTGGACAAGGGATCTGTGTGTGTTTGCAGCATGCCACCGCTAAGTTACTTTGCTCTTGTGGGGAACTCTCCACCGGTGGAAAAATTATATTAGCCCAGGAAGAAATAAGCCAAGACCACATTCACTTCTCTGTGACATCACACTTGAAGTCATAAAAAGTGTGTGCTTGTGAGCGTGTGTGTGTGTGTCGTTTCTTGCCGTCTGTCTTCTGTCACATGATTACAGGTGGTTCAAAATTGAGGCATATCTAAAATTAAATTTTCTCAGTTTCCATTCCGTAAGATTGGTTGACTTGTGTGAGTATGGTATGTGTGTGCGTGTGTGTGTGCACGTGTTTGTGTGTGTGTGTGTGAGTGTTTTTGTGTGGGAAGACTGTAGGGTCTTAATAAAGCTGGTCAGGGGTGTCTTCGAGTTTCATCAAAAGGGACACAGTATATATAAAAAAGAATGTTATAAAAGAATTTTCTTTCAACAAATGTGTTTTCTTTTTTTTTTCTCGTGTGTGTATTTGAATTATTTCTACAACTTTGAGTAGCTTCTACAACTGAAACTTACTCAGAATTAACTTCTGAAACCTTCTGAAAAGGTTTGTTTCAAAATCTTTGTTCCGTTTCTACGTAATATAATATATTTCTAATATATTTTCAAGATAAAAGCGCAGTTTTTACAGTTTCTTATTTACACTCAGTGTCTCTGCTACATACGGTTATCTGTACAGTCTACTTCCTTTAGTGGTGAAAAAGGTCAAAATAAAACAAACTTAATAATCTTAGTTTTTCCTGTTGGATTTGTCCCAGTAAAACAAGACACCTAAATGTCTTAGGAATCTCTTTTTGTACTCTGCTTATGTGTGTGTGTGTGTGTGTGTGTGTGTGTGTGTGTGTGTGTGTGTGTGTGTGTGTGTGTGTGTGTGTGTGGCTCCGTTGATTGAAACGAAGGCCTTTCTGCCAGATTGACCCTTGCAAGGTCGCGGGCACTATCAATTACGTCAGCCAGTTAAATAGGCTTTGCTACACACAGCAGGTTATATGGAGTGTAAAACATTAGAAAAATGTGTCTGAAACATCAGAGCAACATGTTTGAAGTGACAATGGGTTCGGGGGGTTGTTGAGGAACTCCCAAAAAGGGAAGGCCCCTGACAAGTGATTTTGTTTGAAGGCATTGTAACGAACTCAAGTGGGCAGGGATGCTTTCTATGGCCCCAAAAGCAGTCCATCTTCTGGGCAGAATACAAGCGGGTTGGAAGGACATATGCTTTCCATGGGGTCAAATGAAGCAGAACTCACAGGCTTTTGTGGTGCTCCCTTCTGGTGGCGAGAAGAAAAGGCAAATCTGTTGTCTGGTCACAGACCCAATGGGCCCACAAATATCACATAAAAATTCACCGGCCTGTTTCTTGTGAGGCTTTTGTCTCAGTTTCACGATAAAGAGTGATCCAGTTGGCCTTAATGGCTCACCCACATATTTTTTTTTTATTCTAGGACACACACACACACACACACACACACACACACACACACACACACACACACACACACACACACACACACACACACACACACACACACACACACACACACACACACACACACACACACACACACACACACACACACACACACACACACACACACACACACACACACACACACACACACACACACACACACACACACACACACACACACACACACACACACACACACACACACACTTGAGTAAACTCACTCCTCAATGCCCTGGCAAGAATGCATCATCCATCAATCACAAGAAAGCTTTGAGAGGCGCTTTGACTAATTCAGGACAATGAAGACAGAGCTGGACAGAGATGTTTGCGATGAGCGTGACACTCAAGCACCTTCTGCTCTGTTAAAACCCCCTCACTCTCGTTCAGTTTATGAAAGCTGAGTCTAGATTCTTTCTAGATAGCAGATTGTGATCAGCACCTTACTCTCCTGCCAGTAAAAAGCTTTTTGCTGACTGGGGCCAAAGCCAGCCTTTCTAAGCCCCCAGAGTCACAGTGTAATACACACTGCACCATACTTCAGGTCTTCTAAAAATGCTAAACCAATAAAAAAAAATAAAAAAAAGGGTTTCCATCCATCTAGACATGCTCATAGATTTTTTTTTATCCGGGGGAATATGTCTACCAGGGCTGAAATGTGCTGCTAACAAAGTTTTGATTGACTACAAGTAGTCTGAAGTGCACTGGTTCCTCAATTTTATCTGGCTGAAAAAATGGAGCTGCTGTAGTGAAACTAAACAGACTCTTGTATATGTCTGCTCTGACATCAGATGTGAATTACCTGAGGGATTCAGTGAAAAGAATAACTTTGTCTAAATAAGAACCGATTACATCTCCAACTTGCGGGTTCCCTACCCCAAGAGAACTTTTCACTGTATTGAAATCAGGCTTTCAGAATCATATACAAGCTTTCATGCTCATGGACAACTTATGGATAAAAATGTGCCAGCAAATCTTTTAGGTTAGGATGTTATTTCAGATTTCATTTGCCGGCGACTCTTTCACTCTCTCATTTTAAAGCTGGTTGAAGTTTGGAGTAGTCACTATATGTTGTAGGATATCATACTACCATAGGTTGTAGCACTGTGATAATTCAAACACACTATGCATTCATTAAAAAAAGAAAATGATTTCATCTGCTTAAAGGCTCAGGTGTGGTTCAGTGGTTGCACAAAACAATGAACTCCAAATTTCATGAAATATGAAATAAAAGACAACGGAACACATCATGAAGCAGTTATGACAGAATTATTGACCTACGTACTTCTATGACTTCTATCTTTAACAGGCATGCCATTGTGCGATATATTCATCATCTAACGTAATTAAACAAAGAGACAAAAAGAGAAAATTTCATCAATTTGGATTTAGTTTCATCATGTGATTTATTATTGAAATGACTGATAAGTCAAAATTGTCATGTGTATTTATTGGGATTTTATTTTGAAAGAATTATCTAAATGTAGAATGGTCAACTCGTGTTAGTACATTGTGTGTTAAAACAACACATCTAGAAGTTGAGTAAAGTTTGTGAGGACTGTACTTCCCAGTGTATTACTTAAAAAGATTGATTTAACTTGAATGTAACAAAAGATCAAGTTGAATAATCTATCATGTATAATCTGATAGATTACCAGTGGTATTTGTCAGACACTGTTTGATAAATAGAAAAATAACTCTGCTGTGCTCCTTTAATTTGGACTAGAATATTAAGAAACCTCAGTGTTTTTATCATACAAGGCTCACGTGGTGTAATTCCTGGCTCTCGGCCGGCACAATGGGGTTATGTTGGAGTCAGTCAAGTATTTCTAATCACACCTGTTTTTCCCCTCACACATTAATACTGCTTACTTTGTCCCCCACTGTTGTGTAATGTGT
Organism: Labrus mixtus; assembly: GCF_963584025.1. NCBI lineage: Eukaryota > Metazoa > Chordata > Actinopteri > Labriformes > Labridae > Labrus > Labrus mixtus. The sequence continues at coordinate 23,892,162 of NC_083612.1, read as the reverse complement.
GTTCATGTAACTGCTCGCCACCCAGGGAGGCTGATGAGAGCGGCTAAAGGGTGTTTATGGGACTGTTAGCCAGGAGAGGATGCCGCCCTGCAGCGTTCGCCCAAATAAAAGAGCCATTTATTACATCCAACATGACCCTCTCATTACACACAAATAGGAATTAATGAGCGCTATATCGGGCACTCCCAGCGGAGCGAGGCGGGGCCTGCTAAAGGACTAGTGTTAATTACATTGTCCTACATCTCACCCATTTAACACCACCCGTCAGATGCTCTACCTGAAATGGAAAGTGCGACCGAGTCTTCGCTACCTGAAAGGATGGGAGGCTTGGCATCACCAGTGTGGTACAGCCAAGAAAGTAGATGTATACTTGATAAAATGTAAAGGTTTAACTGTTGACTTCACAAAGCAACTATGTAAGCAGCAGATCAGACAGGTTTTCAACATGTGCAAGGATAGCAAAGGTGAAAATTACAGCTATTACCTGAACAAGCACTTGTAAAAGTCAATTAGACTTTGCATTGTAAAACCTTGATTCATCCTTGAGCTTCAGTAATTACCATAGTTATGTGTGCACACAGTTTAACAAGGTGTTGAAAGTAATAAGTAACGCCTTAAGAAAAATAATAACGCCAGTGTTATTCGTACAACATTAGTCCGCTATAAACATGTTACCTGTGTCTGGATCTCAGCAGTTAAATCGATAAGGGAAACTTCATTTTTATGATCAATGGTGGAAACTCAAAAAACAAACCCCAGGACAAACATAGGACATACCTTTCAGGCTTTGTTCCGAGGACATCTACTTCCTCCTGACTCTACTCATATCTCCTTGTTTACAGCATCAGCTTTTCATTTCTTTCTAGTTTTATTTCTCTCACATACTCTGATTCCAACTTCAATCGTATTTCTGTTATCTCACTCTTCCCTTCAAAATTTGAAAACCCATCCTTCCATATTTTCCCCCCACTCCGGATCTTTATTCACAATTATCATCACCAGTCTTTCCCATATTTATCCTATTCTTCCTAATCCTTCAAGCAAATCAGTTTCACACTGTCTTCCCACCAGTATCAAACCAATTCTCTCTGCTTATTGTTTTCAAAGACTCGAGAACCTCCACACAAGAGCTGCTCCGGTGATTCTGAAGAATTAGCGAGGTGCTGAGGTATTAAGTGGTAAGTATGTAGCTGTGTGAGCTGCAGAAATGGAACAAAAAGCTGATTATGGATCAGATTTTGATTACATGGAGCACAGATGTCACAGATGAAAAGATACAAAGTGGTGATAGAGTGTTATCTGACTTTATGAGGCTTTTGTCCTGACTTGTTTGTTGTTTTTATGTCTTATGTGTACAGCATTTATGTATTTAAGACTGTAAACCTGAGACTTTTGATCTTTCTTATTTTGTTCTAAAATAACCTTATACAGGCAAGTTTAGTTTGTATCCCGGTGAATTTTTAGGGAGTATTTCTTTGTTTTTAACTTATTCTCTGTTTTCTTTAAAATTGGGAAATTGGAAGAAATCTGAGAACTGTGGTTGTGCAGATCCAAATTCAGAATAGTTAATTTCATGAAAAGTATGAGCTCAGCATGTGGACACTATTTTCATTCCCTATAGAGCTCAGCATCTCCATGTGTGTTTAGTTATTTTCTGTGCATGAGGAATGAGCTCTTGTCATGTGCTCAAGATTCAGTAAGATCATCTTGCAAAAAAACAAAAAACGGCATAAATTAAACAGGACTTTAAGTTCTTTTTTATGACAAATCAATGTGTTTTCTTGTGTCTGCGGTTGTTTATTTTACTCCTGCACTTTGACATGGCTGCCTGCGAGAGTAAACAATTACACCTGGATCAAAGTACGGCAATAATTATATATCAAGCACTGGTTAGTGCTGATGTCTCTAGTCAGATATAAGAGGGGCGGGCTCTGATATGAGATGCTCTCAAATATCTCTTTCATCTTTTTATACTTTCCACACCATCAAGGCACTTTTCAGCACGCATAAAAACATACACACACGCACGCACATACACACGCTAAACACACACACACACACACCAACACACACAAACCTTCAGTGCATCTCTCTGTTGGTATGACACAGGAAAAAGCTGGGGCCTCCAGCCAACCCCGGCGTCCGCACTGAATGCGATTAAGACGAGCAGTGATTAATCTGAGCTGCCCCATAATTCCTCTTTACCACTTTAATGGATGTTATCTCCCCTCCTCTGAAGGCTTATCTTGCTGATCGAGGCCAAGGCTGAGGAGAGGGAGAGGAAGAGGAGGGGGCGGCTTTGGGTAAGGGAGGGGGGAATCCAACCAAATCCAGACAGAGGTAAGTAAATGAATAAGTCAGTAAATAAGTAAGTAAATAAATAAATGTGGGTATTGAAGAAGCTGCTAAGCGGATAAGGCAGATCAGCCTTTGTAAAGTGCTCATTTGATTTCTAAGAAGGCGAGACAAGCCGCCTTCAAAGCCTGCTGATACAGTAAAAACACTGTCAACAGCACAGTTCACACACAAACAAAATAAATTATCCAAACCACTGTCAATAAAAAAATCCCCTACCCTCTCATTGTAGAGACGAGGTGTACCCAATCCTGCAGCTGACAGCCAATGGTACAAAGACAATATATGGGGGGGTTTTTGATGACCTCATTCGCCTTCATAGGTTGAAGTGACGTGAAACAATGACTGTTTCTTTTGTTGTTTTCAAGTTGTGAAATGAATATCATGATAAACTTCCCGTACACATTCCAAATTCAGTCATCCATAGCCGGAAACAGGCTCGCTCAGGTCTGACTTCATAGCAGGAACAAGATTTTGAACAACTCCCAACACCTGCAGCTTCCAGGACAAACAGCTACTTCATGGTATTGAGACATGATCACACACATGTGGAAGGGATATTTGAAATCATTTTAAATGAGACAGTCATCCACAAGGAATTATCCTTCAGAAGAAAACAGTGAATGGACTTGGACTTGTATAGTGTTTATCTAGTCTTCTAGATAAGTGATTTTCAAAGTGGGGGGGGGGGGGGGGGTCACAGAAACTTGGAGGGAAAAGGGTGTGGGAGGAATGGAACATGAAATAAAAATCAAAGTATAACATTATTTGTAACAATAACATTTTAATAAGTCTTTTTAGATCATAATTATCGAAGTATATTAATATCGGTTTGTTTTTTTGTTCTATTCAAATCATTAAATTTAAAGAAATTACTCACACCACCTTAACCAATCAGAATCGATCAGCAACACTGATATATGGGATTGATCATATGCTGATTGCTATGAGTGTTAATGATTTATCAGAAAGTTACTGTACCATGAAAAAACCTACCTACCTCCAATAAGTACACCAGGCCATTTATTTTCAATATTGTTAAGAAGGAATTAGAAAGACGGTTGATTTCAGAAGACATACTGAGTGAATGTTGTGAATGAATAACAGGAGTGACAAATTAATAAACATTAAAATGTTTACTGTTACTACAACTGTTGATTATTGTTAAGACATACATTACACACTGTTTACAAAAAATGACAGAATGAAATAAATGAAGGAAAATCAAAATGATTAATTGTTGTTAAAATTAAGGATATATATATAGAAGTTGAATGTTAAGAAATAATGTACTAAGTAATACGTTCTACACTACTCAAAGCTGCTTGTACACTACATGCCACATTCATCCATTCACACACTGATGGCAGAGGCTGATCAGGAAAATTTGCCTATCAAATTCCATTCATAATCATTCACGATTCAGGCTTCAGTGTCTTCAAACTCAAACCTGGCTTGTTCTGTGTGCATTCAAATATACAAATCTTATTATACTAAAGCAAAATTAAAGCTTCAAAATGGATAAATGAACAGATGAAAAGAGGCTGAAATTATCCAAAGTTTCTTTACATTTTCCCTGCTTGACATTTCCCCAGCAGACTTGGTGTGTTGTTCCCTTTGTTTTGGTCCATGTGTGTGTCCCTGTATTTAAATGCATATGTGAGACACCCGTTGAGAAGTGACAGGGTTAAATCTCATCGTAGCGTTTTTTTTTTTTTTTTTTCCCCTCTCTTCAGCTTACAGCAATGTTGCAGTGAGATCCTGTCATAGACAAACCTCTGTGGGATTCCATTCACCACTAGTGTACATCTTTAGGTACAAAGCTGCAGGCTGCATTGGCTCCAGGTAACATAAACGCTCCCTTCAAGCCACCGCATATCTGCCCATGAAAATTCTCTAAAGGGGTTTAAGCATTTACGCAGAACACTATCAGGCAGCGCCGAAAATTCAGCTTACCCTGTTGAATAGGGACTTCAAAGAGAATTGCAAATACCTTTGCACCGCTACATTTTCTCCCTCCTTCCCTCTCTCTCTCGTTCTCTTTCTCTGTCTCTTCCTGCTTCTTTTCATTTTATATTTCCAAACACAAGCTGCAGCGTGATGTAAAATGTATTATCAGCGATATATTTCCTCTTTAAATGAATAATAACAATAATCTTTTAGTAATTTCTTTTTTATTCCGCTCCGTCTAAATAGGGCAAAGCAAGCAAGCTAATATGGAGCCGCGGGTAAACAAGGACACGCAATAATGAATGTGTGGATTAGGCCTCTGGTCTATGTTGTGAGATAAGTAAAAACAGCTGCTACTATCCAGGTAACAGCACATATTGACTGTCAATGAAGGATAAACTACCGTGCAGCTGCACATTTACTTCTTATGTTCACACTGTGGACACACTGCACACAGACACAGACACAAGATAAAAACACATGGACACAAACACTTACACACAAACCAACAAGCATGCACACCTACACACACACAGCTTATATGGGTAAGAACCAAAGAGAATTGGAAAATACTAAATGCAAAAGGACTATTTGCACAGTATAGAGCTTCAAATGCAAAACAATACGGTGCATAAATGCAGTGTGATTTAATGTAAGAGATAATAAATGGCTTCATAATGAGCAATATAAATGGTCTTTAAACAGTTTACTGCTTGGTTCACACTTATAATTAATCTGGGTTCCATGTGTGCATATAAAGTGGGTATAAAACTCGGCCTGACTGTGCGAGTAAACCGACGTATCGAAAAAAGAAAAATGACTGCTGGTAAACATCTGCAACATGATTCAGCGGAGGCCTCTAGCTTTTCCCGAATACACTGCCTTTTTTCCCCCCTCAGCCGGACTGGCACAGAAAGCTCCCCGGAATAATACATCACAAAAAATTGCTCCCTGAAATAATTTACGGTGAATGGCACAACAGAAACCATAACATTTATAATGTTTTACAAAGCCATCAAATAAGTGGAGAGGGGATTAATTGCCCCGGCCCGACCTTAAAATAATTATTGTGAGCGGTGCAACTCTAAACTCCAATGAAATTGATACACTTTGATAATTAGATTCTTGGCACTGACCCGCTGAAGTCAATAAAGGTTATTAAGGCCAATTGCTGTCTAAACGCATTACAGGCAGGGTAAACTGTCCGTCGGAGGCCCCTGCTACTCCAGCGCCAATATGATAATCCATTCTCCGTCCTGGGGGTTTCTTCCCCAGCGCCTGTGTCTCCACTCTGCCATACAAAACCAGATTGGATTCGCTTAACCTTTCCAGGACTTTGATCAAATGAGCTCACACAGCAATAACATTTACATTGACCCCACCCCCTCTTTCTCCTGTCCCTGCTCCCCAGTATACACACAACCTCTCTCTCTCTCTGTCTTATTTTAACCTCCTCCCTCTTTCTGTATCTATCTCTAGAGACTCACCCTCCTTCCCTGACCACTCCTCAGCACCCCTCCTCCTCCACACGCTATAGGTCAATAACCTAATCAGCTATCGATGGCGACCGGGCCAGCCTGTGTACGACTGCACTGCATCCCTCCTCAGTAGCCCAGATTGTTTCCAAAGACCGTCATTACAGTGAAGGGAGGAGATGAAATGGTCACACAGCGCATCCCGGCACGCACAGTACAGTACACACATGCAAGCAAGCACGCCTCTTGTTACAAATCAGAGAGAGGTTAATTTTCTCACACAAAAGGAAAAAAATAAATAAAGAGTGTACTGAGTATATGTGTGCGTGTGACCAAACCGTCGGAAAACAGGGAGTGACAGGCTGGGTGAATAGAGTAGAGGAAGACACGGCCCCGATACCACTTCCTGTTTTGTACATCTTGAAGTATACAAATGTATTCAGCTGAGTGGCTCCCGTTTATTATGAAAGTCGATTAATTTCCTTGATATGTGTTGAAAAGATTTCCATCTACAAGGCTTGCTCTGCTGTCAAATGAGGGAGAAAGAGACGGCGATATTGCGAGAGAGCGGGGGAGAAAGAGAGAGAGAGAGAGAACAAGAGAAAGAAGGAACATAAAGAGAGAGAGAGATGGAGTGCATTGAAATCTCTTTGCATCCACGTTGGCTTTTGAAGTTGTGAGATGAGCAGCCACAGAAGTCAGGAAAGTGACAAATTAGGAAAAAGCTGTACTGTGCAAGCAGAGCTGCTAAATCAATTAAAGTCATGCCAAGTGCATACATTAATATCAATGGCACACACACACACACACACACATACACTCACACATGCTCACACACAGAGACACACGCACAGGACAGGAGGAAAAAAAAAGGAGAGATGCGCTCACGGGCTCGTCGCTTCTCCCCCACAGAGAAAAGAGGAAAGATTAAAAAAAAAAAAAAAAAAAAACAGTATTTAAAATATTCTGCATTAAGCCAGGACTCTCTGTCTATTGTCAGTCACACAGAAGCTATTCATTGTTGCTAGTTTAAGGAAATGTCACTATTGTATGATAGCCACGACATCAAAGTCCTGAGGGAACAAAAAGCTGCAAGTGAAGCAGGTCTAAACGGACTTCAGCACCCTGGATCACAAGGGAATGTAAAACCTTAAAGTTCATGTCCTTTCATCACCCTCCCCCCCTCCTGAAATAACCTTTACCTTATATACATTAAATCTCACACATATTAAACTTTTGCTTGTCATTAAAATAAACATGCCCACGCTTCAAGTTTATTCAGCGGCACATCTCTTTGTTTCTATCCAGAAACCACAAGGATTCATGAGGCACCACAAAGAGGCGAGCAAGCAAGTGGACTTGTTTTGTATCGCTGCTTTATTTATTTATTTATTTATTTATGTATTTTATCAGAATGTCATTCAAATGGAAGGATGAGCATTTGCATGACAACGGGCGGAGGAGCAGAGAAGGAGCCCGAGGGAGAGACAGTATCCACAAACAGAAGCAAGTCCCCCCCCCCCAATACTGCAATATTCTTCATACGGACTAACAAACGCATACATAACCCAGCGCATCCCAAAACACTGTGTGCTAAATATGACAATAAAGAGACGAAGGCTGGCTGTTTGTATTACTATTTTAGCAGGATAAAACAATAGGCTGTTTTATTGCTACAGCTCAGTGTATAAAACGACACAGTGTCAATTTATAAAGCCTATTTAAAGAGATGTATATTTGTAATTTCAAAATACCCGTGGTGATATCAAATTTGACAAAAATAAGGCTGTATTAAAATATACTCTGCAGGCACCAACAAAACAAATCTAAATAAATAAATGGCAAACAGCATCTGCACCCAGTAGGTCATTCGGAATTTCTACACTATACTGTCAATTGCCAGCTTCCAGATCTAAAATATATATATGCAATAAAGGAATGCAGGGGGAAGCAGCGTCATTTAAATAACTCAAAGTAATTTAGAGAAATGTGTTTTAATTTAACTGCAGGAAAAGCCACTGCTATCCCCAGCTCCAAACGGAGAAAATCTATAAGTCACGTCTATAAAGTGCTTTTCATCAGGGGTCGATGCATGTATGTAAATATTGCTTGCGAAAGCAATAATGTTGTCTTCCATCACAATACTGAGTGATTACATTTATGCATTCTGCAGTGTATTATTGTGTGAAGGCTCTGTATGAACTTCGGCACAAGATATACTTCTTTTTGTCTGATTTGACAAATGTGATTAAATACGATTCAAAGAACTTTATTGTGTGAAAAAAAACAAGTAAAAATGATATATTTCAGAACAAAGTGAATATCTGTTTTAAAACTCTTAATCTACATTTATTTGTATTTCTTTGACAGAAAAGTGTCCCATTGTATGATATTGTACTGTTCAAGGTTTGAAACTTCCTTTTTTTACTAAAATACTGAAATTCTCAAGTGTGACACACAAAGACAAACACACAAGCACAGTGGATATGGTTTGCTTGCCCATTAAATTGAGACAGAGACACAGCAGCACACACAGACAGAGAGAGAGAGAGAGAGAGAGAGAGAGAGAGAGAGAGAGAGAGAGAGAGAGAGAGAGAGAGACCTCACATTTCACTGATGCCCTTTTCTAAATACAGGTCCAAATCACACACTTCATCTGGGCCCGGAGGTCGAGCTCTAGATGAGTTTAGCCCCTGTCTACTAAACCCCTCACCACCACCCAACCTCTGCCAGGCTGCTCAACTCGGAGAGAGAGAGAGAGAGAGAGAGAGAGAGAGAGAGAGAGAGAGAGAGAGAGAGAGAGAGAGAGAGAGAGAGAGAGCGAGCGAGCAACCGTGAACAGAGCTGAGCAGCGGCGGCAGCAGCAGTACTGTTCTCCTCCAGCCCCCGTCTTTATCCCCGCCTGAGCATTAGATGTGATTACTGCTCAGCGCTCGACACTGACAGAGACAGAGAGCTCCCAGAGACAGCAGGAGAGGGCAAGAGACATAAAGAGACACGGGGAGAGAGAAAGAGAGAGAGAGAGAGAGAGCAAGCGAGAGGCAGAAGAGAGGAAAATAGGAGCACGGCTCTTTCGCTCTCTCAGTTGCTACTACAGTGATACAAGAGTGCCCCCTGCTGCTTCTGGTATCTGAGTGCTAAACACACCACTCACACACACACACACACACACACACACACACACAGACACAGACACACACACACACACACACACACACACACACACACACACACACACACACACACACACACACACACACACACACACACACACACACACACACATACCTACATACATGATCACACAGACTCTTTGAAATCTATTAAAGAGGGGCGTTTGTTAAAGGAGAGAAAGCGAGCCCAAGCATGTACATGTATCTGTGTTTGTGAGCTGTGTGTGTGCGGTGTGTGTGTGTCTGTTTCAGTGCGGTGTGTGTGTGTGTTTGTGTGTGGTGTGTGTGTCTGCAGCACATATGTACAGTACCGAGCTGTGACTAAGGTGACTTAATTATGAGTCTGACATTACTAAGTGCGTCTCCTTTACGGTGGTTTCTAACTAATAGCTGTGCGCCCACGTTCCTCTCCAATAAAACTTGTGTGAGGCAGCGATTAAACACATGACACATCCTTAATAATGTACCTTAGTGAGAAGTTAGACAATCTACCGTGTAATTTTAAACACACCCTCCCTTGTGAGGAGCATTATTGGACAGCAGATCACTTATGTAGTTTGTACAAAGAGCACGAGTGGAGGCATGTTGACAATCTCTTATTAAATAACTGAGTGGCTCTGCCAGTCATGTAGCTGCTTGAACCATGGGGGAATGGCATCTAAAAATTGATTTAGTTGTGTTTATTTTCTTTTTTTTTTTATCATTGTTATACTGCACTTAGGACATTTGAATTCTATCTGGATAATTGTATGATCACTGATGTTTCTTTATAATGATTTAGTGACATATTTACATCTAAATGTAGTTTTCTGCGTTCTTATTTGGAACAGATTTTGTAAAGCAAAAATAAAAAAAGGGCTAAACCTATGTTTCTGTTATTGGTTATGATGAGGAAAAAAAAGTTTCCTGTTGTAGAAAAACTAGTTAAGCATAACAGACATATGGATTGAAAATGATTTGAAAACACTGAAGAATAACTTAAGTTTAGTGAGTGATGCTGACTTCAGGAAACTACGCAGGCTGAAAAATCAGAGATTAATGCTGCAATGTGAGCAGCAGTGTGTGAGCCTTACCATCGTCTCCATGAGCTTCCAGTCCTTCTCCAGCTGCTCCATCGGTCTGGTCCACCAGCTGCAGAAGCGGGCAAAACGCTGGCCCTGAAACCAGTACTGCCTCAGCCATTCAAACTCCACCTGCAGACAGACACACACACACACACACACACACACACACACACACACACACACACACACACACACACACACACACACACACACACACACACACACACACACACACACACACACACACACACACACACACACATTTCAGACTGACAACAAATTATGTCACATTTAAATAATTTGCAAAATATATTTACATTTTTCTTAAACTTTAATTTCTCTACAGTAGAAATATTAAGGCATAACTTTACAATATTAGATTTAATTTTGAAGACATACATTTGAACATATAACTGTAAATTAAGATGGAATAAAAAGCATGTAGATAAGCGTAAACATATTTTTATTTAACTGTTTTATTCTAACGTGGTCTTTTTATTTTGAACAATAATTGTTAAAAAAAAATAATAACTTTCAAATGCAACCTGACCAAAAACACCCTCCCTACTTTTTGTAGAAAACAGCATAACATGCTTTGTGTTTGAGAGGATTTTGAATTTTGTGTTTCAAATGACACTTTTATTTTTGAATGAAATATTTCAGATGTCATTTTGCTCAGATGTACAGAGTTGGCCTTTTTCTTTCTTCGCAAATGTACATGTAATAATGAAGTTTTCATTAATTCAATACATTCAATAAACGTTTTTTATTGTTATATGCATTATTTCTACACTATTTGGAGGAAGAATTCAAATGTATTTATGATTTTGAGAATGGAAAAATGTGTGTCCAACTTCATTTGAAAATATTGTACTAAAAAAAAAACCTTACACATTAAAGTCTTCAAATGATTTAAAAACACATCATTTCAATGAGGTCTTTAAAAAACAAAGTAAAGACATGTTTTTTTACAGATGTAAAAAAACTGTCTTGCAAAAAATAATACAAATATTGGCCATCTCAGTAAGAATAATCACACTTTCTACAAAAAGCATCAGTACATTTGGACTTTCCTGCAAATGTCTATTTTCACACACAAACATACACACACCTTCCAGACAGCACACCTGGAAAACTCCACCCTCTTCCCCTTCTCCTCATTCTCCTCCCTCCTTCCCTCCTTCCCCTCCTTTCTCACTCCCTCGCTCCGTCTAGAGATGACAGCCTCGGCTGCTGAGCCGCTCCTCTCTCCTCCACTGGGAGTGTTTTTGTTTCCTGCGCTTTTGAAGTGCTGATTTAATCCTCGCAACGATGCTTCATGTAGCCAGGTGTAGCCTATCTTTTTTCTAAGTGTGTCTTTTTTGTGGCGCATATTTGTGTGTTTGTTCCTGTATTTCCAGCAGTGTCTTCATGCTCTTAGGTGTATCAGCCTACAGGAGTGCATGTGTGGCTTTGTTAACGCCTGTGCATACAAATGCCGGTGTGAGAGTGGATGTCAAAGATTGCCCCAATTGCTGCCAACCGAAATTTGAAATGCTGTGAGATGCCCTCCCCCAAAAAGTCCAACAAAGCTTCACCCACTATAAACAATAAACACCCCGTTTCATTCTGACACAGTAAACTGTACAGCACATAAAGGGCTTCAATGCAAAGTAGTCACATATCACATGGGACTGAGAGAGCTATTGTTCCTTTTCTGAATACTATTTTGTTGTTTATTGGTTTTCTAACAGAGCATTAGCAAATGTATACAACAGACCCTTTGTAGTGCTGCAAACTCACACAGTGACAACAAGGTTTAAGCTGGCCATTTCTTTTCTAGGAAAAAATATCTTGTTTGTATTGTTTGTTTGGATGTACTTGTCCATGTTATGGCATTTTTAAAAATGCTAAACCAGTCAGTCATCCACTCTCATCCAACCATGTCTCTCCAATAATGCTCGTATACAACTCATTTGCAGTGGCTAATAGGATTTGGGGGACCATGAAGACAATTGCTTTTGAGGTCTTGATGAAGTATGAAAAAGTCACCGCTGTCAATGACTCAAGACAAGAGATGGAATGTGAGTCAGACTTTCTCATGTTGACATAAAGTGCATAAGTGTGGCATTCACAATCTCATCCTCTCTCGAACTTTCCCTGAAGTGAAGTACTCCCCATTTCCACAAGCAAGTAGAAACAAAGGGCAAGAACTATTTGCACTGACAACTTGAATGAGGTCTGTTTGGGGATAGGCTGCACACAGAATCATCTTGCCATTTGCTTCCAAAAGGGCTCTGATCACAGCAGGGATGACATGCAAGGACCGGGGCATGTCAGGGAGAATACACAGCAAGTGGCACTGCTCAGCTGCCTCTCAGTCACTCCATACAGGCAACCCTTCAAAGAAATGTCATCCTTTATGGTCCCTTCAACCCTCTCCAAATCCACTCCCCTTCGATCACTACAGCTCAAACACACAACAAAGCTGCCGACGCCGATATCGGACATCCTTTTCTCTCTCTGTCAGTCCTTCCTTCTGACTCTCTGATTGTCTGCCTGTCCTTTAGTCAGAAGAAACCAACCTGTGTCTCCACTTTGAGCCGACATGGCCGCCTGTTCCCCACTGCGCAGGCCAGTGGTCGCCACAAAGCAGAGCCTCCACAGCTACTGAGGAGTTCTGGCTTTGTGGCATTTGGAGTCTGGCCACCCAGCTGAGAGTTACCAAGAGGGGAACTCGGACTAAATGCCACCTATCCAGGTAGACAGATCGAATGTGTGTGTGGAAGAGAGAGTGGCTGTTAGGGCTAGTTTTTCTCTGAGACGACGTGGGGGAGCGAGAGGGGAGCTGGTGGCTCCCCTGCGGCAGTCGCTGTCATCTCTCCAGGTGATGGGTACACTAACTAAACATTAGCCCCGCATTAGTCGCCCCCCTGCTGACCATGGCAACTCTGGAGTTGCCAAGTAGCCCCCTTTTTTTTCCCCCCATCTAATGAGGCGTGTTTTTTTCCACACCTTCACGGTATTCCTTGTGCGGGTCCAATCAATTTCCGGCACTGGGGCCCCGAGGTGGGAGCTGATGAGAGTGGGATCGATCCCATTCTGCCGTCTTCTGTTTACCTTTTCCCAGCCTTCGCACAGATCAGCGAGGCGAACTGGTCCCCGCAGCTCTCTTTGAGCAACCAGGCACGCAATTTACACTCACCACACACATGCCAAAGTGGTCATGCAAACACTAGGTTATAAGGAGCATGCAGAGACGAGATGCACACTGTTCCATATTGTGTCTATGGCTACAGACTTAGCTAGAAATTGTCTCACTTTCTAAGCTGTAACTGGAGGGGATCTCCTTTATCTTCACTGTTATAAATCAATTATAAATCTTCAAAAACAACAGCAATTGTCGGCTATTTCAAAAGCAATTAATGATCTTACAAAGCTGAGATACATTTTACTTTCAGAACATTTCATCCCTTGTGATTTGATTCGCAATTCCAAAACAAACTTACTCTTAAAGTCGTAAATGTCTCACACTGATTTAAGACTGCAACAACAATGTTTTTAGTGTCTTAAATTGAGAAATAAAAAAGCACAAATCATTTACTTCACAAGTCCTTTTTCACCAGTGCGTTTTGAAAAGTGATTTATAAGATTACAATGGCATCGCCACCGTAAGCCCCTCAGGAAAGGTGTTTCAAAGCCAGGCAAAGACCCAGGTGCCTGGGGAGAATTTTTGGCCTGAAGACAGGACATTGGAAGGTCACACAAACCTGCTTCAACACAGTTTACTTTCCACTAGAACATGTGGGAAAAGCTTGTCCCTCCCTTCAATATTTACTGTGGGGGGACTAGCATCATTAGAGGGGGTCCCTAAGGGCACTCTGTCACACACCCACCTGGGAAGTGACACAGTGGTTTTAAATGAGACAAGACATTTGCATCTGGGATTAGCATTTCAAAGCCAAACGTGCACACAGGGGCCGCGTGGTGATGCTATGTTAGACTACCCCCCCACACACACACACACACACACACACACAGCCTAAGACAGGAGGTAAGATTAAAAAGAGACAGTAAGAGGGACTGTGCTTAACAAACAGGTGGGAACTCCAGTTTTCTTTATTTCTGTCTCTGTCTTGCGTCAACCCCTACTTTAACTCGACATACCGCCCCATCCCTGAACACTCATGCTCAGGTGGCAGACGTTGTGCCTCATCATCGTCAGACCCGCCCACGACTCCTGACAAGTGTCAACCTCCATCCCATCTTCCCGCTGCACCACATTGCACAATATCCACGGCTAGTCAGCTGGTGCTAGCTTGCTTTTTTAGCACTTTTTTTTGAAGGGAAGGTCCATAAGCCACTGTTCAGGTCAGGCTGCCTGCGCGTCTCAGGCTTGTTCGCTCCTCGGTCGTCCATGTCAAACACGACCTGCACAATATGCACCTGCCACGCACCAGAGTGGACCACCATCATAAATATCCCCACCAACAATGCATGATTCAAGTGGTTGTTCTGCTCTCGTGGGCAACTCCGAACAATTGGCCACATCGATCATTGTGAGTGCCAGGTAGGGTAGGGTTAAGCCCTCTGGGTGCAGCACCCTCCTCCACCCAGGAACTTTAACATTCACACATACTGTACACACACACACACACCTGCTCCTTTATAAATAGCAGCCTGTTTTCCTAAATTAACCTGCCTTAATCTCCAGGTGGGGGACTACGCTTGGTAATCCTGTGGTGCAAAATAGCGGATGTTGCAAGCTCAACTAGCGCAGCGTTCCTCCTCAAACAGACAGGCCTATTGTTCGGCAGTGCTGAATAATTAATATCGTCTACAACCTTTAAACAACCTTACGTCAGACTCATCTATCATGGCGTTCTGCTGTGGGGTCTTGGGTGCCTGTGTCATCTAGGATGTGCATTTTGAGCCCTGGGGTGTAAAGGCCAAGAGTTGAAGTGCTATATTAACTGTTGGCCTGCGGCAAGCTAGCACGCTGGGCTGGCGGTTCTGCAAATGGCCCCACATGTTCCTCTTTTTTGACCCCGGTCTATCCCTCAATACCTCAAGCCGGCATCATTTGTAGTCGTTTTGTGTATAAAGGGAGTTAGAGAGGGGAGTGGGGTATGACTCCATCTTTAGATGACATATGGAGGGGCTACTGCCTCACGATCCATCACAGACCAGGACAAATGAGAACAACCTGGATTTCATACTAAAGGCATTAAACAGTCAGGTAAGTAGAAGGTAGAAATGTGGTGACTCAGCACCTATAGGATCTTGTTGTTATATCACAAACTGTGACGAGGTTACAGTCCTGTGCAGTGAGCTGTATGCATATGAAGTATAGATCCAACAGGGCACAATATACAGGTCATTTTTAAATAAATTGTATTCCTAAAGATATTTTTTCTAAAAGATCTAATACCTGATCTAATGCCTGACTCTTCAAAAAATGACAATTTAAAAAAAAATTCTGCGATGCTGTTCTGATGAAGTTCAGTTTAAGGGTAACTTTACTTCCCTGGACTTACAGAAGGACGAGGACTAGTGCACCAGAGTAATTTAGACAGAGTGAAGAAGGTCATAGATCACAAAAAATAAACTGTTAAAACTTAAAAGACTAGCATTCTGTTGTCTAATCTTTATTGGCCCATATGCATTCATCAAATGAAGCTAACCTCACTCTTCTGGTACCAAGAGCAGGCCGGAAACAAACTTTGGATATCTCTAAGTGCTGTTAGAAATATCTGCATTGCACAGAAGTTGCAAGTTAACAATGACACAGACTACTGTTGATGTGAATGGTAACACACACATGTGGTAAACACCTATAAGCATGTCTGTACCTCATTGTGAATCTCCTCACAATGCTGTAGCGTTGTGGGCAGCAGGGCCAGCAGGCTGTGTGAGCCTGTCTCTGGGTCAGTGTGCAGGTTGGTCAGGGCCTCCTGACACTGGGACTGGATGTAGGTCAGGGTCCCACTAGAACACTGGTGAGACAGGAACAAAGACAGTGATATGAACACAAAAACTGTCCAATGAATAAAAAGACAATCCAAAACGAAATGCAAACTTAACAAGTTGTATTTAATCCCCTGCTGTTGTAAACGTTATTCATTTATCTTTTAAATGTATTAGCTTTGCATGTCAGTTAATTATCAGAACATTTTATTTTATTGATTCAAAACCTTATTATTTATTTTTTTAACTCATAAGAAATCAAAGTCCTTCAATTTTACTCATTTTTTTTTATGTCTTTGTCAATCAGACACATCCTTGATAATAATTGCTGTTATTGCCTCTTTGCCTACAATAGTTAACGGCAGTAACAACGTACTTGCATCAGTTATTACGCACACCGAATGGGACTGCTGGCTTCCGATAAAGCTTTTTCTGTACACATTCAAAACAGTGTCTTTTCAGCCTGTTTGCTTCCTACCTCAGCCACTCTGTGTGTGGAGCTGAAGCGAGCGTTCTCTCCAGCTAGGACACAGTGCTGGTGGGTGGAGTTCAGGTCATCTGGTACAAAAAAAGAGGGAACATAATAAACATGTAAAAAAAAAAGAATCAAGAACAGTCATAAAAGAAGAAGAATAAAACCATGAACAGGACAATTTAAAAAAAAAAACACAAGAATAGAATCAATGTTAGAAGTTAATATTTTGATCTCCCAATTTTAATTAATTCTAATAAAGAATTAAACGGAACAGGGAAAGAAAAGACTTAATTACAATAGAAAAACAGATGAAAAGCAGGGCATGAGGAAACATGACAAGTAAATCATCTTGTAGGCTCAGACAGATTGCGCTCCGTCCAGCATCCAATCAAATAGAATGAGCAGCATTGTACTATAATTTTAATTACCAAACAAAACCAGATCGCTCTCAATCTGTCAAGATGGAGGAGCCATACCAACAAACATTTGTCCAATATCTCGGAAGCTTTACAAAGAGGCCTTACTGCTGTTTCCTGTGTATCCCTCCATGTGTTTCTTTGTGTGTATAGATGTTTCTCAGCTCTGCCATTATTTGCCTCATACCAATAATTAATTTAGCCATGACAGAGCTGTCATTCACAGCACATGTGCATATTTACACCCGCCTTGAGCAAGAGTACACTGGCTAATGCCCGTGATTTGAAAGTCAAACAGCCAAATGCTTTGGGAGCAAGATATTATTGTTTGGTAGGAGGAGAAAAAAAAGATGGTGACAAACAAAACAACTTGCCGGTGTTTTCTTCACCCTGATGAGATTGTGAGGGATTAGGTCTCTGGGCAGAATTACTCTGCGTCTTTAAAACTGTTTATATCCAATAACAAATTATCTCCATCAATCTGCTCTTTTCCTGGCGCGTCTGATGCGTCAGTGGGATCAGGAGGGAGTCGAGGCAAACTCGATAACTGTAATAAATATTTATCTTTCTTTCAACCCCTGCGCCTTCTGCCACTTGTCCTCCTTTTCCAGGAAGCAGGCTTTTAAATATATTGGGTCAACTCTTTCCTCCAGTCCCCCTGTGCATTGGGAGTTGGAAATCTGATTATTGAACAGGCCTGGTGTCAAGACTTGCATTGTTCTTTTTTAACCACTGAAATTCCATTTGGGTGGAAATGATGGTGATTCAATTTGCTTCCACCAGCTCAGACATTAGCAGTTCAAAAGGGCCAGTCGGCAACAAATGGTGCTGAAAAGACATTACAGTGTCTGTGGTTAGACAGCATTGTAGTTCTCTTTTAATACCACCAAACTATCTATCATTCGGTGTATGTCACTAAAACACTCCGGCAATATATTTGAACACATGGTTTAGAGGTGGCTACTCTATCTTTGTGTATGTGTGTGTTTGAAACACGAGGAGGGGGGGGTGGCATGTCTGTCCTCCAGAAAGCAGAAGACTCAATTATTTGCATGTGTGAGGGTGTGTATTCTTGTGCTTTTCAGTCGTGCAAATTTATAGGTGTGTGCATATGTCCGTGCTTTGTGCCAAGTGTTTAATTCAGGTAGACCGACAAAGCGACAGACAGCCAAGGACTGTGCGAGCCGCTATCGTTGTGCAGCAGTTGGCCTCTCAAGGGCGTACTCACCAAGTGGAGCATAAATCCCCACTGATCCGCGACAGTCAAGTCCCATTAGAATGGTCTGCACAACAGCCCATCACTCTATTATCATGGCTGGCCTGAAACTGACTGTTCTATTGTAAATCTTATCCAGCTAAAGGAGGTCGGCTTCAAGCCCTGTCAGGCTGAATATTAGGTGCAGACATCGCCGCTCTCAGATGAAAACACAGCAGCTTCAAAGAGTCAACTTCAGGAATTCCTTTAAGCCTTCCTATTTCTATTCCTATTGAAAACGATTCAGATTGACAAACACTCAATAGGCGCCCTTTTGAAATCCACCTTAATCAATTCAGGATAATGTAGATAAGTAACCTCAAATTCAGTTAGACAGATGATATATGGATGGTGCTAAACTTTTTAGCCGTTGAAAACTGTATTATTTTTATTAACAGCCTGCTAACTTCCTGGTGAATAAAGCACTTACCAATAATTATCCGGACATAAACTTACGACCTGTCAATTGCTGACAAGCAGCAGCAGTTGTTCTGTTTTTATGTTCTAAATAAGTTTAGTGCTTACAGACTAAGAGTTACAATTATTTTGTACAAATAAAGCAGCTCACTGTTTCACATTTTCATGACGCTAACAAGAATCTAAATGACAGACCAGCTGGAGCCTCGCTTATCAAACTAAAAAATAAATGATTACTGGTTCCTTCATTCATTCATTTATTTTGAGTTCTGGTGTCTAATACTTTACGACCCCCTCCTTACGACAGATCTGTTGTCACTGACATGTCCAAATGCTGCTGCTGACTGTGTTTGTTGGTTTGTTGGTTTGTTTGTTTGTTTGTTTATTGGTTGGTTGGTTTGTTTGTTTGTTTATTGGTGTGTTTGTTGGTTGGTTGGTTTGTTTGTTTGTTTGTTTGTTTGTTTGTTTGTTTGTTGATTGGTGTGTTTGTTGGTTGGTTTGTTTGTTTGTTGGTTTGTTGTTTGTTTGTTTGTTTTTTGTTGGTTTGTTTATTTGATGGTTTGTTGGTTTGTTTCCCCTCTGGAAAATCTTGAACCTTGAATGTAACTAATGTTATGTTGACTGAAGTATGGGATACATATTGAATATATTGAAATGTTTTGTGTCCTATATATGTCCTACATATGTCTTCACAAAAATGTTTCTGAAATAGATGTGCAAATCATGAAAGTTACAACCTCACCTTTACTGTCAGCTGAAAATGTAAATCTTAGCATTAATGGTATGATTTTGACATGTTTACAGAGTGTACTGACAGCAGTATAGCACTTGCGATCAGACACTGCATGGATACATACATTTGCTCATGAGGGGATCAGGGACAGATTGATGTGGGCAAATTAAAAGTTGGCAGGTCTTTCTACTACTGCCACAGGCCAAGAGTAGGGAAGAAAGTATTAAAAAAAGAATAAAGAAAGCTGTGCTTTGGAATGTAAACATGAGTTTAATAAAAGGTCTTAAAAGTAAATAACTTAAAAACTTAAAAGACCCTGAGGGTGAATTTAATTTGATTTTATCTAAGTTTAGTCTTGAACAATGATCTTTATATGAAGAATGTTTTTTATATTTTGCTTAGCTTCAATATGTGTTAAGGTTATTTATCGAGAATACGAAGGGACAACTGTCTGACAAGATTGTTATGTGTATCTATCCTTATATACTTAGCTAACCAACAACTAACCAGGGGGCCTCACTTTTCGTCTAGCTGAATCCATGTTACTACTTTGATGTGGATCACTGACCTCACAGGAAATATGAGAAAGCTTGAGAAAGGGCTCACAGGGCCAAAACATTAGGGTGAAGGTGTCTGCTGCAGCCAAAAGCATTAAGCTATGATTTACACCCCTGTGGCTCGCTGTCTGTCCTCTCCATAGAGACATCGTCAGCACCGGATCACAGGACTTCAAAAAATAACATTTGGTTTTCCTAACTTGTCTAATGCACACGATTTCATGGAAACTTAAAGTTCTGTTTTCAGGCCGAGTAATGCATCTAACACACGTGCACACACGTGCACACACACGTGCACACACACACACGTGCACACACACACACACACACACACACACACACACACACACACACACCTCAGGTCTTGCAGAGAGGGTGAGAAGCTACTGGTATGACTTCTTTGGAAAGAGGTACAAGACCCACTAAAACACAGGATTAAAGTGTCCCTCCCTCTAAAGAAAGGCATCATTGTAAATATGTCTGAGTTGTGTGAGCGGTGTGTTTTTATGTATTTGTATGATTGTGCATGTGTTCATGGAGAAGATTTATTACCCCTCATATAATAGCAGTCTCCTGACTCCAGTGGAAGCGTCAGGCCAGGTGTGTGGATGTCCCAGGCTACTTTCAGCCCAATTCTCCAGCATGTCTTCTCCCCGCTGCCTCCCTCACTGCTCTCACCTGTCAGTCAAACACAGGCCAACATGCTGTAACATTAACATTTTGCATTTATATTCACGTCAGGTTTTCAGTTTGAAAGTTGCACACAGTATGACGTAAACTTAGAGTCAAGGTTCAAAGACTTGAACTTAAAATTTCACACATTTACTACTTTGCAATAATTGCTTTATAACACAATATTCATTTTATTAAGCAGTGCTAAAACATTACAGAAACTCAAATTGACAAAGTAGTGGCATAGTCCAAATGATATATTACATTTGAAAAAAAATATTTCCACCTTGTATCACAAGGAAGACTATGATTAAATCCACAGCACCCAAACAGTGGATGTAAGATGTTAGCCTTTGTCTCCAGAAAGTAAGAATCACTTAACAGAAGAGCAAAGATGATATGTGTTGCTGTGGTCAAATTGGCTGTTAGCAGGATCTTTATGCCATCATTATGCTGTGCAAGAGGAAATAGTTGGATAAAAGCCCTTGATGTTGTTAAATGAGTGTGTGAGAGAGTGTTATTGGCAAGTAGGTATCCTATGATATTCCTGTTTCTGAACTCATTCACTATATCCATCTACACTGTTCTCCCGTCTCCTCCCATTCTTACATGGCACACTAAAGAAAACAAGATTTGGCTTGGCTGGCCAACACCCTTCAGCAAAATCAATACTAAAGTCTTTCTGGGCCTCTCTGCCCCACAGCTGCCTTTTCCTTTGCTTAGCGCGGATAAATAGTAACTTAATTTCCAGCCATTGTGCTCTGAGAGCCGGCTAATGACAGTGCTCCCCAAGGCCTCAGGAATGGTGGAGGATCATCCACTGTGCCGGAAAACGCTCAGTCGTGGCAGATTCCTTTGGATCAGTGCAGCTGGGAAAAAAAAACTCCTAACACTACTCTGGCTGAAGCAAAAAAAAGAAAGAGGAAAAAAAACAAGGTGAGGTTGCTCAAAGAGAAAATAAAAGAGGCTCTCGGAGGAAGCAGGTGTCATGCAAAACAGCTCTGTACATCTAAGACATCTAATGTGCCGTGTTTCTTTCCTCTCAGGGACACGCTTGCTTTTTGTTTCCTCAGGGTCAGTGAAAGGAACTTGAACTTATTGTGAAAGTGCAACATTCCTAAAGGTAACAATTTTATTAGCCTGGTTCTGGGAGTTTTCCGAGGCAGAATCCTGAATAAAGCACGATGGGGCTCTAATCACACTTTCCTCTCTAAAGGTCTGGAGCTGTGGGGTAACTCAAAACTAGAAAAGGCACAGCTGCTAAGCACAGCAAGGTGTTATGCCATAGTGTTTGAAGCCCATGTTCACAGGGTCAAAGTTATAAAGGCCTTGAACAAATCATTGGAGCAGACCTCTGCAGCAGGTGTTTCTGGTTAAGAAACCACAAGAAAGAAATCACAGCTATGAAGGGTGTTGGGATTTGAAAGTGGATGGCTGACCTGTGGAAGTCTGAAATTTAATTTTGAGGACAAAGTTGTAGACCCTATTTCTAACAGTACAGTACATGCACTGTATATTACTGACCTCTGGCTGCATCTTCTTTGTGTCTCCTCAGGAAAAACATTTGATCCTCTCCTTCCAGTCTTTTAAAGGTGCATGAATGAACCAATATGTTGCTGCCCAAAGACCTACAGCTATTATTCTTGAATCCCCTCATTTAGTTAGATATAAAAGCATAGACTGTAAATATTAATGGACGAAGCCACCCACATGTTACTGCAGGGGGCTCATAGGCAGCAACCGCCATGCTGGAAATCCAGTCTCAGCCTAACTGTCAGTCAACCTAAAAACCGGTTAAAAGCTGGAGCTGAGGTGGGTTCAAGCCTCTTGACAAACCTCTACATCACGCCCACCTTTCAATGATGTCAGCTACGTGCCTAATTATGGATAACACGTATCATTCATTAAACTCAAAACCCCTCGTACATTGTGTGCCCATGATGACAATAACTAATCAGACCAATATCTTTTTTGTACCAAGCTGTAAACATGTTAATTTCTGCTGTAAAAACAGGATTTTTTGAATGTGTTGTGTATGTGACTTCCGGGGCTCTTGAAACCCGCCTCAAGCGGACCCTCAAAGAAATGCAGGATTTTGCACTTCTGAGTTGGCTTCATTTTTTAACCCCGGAGGTTGCAGCTTGTATAAAAGTTGTGATATAAGATGAGCTTCATTAATCATCAGACATGTAAGGATTTTTTTTCCAATTTAAAAGAGGATCTTTTTCTCAATAGTTTTTATCATTTCAGGCCGCAATGCCGGTCAATTTTTGTGTGTAAACTTTATGGCAGCCGCCTGCAACTAGCCATGGCTTTAGCTCTGGTTAATGGCTACTACCTGATTCCCATAATGCTCTACTACCTGTATGTAAACCAATACAGGATGGCATTTCGTGGTGTGGAGCAGTTTGGCAGTATTTTGATCTCTTTGAAAATAGAGATGAAGTTATATGTAGGCTGTATCAGGTTTGACCGGCTTAAAAATGTGTAACCAGCACAGACATGTGGACGTTAACGTGCAAGGAATACTGAAGGCTAGTGATGCTAGCACTGCTAAAACTATTTTCATATTGTTTACTGGCTGATGCTGTGATGTTTATGCGCCCTGTCCCATGTTTAGCTGATAAACAGTGCTCAATTTTAACGGTTTTAAAATGTTTTCTTTCCTTTTCACTAGTCCAAACTTATATCTGAGTTTAATCAACTGTTAACTTAGTTGCCTAGGGACATCTCTATTTGGCAAGACTTTGTATAATTTGTTAAAAATTGGATACAAAAAGATCATATTTACAATGATCTTTTTTCAAATAAAATAGTTTGATACAGTGTTTAGCCAATGCTCTAGAAAGCAAAGTTCATCTCTCACTGATGTTCTCTATTAACTAAATTGGCAAGTGCTATCAGCTCTTGAAAGAGTGCACAATCTCTAATTAGGAGACATCATATTATCCATACGGTACAGTCTAGGAACACTTATCAAAGCAGGGCTCATTATTCCATATCAGATAATTGCACATCGATCTTTTCTTGGGGAAACGGTTTAGATGAGATGCGGTGTGTGTGATAAGGCCTGTTTGTTAGACTGCACCATTGAGCTCATGTTAAGAGCTCGGCTCCAAATGTCTGTGATCTCCCGACGCACGTTGCTGATAAGGCTGTCAGCAGCAAGCCAGTGATGACATTTGATAATGCCCTGACACTATCACAAAGATGGATCTGATGGATGCCTAACCGGAGGCCATGTCTACAGCTACTACAGCGCTGCTTTGGGGCAAAAATACACAAGGTTAGCTGCATCTGATCCACCATAAAGCATCTGAGATAAGTTGATTGGATATTAAAGTGGGAAAAAAGGAAATTTAATTTCATTAAACAACATGCTAAAGAGGAGCATTATTTACTTTGAAAATTGAGCATTAAAGTGCTTAATAACATATTCGGAGGTGTTTAATCAAATATCTCATCTATTTTTCCAGTTAGCACAGCCATGAGCAAAATAAGCTATTAAATATTTTACCCTTACCTTTGTCATCATGACAGCTATAGCTGTAAACAGCCACTGGTGAATGACTGATGAGGTTCTCATCATGGTGCCACCCTACGGCCATTTTCCCCATGCCATAGTAAGGCTCCTCTTTGAGCTGGCTCATAGCTGCCGGGTCCATGTAGTTGAGTAAGGTGACATTGAACTTGACTGGACCAGTGCATACCTGCGGAGGACTCGGTTGGGAACATCCCTGCCCACCTGGCTGCTCCTCTTTGTCCTCCAAGTGGTAATCTGACAGATTGTGCTTTAGTTGAGCCACAGGTTTCTCATGGGTCACTAGGGGTTTAGTTTCAGTGCTGCAGATGGTTTTAGGAGTCCAGCCAGGGATCTTTCCTTCACTGTGATCAGTCCCTGATGTGAGACACATTGCACCTCCTTTGACCTGGGAGGACTCCCCCTCCTCACTGCTGTGTTTTGACTCATTCTCCCATTCTCCTTCTTGTTTTGACCCCGAGCAGCCCTCTTCACTGTGTTTTGACTCAATGTCCCACTCCTCACTGTGCTTGGACTCGTTGTCCCCCTCCTCACTTTGCCGGGACTCTGCTCCTTCGCTGTACTTGGAGTCTTCACTGTGTTTAGACTCTGTGTCCCCCTCTTCACCTTGTTTGGCCTCTGCCTCCCCCTTTGTACACTGTGTGAGTCTGTCGCCTTCTTTCAGCTGAGAAACATCAGAGCAGAAGAAGGTGTTAAGCTCCCACAATGCCTTGCAAGCAGCCCTTAAGTCAGGGTCACAGCAGTTCTGTCCTTTGGCCTCTGTGTCCTCACTGTGCCAGGGGATGGCAAAGAGCCGTGTGTCCAGATAGCGATAGGTGTGGCCCGGCTCACCCAGCAGAGCCCGTGAGACTGCAGTGAATACATCTCGGTCCCGGACGCGAACCAAGTCCCTGAGGAGGCAGCCTTTCTTTCTCAGGGTGAGCAGAGCTGCCTGCACACGGCCATGCAGCTCGACAGGCAGTGAGCAGGATCTCCTCAGAACCAGACCAGTGTAACTGGAATCCCACTTGGAAACACAAGACATTCATATCATTACAGGATGATCATGACATAAAAAAAACACCTTAGCAACGATCTTAAGAACTACAATCTGATTTGGTTAAAAAAAAGTGTCTTTTAGACCATCAGCAGAATATAAAATAAACAGTGGCTGTATTAAGGCTGCCAACAGTGGGTAAAAGAGGCTGTAGGGCATTCCAAGTAAAGGTCTAGGTTTTATGAGTGTGATCTGTAAGAGTGACATTGGCTCACCAGTTGCTGATAGCCCCGATCAGGAGGTCCCAGAAAAGGGATTTTTTGGTCCCCCAACTGCTGCAGGAGCCTCCGCCTCTGTGGAACAAAACACAAGAAAACAAGGGTGAGAAGATGCAGCAGACTAGTATCTTCTGCAACTTCTTTTGTGTGTTTGAAAAACTCATTTGGGTGTCTTTGGTTACCTTTGGCTATTTTTCATATTCAAATACAGTCAATGCACAATCACACAGTCAGCCAATAGTTTCGTGTACGCATATAGGCCAATGCATTCCAACTATTTTGCTTTCTACAGTTTTCCAAAGACATACCAAAGCAAGCTGAAACAATATTGGTATACTTATTTTGAACTGCAAAAAGAAACCAGAACACTACCAAACAAACAAAAAACATGTCCTTCTAAAAAAAAGCATCTTTATGCAGAACTCTGAGTATAGAAATGACCTGTCATCACTTTTGCTTTTCATAAAAAAAAAATGAAATGGATCAATGAAACTTCCAATAAATAACACCAACTACTTGATTATGGGGACTAACACGAAGAACCTGTTCAAATATAACTGAATCACAAAAATTGAATTGCAAGGTATTCATGAAACCAATGAATAGAGGAACTTCCACAAACCTCAAGACTGACTGACATATCACCTGGTGACCAGCCGTTTCCATGACATCTCACATTTCTATGATTTTTGTGAAGGGTGCCATGGGGTTCATCAAAGGTTTAAAAAAAAGACGCCTGGTGCCAAACAGCGCTCCCTAAATAAAAACGTCAACCTGGTGGAGGGATCAAAGTACTTTCCATTGGGACGCATTCCATTCTGACCTGTAAATCTAATGGCAACTGGCATAAAACTATACGCCCAAATGCATTTCACAACTATTTCGCTAGCCTGCTACTTTCTGCCCCCCATGTATGTTATGTGCAAAGGTTTGTGTGAGCAGAGTCATAACTTTATATTCATTGCCCACAGGTGCACACATACACAGCCTCTGCATGTTGCCTCAGCAGAACCCTGGGGAGCAGAAATGTCACCGACATGCCACTGTATTTTTTTCCCCTTTAAAAGTTTAGCATGCCACCAAGCAGTTGGGCTGGAGATCAGACCCTGTATAAATTTCAGATACATTTACAACGAGCATCTCACGTTTCTTCTGCCCTTATAATGGCCCAAGAACGCATGAGGCACACCACAGGGGGCGTTGGGAATCAGCTGCCAACACATGTCATGACTTTAAGAGTGAGAAAACATGTCCTGTTAATAACATTTATTTGCAGGTATTAAAGTATGTGTGTCCTGACTCAAAAGGTGGTCTGGATCAGAAAGAGAAAAAACATTTAAACTAGTACCTGAATAAAGACAGGAGGGGAGTACAAAGAGATCCCAATAATGGAGGCAGAAATGGGAGGGCATCAGATCTGAAGCAGTTTGGTGAATTTACCTTCAGGGCTGAATCTTTACCTTAGGCTAAACAACACAACACCTGCTGAAAGTTTTCTTAAAGGATGCACATGAGTGTACAGGCCTTCCAAGTTAGTCTGGAACAAACAAAAACAGACTTGCAGACAGTTGGACTCTAAAAAACAAAACAACATGCACTATTCATGACCAGACTGCATTCAAAGGCTGCTGGAAGAAATTGACAACCTGACATACATTCGATGGTGTCAAATTCTGACTCATGACAGAAGCTCAAGATATCAAGGTGAGGCTCTGGGCTAGTGTTGTGTATGTTTTTACATCTGTGAGTATCAGTATGTGGTTTTTTTTTTCAGCGGTGTGGCTCGGTGAGTCCGTCTATATCCTGGCTCCATCTAGATGTGCGCATGTGTGCTTTATAAGTAAGATCATCACAGTCTGCTTTAGCGCGAGTGCACAAACCACTGCTGTGCACACAAGCACAAAAGTGTGTCTTCATACTGTTTATGTGTGTGTGTGTGTGTGTGTGTGTTCATGTCTCCAATTGATACACACACAAACAAGCCCATCCTAAGAAAACACACAGCCAGGGTAGCGAGCGTGATGCCTCAACCCCAATCGCACACAACCACGGCTGTCACACATGTGTCAAATACATCAAGCTGCTCAGAAATTCCACAGAAAAAAAGAAAGACAAGAAGTTAACAGAGCCCTCTGAAGCAGATGGAGCCTCACAGTATCAGAGGGCTGCTGTGTCTGTCTTCCTGTCTCTGTGTCTGCACCTGATTCTGGGAGGAAAACCACAAGGCGCAAGAAAAGGTCCACATTTCCACTCAGACCCAAGAAACGAGATTACCAATCCCATAATAACACGGATGCTTCACGGTAGCCGTGCCAGCCGTCTGTGCTGACTGATATATCTGATGCTTTTTTTTTTTTTTTTTTAATCTCTCTCTTCCTTGATGGGATTATTCCCTCAGCTGGACTGTTTATCACAGAAAAACACATTAGGTAGAATGGGACTCAATTGGTTTGCTTTGATCTTGGCCTATAAGAGATATCAAACTGTGTACCATATATTTATTAATTTCATTTATTCCCCATCTGTGACACTTCAATGGACACTTTCTTCAAAGCGTATCTTGGCAGAGTAGATTAATGTCCAGTGCTTAGCATCAATAGCTCAAAATAGCCAGATAGCTCTGCTGCTGCTGCTAGGATAAAAACACTTCCAGACTAACTTGTGGCTGCCCCAGAGGGTCCAATGAAACTGTTTGCAACGGGACAGCTGAATGAGAACACTTGAGTCTCACATAACTTGTTAAGATTTGGCTGTGGCATCATAGACTGCAGATAAAAAGCATAATGAATATTCTTTGATAAGTACAAGTGTCTCTTGTGTTTATCCATGTGCGTATTAAGACCAATTCAACGGCCATTCAATTCAATTTCTCTTCAAACCCGGGTGCTTCAGAGTACAGACAGGCAGAAAACCTTGGATTTCAAATCGGCCTTGTGCTCCCTTGGGGATGACGTGATGAGAGAGAGAGCTGTGTAATAGAACTTTCTGTGTTTAAACAGAAAGCCATTGGTACTTGTGTGACACCCATTTCAGAAAAGGTGCTCTCCAAAAGTGATGGTGAATCAACAGTTTTGACAAGTCAGCTGTAAAACTTCCGACTCAAACAGTCCAGGGAACTCGAGTACATCAAAGGAGCATCTGCCCCGGTCCATTTGGCACCGGATCGGAGAATGTAGGGAGCTTGTGTGAAGCAACAGAGGGTGCAAAGAGGGGCAAGGGAGTGTCCAACATCACCAGAACATTTGCGGTTGCACGTGTGATACATAGAGAGACAGAGAGAGAGAGACAAAGTCTGTAGAAGCCATGAAGTTAGCTTTGAATTTCGAAAATAGCAGGAAACTAAACTGTTTTTCAACTTAAAAGAACTTGAAAAAGAAATGAAACTGTTGAGTTTGTCTCGTACATTTTCCATGCTTTGAAGTTTACCTCATCTTCAGGGTATGACACCTACTTGAACCATGGTGAGATAACACATCACCTAGGTGTCACCACACCCGCAAAGCACACACATACAGTGCACTTCTAGCTATAAAGTTTGATCCTTTTTTTCTTTAAATAATGTCATTAAAAAAATGGCCATTTTACCTAGCCAATGCACACATACTCAAACACAGCAGCCCTAGAAACTGTTACAATGTTGGGAATTAGCCCTTTTAACTATTTACACAGATTATGCATCTTCACTTCAAGCATGCCAGACAAAGAAAACACTCAGGACAAAGATTAACCATTCCTCACTTCTTTGTGACGTTTTGTTTACAGCCACTTGTGGGATTCATTTATTTTAAGAATACAAGCTCAAATTTTGAGGCTCGGTGTGATGGCTAACTGGGTCGACTGGTCAATGGTTAACTGGAATGTGTGGGGGCGTCGGTAATGTGTAACCTCATGTGTTCACAACCCTGCTTAGGACTGATCCATGAATATGAATGTGCTGTGAGAGTCAGAGGTCATAAGGGATGATGTATCCAGAAACATAGGCTTTCAGAACAATCTGTATTATCCTGAGATGTAATTACACAATCAATTCAACATGTAGGTCTAACCTATAAAGCATGTGTAATGCAAGGTCATCCAAACAAGCTTATTCAAACAATATGTTTATGTCAGTTATTAAAAACTTAATCCTCCATGATTTTGTCCTATATAGAAACATATTGCAGAGGTTTTGGTCAAATATAGATCACCAAATGTAATTATTTTTTTCCATTAATATTGGACACAAAAAAGCAGAATAAAAAACAACTAGATCAAGTTAAGGATGAATGCCCTGCCATTACAGCTGCATATTTGTCATATGAGTGTATATAGTGACAGACATGTGTTTGGTGGGGGTCTGCAGGTGGAGTGAGTGATGAAAAATGTCAAACAGGCCGGCCCATAGCCTGTTAATTGTTGTTTGAAGCTGAGGCCCATGTTGTTCATATGACCTCACAACAGGTCGGCGGGGGACATGATCATTAATATTACAACATTTCCATCCATCTACCTGAACGAGAAGCCAATCATTTAAAGGGCCAGCGCTGGGGAGACCTTTCACGCCCTGTTTATAGCACTGATCTAAGCCCATTACCAGAGCTGCGGGGGACAACTGCCAGTCATTAATTAGATTTGCACACAAACACACACACCCTGAGACTGTGACTACCTTTAATGGCACTCAGTCACATCTGAAAAATATCACATACTAACACATGTCCTGTGTGCTTTTTTAACCAAACGTGAAAAACACCTGCACACTTTCTTTCTAACACAACCGCACTCACGTACTTACTCTCAAGTCATCCCAAGGTACGTGTAATTTTGACAGGTGGAGGGTATGTGTGCCTGCGTGTGAGAGATGAAGAAAGAAAGTACTGGATCTCATCTGTTGTTTGACCTCTCCCTTCCTCCCCCCCCCCCCCACCCCTGCATCTGACAGGCTTTAGGCGAGACCACAAGGTTTCCAGATCAATCATTCAAAAGTATTTACAAATGCACAAAGTCAGACACAGACATGCAGGTTGGCACATGACCACTCTGTTTAAGTGCTTTTCAATGTGTATGTGGTGTCAACATCTATTTCACACTTATCTACAGCTCAAAGGAGGAGAGAAAAAAAAAAGACGTTGCTGTGACCTTAAGCAGGTGTCAAATCTGGAGCGGAGAAGAAAAGAGAAAAAAGGGAATAGGGCACTTTAAGAGATCTGTCAATGTGTTGTGCCTTACATAACCTTTTTATTTATCCCGGAAAGATTGATTGAGCATGCTCTTTATCAGAAACATACCAGCAGTTTCACTCACATGCACTCACAATTTCACACTCAGGAGCTGCCTGGAATATCAAAAGATTTCTGGACGACAATAAAAAAGTATCTTTGTACTTTGCTGGAGGAACATCTTGTTCAAGGGCATCTTGAGTTTTACACCCAGCGCAGGATTTTAACTAGTAGCCTTGTGGTTGGAAGAGAATTTATCACCACTGATATGCAGGGGGCCGTTTGCTATTTTGCCCTAATTGTTGTTTCGTGGCTGGGCCGTAATGTTTCCATTAAGGTTATGCTGAGCGAGAAAAGCTTTTTAGTTTTCACCTTCAAATTACAACATGCTTTCATGAGGTCAGCTGTTTTCCATGTGGATTGGTCCATTTTAATGCAGACACAGTCCCTTGGTATTCAGACAGGGTCTGGTACAGTAAGAAGGAAGTCAGGGGAAAGAGTGAGAAATGAGAAGGGGGGGATGGAGGGAGGAGTAAGAGGAAGGGAAGGAGAGCGTTGATTGAACGTCCATGATGAGAAGTTTTCAGCAGGGCGCCAGGGCCACTGAGTTGTTCTTACAGGGTTGTCGCGTCTCTAGGTGCAGTCAAGGAGAAGTCAGTGCTTTAGAAAGCGCCTTCGATTTCTCCATTTCCCCCTCCCACACTCATTTACTCTCACCACCCGGCCACACTTTTCCTTCCCCTTCCAAAAAAAATCAATATGGCTGTGGAAAGTGCAGCTTGGCCAAAGGGGGAGGGCTAGCTAGCTGAAGGGACTTGATGCCAAGCTTAAAGGGAGGACAAGAGGCGTCCTCCAGGCCTGTCCCACAGGCAGTGTCAAGGGCAGACCTGAGAACCAAAAGACTGAGGACCACAGATTTCCCCTTCCCCTCTGCATCTCCCCCCCCCTCTACTTCTCTCTCTCTTTGCTGGTTTGGCTCAGCTAGCTCAGTAGGGCAGAAGAGATCGATAAGCAGGTGGAGCGTTTAAAATCCCCAGCTCTAGTGGCTGACGTTACGCTCCTCAAGCACAGCAGACTAACACATCGCTCAAGGAGGAGACGCTGGGTGGATGGATGGATGGATGGATGGATGGATGGATGGATGGGTGTATGGTGGTCGCACCTAGCCATTGAATGGTTTCTGATTTGTGAGACTAAACAATTCAATAGCACTTAACAATACACAGTGTCTGTAGTGATGTACAACTGGACTTTTGACACACACTGCCATCGTCTGAACATGTCACTGTTCAATAGTACTCAGGCACATCAGGCATATATATATATATATATACATATATATATATATATATATATATATACACATAGCCTATACATACATATATATATATATATATATTTCTACATACATGCATATATGCATCCATCTTTTAAGAGTACAGCAACAAAAATGGCTTCAAAAAAGCAACGACTATCATTGTCAACAGCAGCATTCCTCATCTCCAAACAGTAGGCTTGACGGAGATGCCTGCACATGATGCGGATGAAGTGTGTGATGAGGATTTCAGTCCTGCCGCGTGTCTCCTTGTGTGAGTGACTGATCACAGTGGATGTGGCTTGTGTCTCTAATCCAGTACCACTGTTAGACAGTGCAAAGACCCGGCTCTGTGTACCGTGGAGCGGGTTGATCAAACCCATCATGTGACAAGCAACCTCTTCAAATGACGATGATATTCCAGCTCTGTGTCCTTTCGGCTCCATATTAGATCATCTTCTGACACCGCCGAGTCTGGTACTTCATCTGGGATAAAGATGATGTGCAATCCGACCGGAATGGCTGGGAGTCAAGGGTAAACGAGGGGCTAAGACAGGGGGGGGACTGTGCCAGATAGGCTGACAGCTGTGACAATTATCATGTGGTATATTATAACCTTATGCTAAACATAAGTTTTTATACAGTATGTCTTTTGACAAAACACATCAAGGGTATATTATCATCCAGTGAGCTGTATGTCACATTCAGCCAACACATGAAATGAGCCATAGTGGAGAAAAATATATATATCACAAGTTCATCCAACATTTCAAATATAAAGACAATACTGTTTCCTGCAATTCATCCAAAAGCAGCCCCAAGTTGTCAATTCATCAAATAGTGAAAAGTTGATTTACTTCTCTAGATCAACTACCAGGATATCACATTTTTTCTAAAGACAACCTCTTGAATTATTTGTTGGAAGGGATTGCAATAGGGTATTATTAACTGGAGCTAGAGCAGTGGCCTAAATATATTTGCTGACAATCACCTTAGCCAGTAGAAAAACATATGGCTCAACGCAGATGTGGACTGAACATCTAGGACAGGTCTAATTCCATCTCATGTAGTCTTTGACCCAGATAAACTGGCATTATGATGCGACCTGAGATTAATATCAAATTAAGAAGCGGATATCATTCGTGGCTGTTTACATGACCGAGAGCCCGTCTTCCTGGAATCCCGAAGAAGATAAGTTTGCAACAATAGCATTAACCAAATCCCGAAGTATATAGACGACACTTGTCTTGCTTGAGAAGCCAACTCATTTCTTTATTTATTTTTCCATCACTCATTCTGAACAAAGGGAAATATTCTACCAGGAATTGAATAGCTTAATCCTCTTTTCACTCTTCCTAGTAGCTTGAATGGTGACAGATTAACATCCTGAAGGTTTACACACCCAGCCATTTGAAAATGTAATTGCTGGTGCCACACTGCATGCATGTGTTTAAGTTTAGGGTTAATATTAAAGCTTAAAAACACACACGCTCACTGGAGTATGGAGGGATGTTGCCATGTTGGGCCAGACCCTGAATACTTAAGCCTGGGCAGGAGAGACTATTCTGTTACGACGTATCAGAGAGTGGCAAGCTGTCCCAAACCCTCGCTAGGTGCCTCAGTTACTGTTCACTTCTGCTAATTATTAAATCCAAAATGAGGGGTTAACGGGGCGGAGCCTGGCCAGACGATGTTCTGGGGCATTTAACAGCTGGCAGCAATGGAGGTGAATGCATTACACACTGCCCTCATCCAATAAAAATAAAATACCCTGACATCTGAGGTGTATTTAGCACAGAGGGGAGGGAGGAAGTGAGGAAAGAGGGATGGCGAGAGGGAGGGGAAGAGAAGGATGGGGTGAAGGGGGAGAGAGCATCTGATAACATGATGTCCAAGTGCCACCTAGTGACATGTTTCAAGTCTCTCTAAGGTTCAAGAGCATCAGGGGTCGGGGGACTCTACAGATGAAGCAAAACAGGATTGAGGGATTTTATATATCGGAAGTTTTTTTACATTGTTACTTTCTTTCATCTCGGCTACCATTATTAAGAACAGCCTGAATTATTCAAATTTAATGACCAATTATGCAATAAAATGTAAAGTAGATTTTGAAGATATAATTGCTTACATTCAAAACCCAATCAAGACAAAAGCAACCTGACACTTTCCTCATCTGACCTCACTGTCTCTTCATTCAGCAAACAGGCCTACTGTATAACATCGCAGTGGTATGCTGGTGGCCCAAGGCTCCTGAGGTCCCCTCCCCTCATTAACCCAGGTATAAATCACACTCTGCCAGTGCCCGGAGGTGAGTGGGATGAGAGTGGAGGTGAGCTTGAAATAATGCTTATGTCACGGCGGGTCAGCCCTCCATTATGGCCATTTCAAAAACTATTAATCTTGCTTGTAGTCAGTGGCCTAGAAATAATTACTTCATCTAACCCATGTAATACAGCATGACCAGCAGTAGAGCCTGGTCAATTTGAGGCTATGGGGGGGGGGGGCAGGATGGAGGGTTGGGGAGACACACAGGGAGAGAGACACAGAGGGAGTGAGTAAGAAAGTGAGGGAGGGGAGAGTCACAAATTACCAGGCCCTGTCTCCTGTTACTGGGTGAATGATGTCCTGCTCACTTCAGCTGTGGCCTTTAGCACTCTTAACACTGATTTAGATAGATACACACTCACACATGCTCTGAAAGGCAGATCATCTATACAAGCACACACATGTACGCACATTAATCAATGACTAAATACATACACAATGAGGGAGGAACACAAATTACATTATTTTAAACAAGGGTTCAAAACCTGCATAGATCTCATAGACTTAACACAAGTCATAGACTTATTGGAATAAGGTTGTTTTCCTACCTTATGCCAATACCTAGTCTTAGCTTTGGGGGATACTGAGAACCCTCTGATTCCAGTAAGAAAATAAAAAATACACATTATTGGTGGGCTGCTGCTTGAAACTGCCTGCTTACATTTTGCTAGCTTTGATAAACATTTCATTTTCGCTAGCACTGTGCTGTTGTTGTTATCTTAACATGCTAATGTAAATGAGCTGATAAATTGTGGTCAGATTTAATGTATACCACGCTGTTCTCGCTAGTACACCAAATCAAAGAAGTATACAGTACTGTCTGAGTCAGGTATTGATATTAGAACATCGTATATACCATGTTTTATATGATTTATGTTTTCATCTAAATGTCATGATCATGAAAATAATTCATTATATTGCCGTAATAACTCTGCGTTTAAGTTTTGTCAATGATAATGTAAATTTATATCTTGCCAAATTAGCCAGCAAAATCTGAATTGTTAGCTAAATTTGTACACACAGGCAGGTTAGCGTTTTCAATCTTAAGCAATCTTGACAGCCATGATGTTCCACACGGTCCTTTCAAAACCAACACTGTGGGTACACATCTACAGGATCTACTGCAAATTCAACCTCCATGAGCGTCACAGGAAGTGTGTATGGAGTGACATAAATAAATGCAGCCCTTCAGTGGCTGTCACAGCTGGCATTGCAGGTGCAAATTTAATTAGTCAAGGTGAAGTCTCCCTTGTTGTTTGAGAATGGGGGGGTCTTTGCCATGCACGACTGTAAACACGCACTATATCCTAATCAGGTGTCAACGCGGCGTTTGATCAGCCCGCATAAACTTGTCACGAATCCTCAGCAGAGTGGGCCGAGGGGGAGAACAAAGGAAAAAGCTGTCACGAGAGAACAGGGTGGTGGTGATGGCAGTGGCGCTTGGATGAAGAGAGTTTGCCCATTAGCAGTCTCTGTCGCCTATCTCTCTCCCACTCCCCTTAACGTCTCTCCTCCTCTTGTTTTCTTTCTTTCTCTATGGGGCTACCTACAGTGCACACCTGACTGTATCCCATCACAGCTCTCTGTCAATGGAAATCTCAACCAAAAGCTGTCAAATCCATGCTTCACAAACCACCACCAAAGCTTCCAAAAGAAACCCCAAAGTAGTTCCTACTTTTGTTTACCTCACAAAAAAGCCACACAGAGATTCAAGCTGCACTCGTTTTGTTTTTTATCAAGCGTCATTCGAAGTTGTTGGGTCCTCCTGAAAAAGCCTGGGTACGCGCTTGTTCTCCTCCCGCCCAGCACCTCTAGGGCTGCGACGAGGCAGTGCAGGAACACACGCGCCATTAGATGCTGTTTAACTTTCAGTTTCGGTGATATTGAATACATTAGCCGATTGAACCTCATAAGAAACACAGCCGAGTGACAAGGCCCAATCGTCTTTGCGCCTACCATGGTAACTGAGATTACAGGCTAACAAAGAGCAGACAGGGGGAGAGAATATTTAAAGCCCGAATGTGATACATAAATTAATTAAAGGACAAAAAAACAAGTGGAGAATTAAAGTTGGAACATCTGTCAGCGACTCAGCTTCCCAACGTAATACCAGTGTTAGAACATTTATACCCTTGAAGTTAATGATCCCCTCTTTAATTGACAGTCAAGGAAAACTGGCTGCGGCAGCATCCTGCCGAGACGCTGATAAGAGACACCCCACCCCACCCACCCCCCCTCCAAAAAAAATAAAATATAAAAAAAAAACAGTTTAAAGAACCTTGGCACTAATCCCTATTGTCATCCCAGCGCAGCAGAAGGACTTACAAACACAGATAACTCCACCGAAGCTGTCTTTCTCTCAGGAGTTATGGGGACAACCGAGCCGCTGTGCTCCTTGAATCAGTCACTCAGATTAGCCCAATCCCTCTGTGCTGTCACTCAGCCGAGACAGTAGCCTGTCACCGCATTTACATGAGTCCATCTCATATGTGACAATGCCCCCTATATGTGACAATGACTGCAAGGAAGGGGTCCACTTGCTGGCAGATAGAGGGAGTACAGTATAGCAGATGGGCTGTTGTTGGATTAAGCTCATGGTGCGCGCCGTGCTCATGTCTTCTCTGACACTTTAACAACAAGTTTAAGGAGTCTTAGCCATCGCTGGTTTTTTTTCCAAAGTGGAGAGAATGTGGGAGATGTATGTCAGATGAAACACACACATACACCTACACTGACAGAACAGACACACACACACACACACACACACACACACACACACACACACACACACACAGGGATAAACTTCAAAAAACTTTAAAGTACAGACTGATTGTTGGATGAAAACCAAAGGCTTACCTAGTGTATGTGTTCCCCTAAGTTCGCTTCAAGCATGACTCTAATCCACCTACTTCACTTAACATGATGAAGCTCAGAGAACAAAAGGGAAAACAAAAAAACAAAGTACATCCCAAAACATTAAGATCACTTTCCATCCCAGGTAAACATTGGTATGAAGGAGATTAAAAGGCCAACCTTTAAAACAAAGGTCTAAAAATACAAACTAGATAAAACACAAACTTTGGAGTGTCAAATAAATGTGGGGATTAGTTCATGCTATAAGTTTGTACTTTTGAATAAATGGCTGTTACTTGAAGGCACCTGAGAGCTCGCAGTGTGCTGACTGCTTTTTATGCTTCTGTGTCTCACTCCCCTTCAAACAGTCCCGAAACAAATGACAGTGGATGCCCTCTACATAACAGGGCCAGGGCAAGCATGACACAGGGGTTGACAACTGAACCCTCAAACTCCCTAACCCCTACCCCTGCCATGGCACATGCACACACACACACACACACACACACACACAAATAGGAAAGAAAACAGCCCTGACATGACCGCTCAGCAGCCCTCCCTAACCCCTCCTTGTGTTTCTTCTCTCTCCATCTCACTGGAGACAA